>NW_024412377.1:107735175-107748514 GCF_014898765.1 Herpailurus yagouaroundi
ATAAACGTTGAAAAAAAAATAAAAAAAAAAAATAAAAAAAAAATAAAGAGTCAATTACTTTTTTTTAATTTAAAAACAAGAAAAATTATTTTCTTTTTTTTTTTTTTCAACGTTTATTTATTTTTGGGACAGAGAGAGACAGAGCATGAACGGGGGAGGGGCAAAGAGAGAGGGAGACACAGAATCGGAAACAGGCTCCAGGCTCTGAGCCATCAGCCCAGAGCCTGACGCGGGGCTCGAACTCACGCACCGCGAGATCGTGACCTGGCTGAAGTCGGACGCTTAACTGACTGCGCCACCCAGGCGCCCCAAGAAAAATTATTTTCTATTTACCTACATAATTACCTTATCTGGCATGGTTCCTTTCTTTGTATAGATTTGAGCATCCGTCTAAATATATCTTCTAGTTTCTTGTTAATATATTTGTTTTCCTTTAAAATCCTTGAGTATATTATAATAGCTGTTTGAAAGTTATTGCTAATTCCATAATTTCTGTCATTTTGGGTCTATTTCTTTTACTTAGCTTTTTCCTTGGTTTGGGCCATATTTTCCTGCTTCTTTCCATTTGTAGTAATTTTTTATTGGATGTTGTACATTATGAATTTTTTTTGAGAGTCTGGATTTTGTTTTCTTCCTTTAAATAGTGTTAAATAACTTGTAGATGAGCTAATCTTTTGAGACTTGTTTTTGAGCTTTGTTTGGGTAAGTGCAGAGGATCTTTTATTCTTGAGTTTGCTCAGCCCTACTAAAAAAAGGCATGATTTTTCTTGGGTCTCTCCTGAATGTCTTAGTGGTTAAAACTGTGAATTATTGCTCTGGACATTTTTTTGCTTATAGTTCCCTAGTAGGATTTTTTTTTTTTTTTTTTTTTTTTTTGGTCTGGCTTTGTGGAATTTTCTCCTATGCATATGTAGATTGCTCTTCAGAAACAGATTCCCTCTTTCTGCTCTAGATCCCTGGTCCTGCAAATTCCAACTCTCTTGGCCTTCCCAATTTCTGATATCTCTCTTCTAGCTCAGTGAGACAACCATGGTTTGCTTGGGTTCTTCCATTCTACACTGACAGAAAGTACCTCTACCACTCACCTTGTTTGTCTTCTTACCTGTGTCACAGTCCTGGGCAACATCTTAAGAACAGCTGATTCATATGTTTTGTGAGTTTTCCGGTTGTTTATGTTTGGATGGCAAGTCCAGTACCAGTTATCTCAACATGGGAAGAAGTGGAATTCTATTTATTTGATGTTTGATCCTTTAAGACAGATTTAAACTCTTCAGGAACCCCTGGTGAAAACTGGATGGATTCTCATTCCCCTGGAAATATCACCTTTGACTTAAATCTTTGAAAACTAAGACTATATCTAGAATGCTTCTTTAGATAGAACACTAGTATTATCTGGCCATTCCTTTATTTAAGAAAAAGTCTTTATTTTTATACTATAATTTTGGATTATTTTCCATGTTGATAAAACTCAAAAATAAGATTTCTAACATCAAATGTTTCCCTTTAATAATGATCTGTCATAATGCCACATCTCTTATTCAGTAAATTCTTATTCAGTTCTTCTTAAATGCTTGGTATTTTTCTGGACTATAGAATACTACCAGCAAAAGCAAGTTAGGATCCATTCATTAACTAGTCGAGAAAAAGGGAAATGAGAGCTAAAATTGAAGGAGAATTCAAAGATTCTGGCAGTAGGGGGGTTGTTTTTATTTTTATTTTTACTACTTCATATTATACAGTCTCAGATATCTTATATAATCTAAGTAAAATTGATGTGTTAAATGAGACAAAAACTACTAGAAGAATCAAAAATAAAAATGTCAAAGTACAAGAAAAATTTAAGACTAAATAATTCTTAAAATTGGTTTGTGTCTTCCTATCTCATAAGATCAATTTATTTTCAACAATTAAATGAATTTTCACAACATATATGAAGTCAAGAAAGTACAAGTAATTTGCCAGGCAGATAGGGTTGGAGGAATGGAAATAGTCTATAATATTAAAGACACACGGCAGAGGTCCAGAGACTCAGAGGCTCTGTGCACCAGGACCCTTTTAGTTCCTTTTGGCCTGTTGGTTCATCTGGCCTGATAAAGTTTTTGAAGAAGCTAGCATGCTAACAAAAAATTAAGCTGTCATGTTTGTCATTGTCAAATTGTGTAATCATTATCAAAATTATCATCTTATTTATTTATAGGGGTTTTTGTATAGTAGAGCTAATGACCCTTTTTCCAATCACATATTTTTTAACTTTTTAATTCATCATTTTTCTATAGAGGTTTAAAAAATTATGCATGCATATTTATTAAACATTCTTTATAGTTTGAGGTTTTTGCCATGCTTGAAAAGCTTTCATACCCCAATGTTATTTTTTTAAGTTCTCCCACACTTTCTTTCTAGCATTTTATTATTTAACTCTGTTTACATTTAAATACTTACCCATCTGGCATTTATTTTTCTCTCATTTTTTCATTGTTTTTATTGAAGTGAAATTCATATAACAATGTAATCATTTTCAAGTGAACAATTTAATGGCATTTAGTACATTCCAAAACATTTTTGTCACGTCGCAAGGAACCCTGTGTGTCCATCAAGCAATTACTCTCCATTCCTCAGCCCCTGGCAACCACCGGTCTGCTTTCTGTCTCTATGGATTTACCTGTTCTGGATATTGCATAACAATGGAAGCATATAGTATATGACTTTTTCTGCCTAGCCTCTTCGGTTTAGCATAATATTTTTGATAAATATTTTGAAAGATCTTCCATTTAGCATAATATTGAAACATGTGTCAATACTTCATTCCTTTTTATGGCTGAATAGTATTCCACTGTATTATATATGCCACAATTGGTGGGTATTTGAGTTGTTTCCACATTTGGCTATTGGAAATAGTACTACTATGCACATGTATATACAAATATTTGTTTGGGTATCTGTTTTCATTTCTTTTGGCTGCATACCTAAGAGTGGATTGTGGTATTTATTTACAAGTAAAGAATGAGATATAAATTCAGCAATTCTTTTTTTTCTCCCAAAAGGTTAGTCTTTTGTTTAGTCCCATTTCTTATTATCTTTCCTTTACTAATTTCCCTAATTAATGTTTCTTTTGTCATATCATGTCTATTAATGTTTCCTTTGTCATATACTAATTCCCATATGTACTTGGGTTTATTTCTTTTTTTTTGTTTCTATTTTTTATGTCTTTTTATTTATTTATTTATTTATTTTAATTTACATCCAAGTTAATTAGCATATAGTGCTAATTAGCATATAGTGCATGATTTCAGGAGTAGATTCCTTAATGCCCCTTACCCATTTAGCCCATCCCCCTTCCCACAACCTCTCCAGTAACCCTCTGTTTGTTCTCCATATTTAAGAGTCTCTTGTGTTTTGTCCCTCTCCCTGTTTTTATTTTTGCTTCTCTTCCCTTGTGTTCATCTGTTCTGTGTCTTAAAGTCCTCATATGAATGAAGTCATATGATATTTGTCTTTCTCTCTGACTGACTAATTTCGCTTAGCATAATACCCTCTAGTTCCATCCATGTAGTTGCAAATGGCAAGATTTCATTCTTTTTGATTGCCGACTAATACTCCATTGTATATATATACCACACTGTCTTTATCCATTAATCCATCGATGGACATTTGGGTTCTTTCCATATTTAAGCTATTGTCAATAGTGCTGCTATAAACATTGGGGTGCATGTGCCCCTTTGAAACAGCATACCTGTATCCCTTGGATACATACCTAGTAGTGCAATTGCTGGGTCATAGGGTAGTTCTATTTTTACTTTTTTGAGGAACCTCCATACTGTTTTCCAGAGTGGCTGTACCAGTTTGCATTCACTTCAGTTTATTTCTTAACTGTTTGTTTGGCTCCTTGTTCTATCTGTCTGTGTGACAATACCACAAGTTCTCTTTACCTCATATTCACATAATTATCATTTTAAGTTTTAGACAAGAAAGTCTACTTCCTACTCTCACTCTCATCCCCAATTATTCCTTTTGTTATATTTTCTCTTGCTAGTTCCATGTGTTTATTCCAGGTAAACTTTTCCTTTCTTTTCATTGATGACATTATAAATGTCATTAATACCTTCTTGGCATTCACATGGAAAATTATCATGTTAATTTGTACTTAAGAAAATGGTCAAGGGGCACCTGGGTGGCTCAGTGGGTTAAGCGTCCAACTTCAGCTCAGGTCATGATCTCATGGTTTGTGAGTTCAAGCTCCACATCAGGCTCTCTGATGTCAGCTAGGAGCCCACTTCAGATCCTCTGTCCCACTCTCTCCCCACCCCTCCCCTGCTCGTTCTCTCTCTCAAAAATAAAGATAAAAAGAAAGAAAGAGGAAGAAAGAAAGAAAGAAAGAAAGAAAGAAAGAAAGAAAGAGAAAGAAAGAAAATGGTCAAGTATCCCATCTCTAAAATGGAAACGGCTATTCATTGTACATTCCAGTGCAGTTAATAAGGGGCACTGTGGTAAATGAGGTTTCACATTTTTAGGTAGACTGTTATTTTTTTTTTTTTTTAGCTTTGAAATCTGAAGGAGATGATTACTATATTAATGGCGCCTGGACTATTGACTGGCCTAGGAAGTTTGATGTTGCTGGGACAGCTTTTCACTACAAGAGACCAACTGATGAACCAGAATCCTTGGAAGCTCTAGGTCCCACCTCGGAAAATCTCATTGTCATGGTAAATGTGTCTTTGCCTCTTAATTTCTACTATTTGTTATTTGCCCTGTGAGATACAGAGGAGCAGGCTTTATTATCTCTGTTTTACAGGTGGTGAAATTAAAGATAAAAATCTTTATCTTAATAAAGATAAAATGGTTTGCCTAAGGATATAAAATTTGTGTAAGGTTAGGCCATATTGCTCTTTCCATATGACTATTTTCTCAGTGCCTGCTTGAATAATATTTTTATAACCAAACAAGGCAGATGAGGGAAATGTCTCTAAATTACCCATGAAAATGGGGGGAGAAAAATTCAATATAAGTGCATGTGTTCTAAAAGTTATCTTAAATTTCCTATGAGACTTACTTTATGACATTTTCTTCTTCAAAAGAAATGATAAATATCTGAATGAAGCCTCATTGTATTTTAACTATCTTCACCAGTTGTTTTCAATGGCAGGTTCTGCTTCAGGAACAAAATTTGGGAATTAGGTATAAGTTCAATGTTCCCATCACTCGGACTGGCAGTGGAGACAATGAAGTTGGCTTTACATGGAATCATCAGCCTTGGTCAGAATGCTCAGCTACTTGTGCTGGAGGTAAGACACCCACTAGGCAGCCCACCCAGAGGGCAGGACGGAAAGCACAATATATTCTGAGCTATGCTTTGTGTTTGCTAAAGAAGCTAATTGGAAACATTTCTTGCAGGTTTGCTTCAAGCTGTAATTTAGCAAAAGAAACTTTGCTTTAATTATATTATATTCCGTTTGTTTTTAACCTCGTGTAATTTGTACAGATTTGTTGGTAAAATACATCTTGGCACAATGAGTGTCTCTGCTGGTGCTTCTCCCAAGACTATCTTGAAGGTGGGCTGTTTGCTTTTCGTGAACACATTCTTGGTAAAGAACATCAAGAGTTTTAAATAAGAAAATGAGCAAGAATCAGACGGCACAGATGCAACTTCTTGTAATGGGGGATGAGAATGTATGTCTGTGTGCTAGCGTGTTTGTGTTTGTGTGCTTGTGTGTTTCCCACAAACCTATTCAAACTCCCTTCTCCAGCCATCAAAGTTAAGGGGCTATATACTGGGATACTACGATAATTCCTGGTGTCTGGGTCTCTGGGTTGATGATGTATGCTGACCCCATTATAGTCCCTCAGAGAGGTAGCTGCTAGGCGGTGGTTGGTGATGTGTTGGTTGTCCCATGTGCGTTTTTCATGGGTGCCTTTTCCCCACAATTTACTCTATTCCTAATCCTCCTCCCTCTAGTGGCCACCAATGCAATTCTTTACCTCTGGCTGGGAGAGCAGGACAGTTGGCTTCCTTCAAAGCCAACACCCTTGCTGCTGCATGGACTGGTGAGTAGAAGTGCTGTGCAAGCAGCATCTTCCTTCTCTCTGGAGACTAAATGCATCGCCTCCACCGTACACCTTGGTCCCAATAGACGAGGAAACAACCCTATCCGTCAGGCCTAGGCTGGGTTAGAGTACCTCACCATTCCAAAAAGAAAGACTGATTTTGAATAGTGATATTTAGAATGGGAGGAATCGAAGTAAAGTGAATCACCCCATTTTACCCCATTTCCAGTGCATTACCTATGTTCCTTTTCTAAACTGCCCAGAAACATATGATTTAACGTGGACTTTACCCTATCTTGTCTGGGACTCACTGAATTTCTAAACACCTCTGATTCTCAAGGCTGGAATCAGAGAAATTATTTTCACAGAAAGATTATTATATAATATGTTCAATATTTTCAGACTCATACAGAATTAAATCATTGATTAGCTATAACTCCAACTTCAGTAGTAAGCAGTATATAAAACGTCAAAAAACCCACAAATTACTACTACTACTACTACTACTACTAAGAATAATTTCTTCTCCTATGTGAGGTGTCATAAAACATGGTTATATATAATTTGTGGCTTATTTTAAAGGATCTCTAGTTCCCACCCATTTTATGTGTGAAATGGCTAGTGATTTATATTGTAAAGTTCTAAAAACGATAAAGCATTACTATGTATTTTAATAAAATAAAGGATATTTGAAATTAATTGTTCAAGCGAATGCCATTTTATTATATTTTGGTGGCATTTATACAGATATGTTTCTTTGTTCCAATAAATTCATTTTTATTCAATCTGTAAGCTAACTTATCCCTTTCACATACCAAAAAAAAGTCTTTATGATATCAGTATATACATGATTAAGACCCTGAAGTATAAGGTAGGATAAAGTTGTTAAAGAAGAGTTAGAATAAAGTTTAGGAAGTCTAATGAGGAAAGTCTAACTGTTGAAGTTGGTTAGCTCAGAGAAGAAAAGGTTGAAGGAAAGTATATTAGTATCTTCAATTCTGTGACAGAATGTTGAATGAGAAATTCTTAGTGCCTGTTCGTCTTTGTACTGAAAATGGCTATATTTGGGGATGATTTAGACACAGTCTTGTCTGAGGCCAAGGAGGGATTAAGTGAATTCTCAGTGTTCCTTCTAACCCTAGGATTCTTCTGTTCAAAAAGGAGATAGTTCAACAAAAAGGGTGGGAGTTAGGCTATAAGAGCTGAATTTAGAAGAAAAACTTTGTATTCAAGATGTATGAAAAATCTAAAGGAGTTTTATTCTTTTCCATAACACTGGCATCGAGAAATCATAATACAAAAATGATTTCTTGTGGTAGGGGATAAAACAAAAAGAAAAACAAAGAGGGAGAAAAGCCCCTGGAAAGAGAATTTCCTGTTTTTTGAACTTCTTCGTTTTGTTCTGGAGCCACTGGTCCTAGATATTTGAGGTGGTTCTGGCAACTGGAATTCTGCTCACTTGTGTGTGATTATGATGGCAGTCATCAGGCCATTGCCTTCTTTGGAAGAGACACGTACAGTACTTGTTGGCAGGGATAGTGTGAAGAGCTGCCATTTGTCTTGCTTGGTAAGTGGTTCTTAAAGTGTGGTTGCTGGACCAGCAGCATCAACATCATCTGAGAATTTATTAGAAGGTGCTAATTTGGGGGCCCCACCTCAGACCTACTGAATAGAAACTCTGACTTGGCCTCCACAGTCTATGTTTTAACGAGCTCTCCAGGTGATTGTGATGCTTGCTCGAGTTTGAGTACTACTGATTTGGTTGACTGAGAAACTGAATCCTAGACACATAGAATCTCTTCCTCCCTCACTGACATCTGTGCATCTCTCTAGACTCATTTTGCACCTAGAATACTATCTGGAATATGCTAGGCAGTCAAGAAAGGTTTGTAGATGAGTGGATGAGCAAAAGGAACTAATTATTCTGGCAATTATTTATTCGTGCTAGTTTTCTCCAGTGTAGGAAATGAGAGTTTGGAATTGTTAATTTTCTTAGGAGGTGGCAGTTCTTAATTGGGATGTTTCACTCTGACCTTTCTAGGGTGGTGTTGGGTGTCTTGAGGACACCAAAACCTTTAAAAATGGAAAAAAGATTAAACAAGAAAGGTCTCAAAGAACTTTCTATTGCAATCTCACAAGACTCTTGGTGTTCTCACCTATGACTCTCCTGCATATGTCTTATTAGTGGTAAATGACAAACTTTGAATTTGGGAATGATGTTGATAGATTTCTCATATGATATCTTTTAAGATAAGAAGTTTTGAGACTGTTTTTCTCTGTTGCTTAGCAGACCCAGTGAGAAATCTAATGCTGTAGGAAACATTGCTGGTGATTCAGTCTAAGTAATGGTCTTTTCTCTGAGTAAATGATGAAACACTTCCTTGGCCTGAATAAGAGCATTGAGATGCTATGGGGTGTTGTCTTCAGGATAAAGGTGATTTTTAAGATACAGCTGTGACTTTTCCTGAGAGAAATCCAAGTCCACTGAATTAAAACGTAACTATCTTCTGAACCACTGTTAACTCCTCCTAGAGTTTTGTTCCTTTATTCCTTATCCAGAGTGTTGCACAGATAAATCTGTGATTTATCTGATTCTCAAATTTGTATCTTACCATTATATTCATGATTAATGTGTTAGTTGATAAAGTTGGCTGGGTAGAGAGAATTATATTATTATTATTATCATTATTATTATTAATGTTTTATTCATTTTCTGAGAGAGAGAGACAGAGAGAGAGAGAGAGAGAGAGAGAGAATCTGAAGCAGGCTCCACGTTGTCAGCATGGAGCCTGATGTGAGGCTTGAACTCATGAACCGTGAGATGATGACCTGAGCTGTAGTCAGACGTTTAACTGACTGAGCCACCCAGGCGCCCCTAGAATTGTATTATTTTTAAATACAGAGATTTAGGGGCTTTCTTTAAAGTAGTAATTTATGCCACTGTATCTTTGCAGTACAGCTTTTAAAGATTAAAATAACAAATATTATGTATTCATTCTTTGATTTTAGTCATACATATTTGCTTTTTCCTAATATTTGGCTGGATATGTGGTCCTCAGATTTGAACATCAAAATCACCTGGATGTCTTGTTCAAACAAGATTGCTAGGTTCTGCCTCCAATTTCTGAATCAGTAGGTCTGGAACAGACACCAAGAATTTGCACTTGTAATAAGTATCCAGGTGCTACTGATGCTGGTGCTACTGGTTCAGGAACCATACTTTGAGAAACATTGAGCCAAATACTTAGATTTCATAAAGTAAATGCTTATTAAAACAAAGTGACAAATCATTGAGGTGGTAATCCATATGACAGTTGTAATCTACCTTATAGCTAGTCTTTTTTTTTTTTTTTATTTTTTTTTTCAACGTTTATTTATTTTTGGGACAGAGAGAGACAGAGCGTGAACAGGGGAGGGGCAGAGAGAGAGGGAGACACAGAATCGGAAACAGGCTCCAGGCTCTGAGCCATCAGCCCAGAGCCTGACGCGGGGCTCGAACCCACGGACCGCGAGATCATGACCTGGCTGAAGTCGGACACTTAACCGACTGCGCCACCCAGGCGCCCCTAGCTAGTCTTTTTAATGATAAATGGTTCCACTGCTCAGCCATGTAATAATAAATAAAATGTTACAGTTTATAAAACATTTTCTGGACCCTGTTATATTTGATCATAATCAACAGCACCATGAGCCTAGGCATTGCTGTTATTATTCCTATTTTATAGATAAAACCCAAGTGAAGTAACTTCCCAAAATCAAGACTTATACACTGAATGTCTAGTGATTTTTATTTTTTTAATTTTAATTTTAATTCTTTAATTTTTTGAAAGAGTGTGTGTGAATGGGGGTGGGGGGAGCAGAGAGAGAGGGGGACAGAGGATCTGAAGGCTGCTCTGCGTAACAGCAGTGAGCCTGATGCGGGGCTCAAACTCACAAGCCACAAGATCATGATCTGAGCTGAAGTCAATGTTCAACCAACTGAGCCACCCAGGCACCTGTGTCTAGTGATTATTTAAATGTAACATTCTCTCTTAATAAAGATGGTCCCTTATGTTGAACAGAGCTTTACCACCAGTTGGCCACCTCCGTAGAGCAACATGATAGATATATCCCTACTCAAAAAAATCTCCTTCACTAGTTTGACGTTTTATTTTTTCAAATGCTTTACCTAAAGGAATGGTTCTTAACTTTGGTCCTACCTTCAAATCACCTAGAGAGCACTGAAAATTTTGATGCTCAGGCTTGCCCCCAGAAATTCTGATTTAATTTGTCAGGAGTGTGGCTGGGGCATCAGATTTTCAAAAACTCCCTAGGTAGTTCTAATGTGCAGCCAAGGTTAAGAAATACTGCCATTGAACAAACTACAAGCCACCATGTGCAAAGACTACATAGTGGGTTGGGTTGGCTTTCCCACAGCCCTTGAGGTATATTGTAAGAGTCCCAGCCATTATCATCCATCTTCCATTATTCTGAAAAAAATATTTTGCACATTTTGGCTACAGCATTTGTGGTAGAATATATTATAATATGAGTCATATCTACTTCTGTATTTATTTATTCATTACTAGACCTCAACCACAGTCTTCTTTTTCCCCCTTCCACCCCTCTGCCTGTAGGTAGCACTGTATGTAGTCATATACTTTGTATTAACACATTAGAAATCTACAAATCTGCTCTGTGCTTTTTATACTGTTAGATACTTAAAATTAAAAATTTTACTAGGGTATTAAATAAATTTAGTCTTAGTAGAAAAAAAAATACTGCCATTGAGGCTGATGGAAAGTTTATTTAGTATTCAAATAATTTACATTCAGATGCAAATACCATTAGTAGCATTAACTCACATCTTTGTTTTTAATGAGCTACTAGTTAAATGCAAACATAATGAGATTTATTTATAAGTATCTGGGGTTGGAAAGTAGAATGGGACATCAGAGGAGAAAGTAAAAATGTAATAGAATTCCAGTTAATTTCATAATTTTCTTTAGTGTGGCCATCAGATTGGATATGCCTTTAGAAAGGTTTTTTTTCTTCAGTTTATTTACGTGCTTTCTTCTTTACCTGATGGATCATTTATAAGCATCTAATCAATGCTTTTAAAACTAGCTGCAACCGTGCTTCTCAGTCTTTTGGCTAAGATCTAGTGAAATTGTGCTAAGTAGGTTTTCTGAAGTTCTTCCTCTAATTTGAAATTTTTGTGGTACTTATGGAGTTACAGTGAATAAGTGGTTGTACACTCAACCAACTTTAATTTAGACCCATAAGTCAGAGGCATATGGCTCCTGTTTTAACTCAATATTTATGAAAAACAATAACATTATTTTTTCTCCTTGTGCCATAGTTCTAGAGAAGGTCATCTATTGTTACAGGAAATTTTTGTTTCATTAGGGAATGAATCTTTGCAAAATGCCAACAGACAGTATTCATGATCATTTCCTTCCCTACATTTCTGGATGTGCTCTCATTTCCCATCATTTAAACCATTTTCTTTCTACCCCAAAGTCTCTTTAACCCCCCTCTTATTTGAAGCAACCCTTATGTTTTATTTTTCAACGTTTATTTATTTTTGGGACAGCGAGAGACAGAGCATGAACGGGGGAGGGGCAGAGAGAGAGGGAGACACAGAATCGGAAACAGGCTCCAGGCTCTGAGCCATCAGCCCAGAGCCAGACGCGGGGCTCGAACTCACGGACCGCAAGATCGTGACCTGGCTGAAGTCGGACGCTTAACCGACTGCGCCACCCAGGCGCCCCAACCCTTATGTTTTAAAGCAAAGCCTCCAAAGCCAATTAACTGAGAGTCCATGCTGTATTGTTGCATTCAAGTTTGCACCTGTTCTGTTAAAAAGAAAGTCTTAAGAATGCTTTGTTTGTGATACGAAGAAAAGTCAGAAATACATAAATATTTTCATTAATTACATTAATTTTAAATTTATACCCTAAATATACAGTCTTTGCCTCCAATTGGCTCTATTGACACTTCTGACTATTTTCTCTAAATTTGTTTGTCTAGGGTTTTCTTTCTTTCTCTTTATGTGAAAGTACAAAGATTGCATACCAAAGAACTCATTTTGGTCAAGTTTCTGCTGACAGTCAGAGGCATCTCATTGTTGAACACTGCTTGGCAGGCAGGTCAGGGAGAAAAGATAAGCTAAAGCTATATTAAGATTGAGGAGGAGGTGGAGGGAGACAGGTTTATTTTTATAGGCAATTTTGATTTTATTTGGAGATCAAAATAGAGATTTTTCATATATATACTACGGGGTTATTCAGAAATGTTTCTGGTCAATTGTTATTGACCATTTAAAATTTTACCATTATTTTTCTTTTACATTTACATAGCCTAATCAAATTTTCTTGTATGCTTCGTGCTTGTTTTATTTATTTTTCTTTTTCTTCCCTGGATGTCATCTTAAGCCGTGTGTGTGTGTGTGTGTGTGTGTGTGTGTGTGTGTGTGTGTATGTGTATGTGCATGAGTAGCATATAGACTTAGAAAATATTCTATATGTTTCTTCTTTCTCACTAGAACAGTTTTTTTAATTGACCTTTTTTTATGATTTCACCTAAGTCATCTGAATTCTTACACATATAGGACCTGGTTTCTACTCCTTAATATTTTTAAGATGCTTTACATAGTTTCCAACCACTACTATTTTGTATTTTCCTGATGTAGGCCATATTTTTCAAACTGTGCTATGGTGCCCAGAACACTGCAGCAGACTCACAAAAGGCACAGCAAAATATTGTATATTTTCAATGGTAACACAGTGACATCAGGCATATACCACACTGATTATTACTAAGTTGTTTGGACCTAACTACTTAATAAATAAAACTCTTAGATTTTTCTTTTTCTGCATAGGAGGGTTAAGGTTGTGAAAAAATTACTGACACGTTGGTATCATGAACCAAGAAAGTTTGAGAACTCTTGATTTAGGTTAAAATTTAGTGTCATTAAAGTGGATAAAAATTAGTCATCTCCCATCCTTCCAAATGAGTTGAATTTCATTTTATGAAAGAAAAAAAAATGCATGTAAACTCCTTAATCAGGGTATGATGATGTTCATTGTTTAAAATTAGAGCCTCTTTCGTACTTCCAGTTAAGGAACTAGAGGTCTTGAATGCTGTGTAAAATTTTCCTTCCTAACTGTACTAAGTTTTCCTTCTGATACGTCCTGAATATGTTTCCTTTCTCTATCTCTGTTAGTTCAGATCAAGATTGGTAGGTGATTAAAGCACAAAGAAAGAAAAAAGAAAGAAAGAAAGAAAGAAAGAAAGAAAGAAAGAAAGAAAGAAAGAA
>NW_024412377.1:107748524-107829571 GCF_014898765.1 Herpailurus yagouaroundi
GAAAGAAAGAAAGAAAGAAAGAAAGAAAGAAAGAAAGAAAGAAAGAAGGGGCGCCTGGGTGGCGCAGTCGGTTAAGCGTCTGACCTCAGCCAGGTCACGATCTTGTGGTCCGTGAGTTCGAGCCCCGCGTCAGGCTCTGGGCTGATGGCTCAGAGCCTGGAGCCTGTTTCCGATTCTGTGTCTCCCTCTCTCTCTGCCCCTCCCCCGTTCATGCTCTGTCTCTCGCTGTCCCAAAAATAAATAAACATTGAAAAAAAAATTTAAAAAAAGAAAGAAAGAAAGAAAAAAAGAAAGAAAAAATTTAAAAAAGAACACACCTAAATATTTAAAAAGACCCTATAGCAAATTCGTCTTTGCAATCTACTACTTAACAAGTTTATGTAAAAATCTACACTATTCCATTTATTAATGACAGACTTTTCAAGTTTATTTAATCATGCAGATTTGCCTTGGCCTCTTTAAAAAGTTGGATATTTCTACATTGTTTCTATGTAAGCACTATGTGTTCATGTTATATATTTCATTTTCAAAAATGGCAGAACGCAAGCAAAAGTTGCCCTTAAAAGTATACTAATTCCATTATAACAATAATTTTTAAATTGTCTTTAAAAAGTAATTATTAAAAAAATATATAATACAACATTTATGCTAATACTCATACCTGACTAAAAGAGAACAGCTCTCATAGTACCAAACAGATAAATGCTTTACATTTTCAGCGATGTTCTTTTAATTTCTTTGCTAATTCTAAGATACCTAACTTTTCTTTTTAGGATTTTATTTTTAGGGGTGCCTGGGTGGCTCACTCGGTTGAACGTCCAACTCATCCAGCTCTTGATTTCAGCTCAGGTCATGATCTCAGTTTGGTTGGTGAGTTTTGAATCCTGCATCAGTGTTGCACTGACAGTGCAGAATCTGCTTGGGATTTTCTCTCTGTCCATCCTCAGCTCCATGCCCTCTCTGTCTCAAAATAAAATAAATAACCTTAAAAAAAGTGTTTTTAAGTAATCCCTACCCCCAACATGGGGTTCGAACTCACAACCCTCAGATCAAGAGTCACATGTTCGGAGTGCCTGGGTGGCTCATTTGGTTGAGCACCAGGCTCTTGATATTGGTTCAGGGCACGATCTCATGGCTATGGGATTGAGCCCAGTGGCAGGCTCTGCCCTGAGCATGGAGCCTGCTTGGGATTGGGATTCTCTCTCTCTCTCTCTCTCTCTCTCTCTCTCTCTCTCTCAATCTGTCCCCCCCCCCTCCCTCTCCCTCTCTCCCCTGCTCATGCTCTCTCTAAAAAAAAAAAAAAAAAGAGTCACATGCCCTACTGGCTGAGCCAGCCAGGCACCCCAACATACCAAACATTTTTAACATGTTAACATTTTTAACATTTTAACATAAACTAATAATGGCCAATTCACAGTATTAGTGAGCTAACAGAATGTGCCTCAAACAAACAAGTATTTCCAGCATTGACTTTTATAGACATCATCATAATAATAACTCATATGTGTTAAAGCTTATAAAGGACATCTACGCTGTAACTTTGACACAAACTTAGAGTGGAGAAGTCCCAAAATGGAGCAGAGAGGAAAGCAAAATCCAGTTGTTTCTCAAGATTCAAAGTAGACTTGAGATTGAAATTAAGTATGAAAGACATTAAGAAATTCAATCTTTTAACTGAGTTTGCTTCTTTTTGGTTTGGGATTTACCATCCAAAAGTCACTTTCAGAGTTAAGTAAAAGATAACAGATGGAAATTTTAGTTTGAATAATTAAAAGCACTTTATTCATTGCGATTTTATTTCCCTTTTAAGAAATGTAGTTATATAATTAGTTTTTGAGAAAAATTCCCTATAAAAGATCACTTCTGTGTGAAGTTACACAATGTACTATTGTTTGAAACTATGAGAGTGATTTTATGTTTGATTTCCGTATATACCAACTTAGACATAAAATAGATCACGGTGATATTTTTAATAATACAAGCCCCTTGTAAAAAGTGACTTGAGTTTAGAAATAATAAAGATGTGCATTCAGCTGTTTATTGTTCCCAAATTTTCTCTTTGGTCTTTGAAATATAAAATACTTGTGGGACTAGACAGTAGTCTATCATTGCATTGACCATGGCTTTCCCCTATTCACTTTCTCCCATCATCCCCTTCTTTTAGGTCATTTTCAATGTCGGGAAGGAAGAGTACCCGATAATATATGGGCTTAGGTGTACCAGGCATCGTTGCAGGGCATCTGTGAACATCACAGCTCCTGAAAGCCTAGGCTCTATAGCCATCAATTGCACCTGGCTCGGTTCTCATATAGCATGCCCTTAAGAAGAGTAACTTCTCTAGACAAACTTATGCTCTTGCTTGGTTCATAGTTCTGGAAGTTAATATGTTGCTCATTTATTTATCTATAATAATTATTTCTATTTATCTTTTTACTTAAGCATATGGCTTCCCCTATATAATACACTTAAAATTGTTTTTTTAATTCTTCTGTGTATTTTTAATATTATTTAAAATTTCCAATTTCATGTAAAAAGTCTTACATATAAAAGTTAATTTGATAACCTGACAGTTTTTATTGTTTACTCTGCATTTTCTCTTATGTTACGATGTATAGCTGAAGGCAGGAAGTCTCTGCTAACACAAAACATTTTCCCTAGTACTCTTTTCTTTCTTATTTCATCTCATTTCTATTGCTTTAGACATTATATTCTTCCCTAACATGATCGGACCTGCATACATGTTAGCTCACTGAAAAACTTGGGTAAGGCTGAAAGCAAAGTTGAAGTACATTCCTATTGTATTAGTGATTTGTGTGTCACAGGTTATGTTTCACTTCACAAAAATTCTGTCCAAAATAACATTTTTAACAGTCATAATATTATACATCTTTACAAGGTATTATGCATTAAATGCTTTTGAAAAAAATTAAGCATTTTTTACTGGTAAACATCATCTCAATTTTATTCTATTAATATTACTATTGATTCTGATATTACTATTCCCATTTTTTCTTTACTTGAGGAAATAAATAGTTTAAAAGCTATACAGCTTTTTTATAACTGAAATCTGAAATATTTACTCTGGTTCTAAGAAAGAAAGAGGTGCTATATAAAATCAAAAGAAAGTCTTTAAAAGCCTGGCTCAGTTGGTAGAGCATGTGAACTCTTGATCTTGGGGTTTTAAGTTTGATCACCATATTGGGTGTAGAGATTACTTGAAAATAAAATCTTTGAAAAAATAATAGTAAAAGAAAATCTTCTCTGTTGGTAGTAAATCCTCACAGTGTGTAGGAGAAGCTCCAGGTCTTCTTGGACTATCAACATCATTTCTCTAAAATTTTTTTAAATGTTTTTATTTATTTTTGAGAGCGAGACAGAGCATGAGTGGGGGAAGGGCAGAGAGAGGGGGAGACAACAGAATCTGAAGCAGGCTCCAGGCTCTGAACTGTTAGCACAGAGCCTGACTTGGGGCTCAAACCCACAAACTGCAAGATCACGACCTGAGCCAAAGTTGGTGCTTAAGACTGAGCCACCCACGCGCCCCTTTTCTCTAAAATTTGTAATAAAATATCAAAAATAAATCCTACGGATCACAGAGATTTCTTTTTAGTATAACATGAGTCAGTTCTTCAAAGGAAGCTTGCCTGTCACAAGTTTCTATTTCTAGTTAGTGTTCTGCCTCCTGACATGTCTGCCCCTTCCAATGTGTATGTCTACTGGTAAGAACTCAAGCACTGAAACAAGACTACACAAATAAAGGAATCTAACAAATGCCTGTTTTCCAGACTTAATATTCTGTAGAATATGGGGCAGAGTGGACCTAAAAGGGAATAAAATTAAACAATTGAATTGGGGACGAAGAAAAGAGGAGACAATTTTCGTAGAATTTTGGATGTGGAGCAAACATTAGAAATTACCTAATTTCATGGTCTCATTTTACAAAGGAGAGTGAAAACTTACTTTAGGTTATTTCCCTAAACTACTTAGAACTCACAAATAGGTATAATAAGAAGATAAAGTGAAAAGGGACAAAATTATAGACCTGTGGCTATGAAAAGAGTGCTTAATATCAGTGAAGATCAGAGGAAGAGAAATCAGACAACAATATAACAAAATAGGGAGGCTGTAAAACTAACACTATTAGACCTGAAAATGCATTATTTTCTTAGATAAGGTATTTTCCATAATATAATCATATTGGTTCTTGCCTTATTCTCCCCATTTTAATGTAATCTCATTGAAGTCAAAACTTGTCCCTTGACTAATTTGCCCTCCTATGATAATGAAAAACCATGCCTTAGACATAGTGGGAATTTGGTGTGTTAAGTTAGACACTTTCCGTAGAAGAAATTACTGTTAATAACTAATGAATAATAGAAATTCGCTCCAGGGATAGTATGATTTCAAATAAATTCAGTATGTGTATCCCCTACCCTACCTTACCATCACTAAACACTGTTACTGTAGAAAAATACAATATTTTAGGGGCATCTGACTGGCTCAGTGGGTAGAGCATGTGACCCTTGATCTCGGGATTGTGAGTTCAAGCCCCATGTTGGATGTGGAGATTACTTGAAAATAAAATCTTTCAAAGAAAAATATAATATTTTAGAGTTGTGTGCTTTTTTTTTTTTTTTTCTGAATAATCCTGTATTTTCCTGGAACATCTAGTCTTGCTTCAGACAGAAGGAAAGATGAGAAAGGAAGCCTATGAAAAATAAAAACTGGCAGGAAGAACTTCAGAAGGAGAAAGCATATGGGTGGAACTGATTGGTACCCTGGGTGTCAGCTGTTAGATCAAGGCAGGTAGGCTTTACTCTGCCCTGCAAATGCTTGTGTCTGGCCAATAGTCACAGATTCCATCGGTGAGAGGCAGAGCAGAGAGACTTTTTTCCCCTGGTGCTTGTTGTTCTTTGGATGCTATCTACAGTGAAGATTTAGATTCAATTAATATTGCTGGCCATGTGTATACAGTATTGTCTTGGTTGCTAGCTACTTTATAGATGTTGTGGTTAAGTAAATTACTGCCTTAGCCACCAGCCACATTTGTAGTATAAGCTCTAACTTTTTAACATCCCCCCACCCCTTCCTCTTCAGAAAACTGTTTCTTGGGTTGATATGATGAGGTATGCCACTAGGTTAGATTATCTAGATGTTGGTTAGCCTCTCAATCCCAAGGATACATTTATACCTCTCTTTCCATTATTGACTCATTCACATACGGTTATAGATTGCTCACTTACTGAGTGGGCTAGCTCTGGAATGTTGAGTCTTAAGAGTAGATTTGAAAAGACCTAGAAAATCTTTCTGCTGCCTTTAACCTCCCCCATTTATTTCTTCGTTTAACACATGTCATTCTTTCAAGTGAAATTCAGGTGGTAATTTATGTGCATTGAATGCCCACCTCTCTACTTTTAAAATGATCAACTGTTCTGTGAAAGGCAATATATTTCCAAATATTGTTACAAAGGAGTTTACAAAATTATTTAATTCTCTAAAAGAAGATCTAGACGGGATATGAGAACATTGAGCAGCTTATAAGGGGAATAGAGAAGGGATTGAAAAGGAGGTGAGGAAATTGAGAGGCACTATGGTCTCTGGAGCCTTTACTCAGGATTGGCCCTAGGAATGTAGCTGCTGAGCCCAAGACCCTATGTTCTTCAGTTGAACTATCAACATCTCCTAGAGTAAGCACAGTGCATAAAAGATTCCATCCAGGACTCACTTGCAGCTTACTGGACTTCGTGATCATTTTCCTGGGGTATATGCTATTTCAAAATACTAAAAACCATTTCCTGATATATAGCTAGAGCAGTGATTAATTTGGGTATTCCTTCCTCTCACTGGACAAGAGAAACTTTGGTAGGAAAAGAGATCATCTGTAATTTTTAACTATCGGCTAAAAATTAAATATTACATATAAGACCTGGTAAATTTAAACTTACAGACTAAATTAAGGGTTATGTTTCCATGTTAAGAAGCTTCATGTTTGGGGGGTGCCTGGGTGGCTCAGTTGGTTGAGCTTCCGACTTCATGATCTCATGTTTTGTGAGTTCAAGCCCCGCATCAGGCTCTCTGCTGTCAGTATAGAGCCCACTTTGGATCCTCTGTCCCCTTGCTCTCTGCTCCTCCCCTGCTCATGCTCTCTCCCTCTCTCAAAAATAAATAAAACATTAAAAAAAACGAAGAACCATCATATTTTATTCTTTGATAAGCAAAATAAAAATCTATATATAGGATACACCCATTTTAGAGAGTTTGAAGTAAATATGTATTGATAATGGCATCTTTGTTTTTAAATTTTATGATATGAAAACATTAATTTTTTAAGCATGGAAGAGGGGTGACATTAAGTTAAAAAATAGGTATAGAATTTGCATGCCAGTAACTTTAGATGTGTAAAAATAAAATGCAATTAGTGTAGTTTTAAATTTGACCAATTAAATTCTGCAGATCATCTGCATACTCCAGGGATGTGGACGCTAAGTCACTAGAATTTGTTTTTAATTGGACATATACTGACTAGTCATGTGGACATTTTATGTTTTTGCTTATAAACTATAAGTCCTTAGATTTGAAAACACAGTAACTTTGTGTAACTGGATGTAATTATTCCCGACAGGATTTAAATCAACTCCTTAGCAGTGTTTTACAGATTACTTTACTTAAAACAATTTTTTTTTAATGTTTATTTATTTTTGAGAGAGGGAGAGAGACAGAGTGTAAGCTGGGTAGGGGCAGAGAGAGGGAAACACAGAATCTGAAGCAGGCTCCAGGCTCTGAGCTGTCAGGACAGAGCCTGACACAAGGCTCGAAATAACAGAACGCGAGATCATGACCTGAGCTGAAGTGGGATGCTTAACCGTCCCACTTCCAGGGACGGTTATTTCCGCATGATCTGTATTTTCTATTTTCTACACCTAAAGGCTGCATTTCCCTTAGGCCCAAAGTGTGTGTTTAAAAATCCATCCTAAATTACATACATTGGTTTAGAGTTATCCTATTGCTACTGATTTAAAAAGGAAAGAAAGAAAAAACAAGGTCTCTGAATCTGCCAAGTTTGGGGTTAAAGGTTGGAAGGGGATTTTTATGCTGTTGGAGAAAGATAGTTCAGCATAGTCAGAAGATTTGGAATAGATTACTGGTATAGTCAGTTCTTGAGTGTGAAATACCACACTGTCTAATAGAACATTTTAGAAGAAAATAAAAGATAAATGCAAGGAAAGATGCATCTTCATGAAACAGAGTAATTTCAACTGTTTATTCAAGGACTTTAATTTTTACTTCATAAAAAATAGTGTTCTGAACTCATGAACCTGAAGTGAACCCCACAATACCCTAATTCTTGGTCTTTAAGAAGTCTGGAAGGCATGACCAAAATGAAGTCAATCTGTAATTGTTAGCACTTAGTTCAATATCTCTTAAGAAGCACAGTTCCTTATACTTAGTAACTATTCTCTGTTGAATGAGTGAATGAATGAATGCATGAATGAATGACCTATCAACCACATTTAACTGGTGTGTTTTAGTATGTGTACTATGTAATTTTAAACGAATTACTGGATTCCACCAAAGTGCAAAATAGCCTTAAAAATAAAGATCCAGAACAAAGATATGAGACTGTGGATATTTTTTATTTTGTTGTTTGTGGTTTGTTTCTTTTCCACATTTTCAACAATTAATGTTATGTAGTTAAGTTTTTTCAAGAAACATACTTGGCTAGAATTTATCTTAAGATCAAACATAAATTTCACCTATAATAACGAATGTCTCAACCTGTGATTCCAATTGCAGAGGCCTTTCTTTTACATTAATGGCTACCTTTAAAAACTAATATAATTATAACCACACAACATTTCTAGGCTTAACTGAAAGGAAGTAGAATTTTTTCTTAACCTGTAGAAACTGAATTGATGTTTCTGGCCCTGATGCAGAGTAACAGTTCCATTTGGTAGTGTTGAAAACGTTTATTCTTTTCTGAAAACCAGCCAAGGTATTAAATTGAATGACAAGTTTCTTGTTGCAAATCAGATTTTTTTTTATTATTACACATAATTATCAAAGTTGGGTAAAGTTGTTTAAGTCCTCCGTGTAAGTGGGTGGTTTGAGTCTCCCCTCTCCAAGTATAATCATATTTGAATGACTTTGAAAAAAATAACCATGATGACTTATAAAAATAATCCCCACTCTTCCTGATAGGAACAACATATTGAACTGGGTGGAAGAACTGTGGCAATTGGAAGTTGACCCTATGACTAATGGTGGAGATTTCTGTCTAGGTGGGTCACATGGACTTAGTTATCTGCCCACTGGAATGACACAATGGGGAGCTAGCTGATGAATATTGTGGAACATCTGTGAATGGATCACAGCTATGCCTGACGTGAATCATTCCTCCCTCAAAAATCTAAAGTTTAATAGTTAAGAAATTCCAAACTGTTGTCACATAAACTGAGATTTGGCCTATTCTAGGAGTTAGGAGGGAATGAATACAGTACATATTCTAAGACATTTTGCCAGTAAGTTGTTGGCTACGTTTTAGGCCCCTAAATTTAGGAAAACCTAAAAAAAAACCTACTGAAAGAGATTAGTAAGAGCCTTGGGTCACTGCAAACAGTAAAATATACCTTTTTCAACTGCTCACCACCATCACGGAGGGTACAGTACTTGGTAATTTTCCTGATCAGAGACATAGATTTCCCTATCTTGCTTAGTTAGAAGTTTGAATTGCATGATGCCTGAGGCACCTCCACCTGCAAAATTTCCACGACTTTTAAAGGGATCTTGGGGCAAGTATTTGGTGTATGACTCTTCAGGTGACAATTTCCTTCAGTGAATGATCTTATTTCACATTGATTTCCCTAATTTGAGATTAAAGTCTTTTCTTCAGGGTGCTATTAAAAGCAACTGGAAAAAAAAAATAAAGGCAAAACTGTAGGTTCATGTGGGTCTGGCTAGGTGTGAAGCTGTGGTTTCCTGGATATATTGCTAATGCTGTTTTTACAACTCTTTGCGGGTAATTTAGCTTACCTGGTTATAGAGAAGAGGTCGGGGAGTCGGGAATAGTTTATGCTTTTATTTCCAATTCCAGGAGTAACCTGCGACCTCTATATGATCTGAAATATATAGCATTGTTTTTAGTTTTACTTTTTCTCTGGTATCTTGGTATACCTAGCTTTGCTTCTTTAGATTCTTCGACACTAAAGAGAAAATGAGACTGCATAAGGTCTACTCACCAAGGATGTTTACAAATAAGATTGTGTCTGTGTGTGTCTTTGTATTTTGTGAATTGTGAGCAAGTTGTGGTGGATACCTTTGCCAATAAATAATTAACACATACTTAGAATTTTACAGTTTTATAATGAGAGTGTTTTTAGCTGTGACAAACAGGTCACATAGACTAATAATCTAAGATAATAATCTACTGAGTTACTATTTCAAGGAATATATATATATATATACATATATATATATATATATATATATATATATATATATATATATATATATATATATATCTGTTTGACAATGGTATAATCAACAGGGGGCCAGCTCTGTTAAAGCAAACAGACTAATGGGTTGGAGTGCAAAAGAGGCCCACTGCAATCTCTAAATTCTAGACTTTGTGGGCTTTTAGAGAAATAAAACTATAAGTGGAAGAAAAAGAATGAAATGTGTGAATGTGATGTGTTCCTCACAAAGACTAAATTGATGAGATTTGTCCTATAAAATATCAAAAAGTAAATTTGTCCCTATTGCTTTATTTTTAAATAGATGTACAGCCATTGTTTTGCATTGAAATGTATATTCATACATTTTATCTGATTATATTTTGGGAAAATGAAGTTGGGGGGGATTTGTTTTTTGTTCTTTTTTTTTTAAGGAAAGCACGAAGAAGAATATACAAATGGGAATATTAATTGTTTACAATTGCCAATAGTTTCTTTTCTGAACTTGAAAACAGTTATGTTTCTAAATATGAGAACAATAATTTTGCCTAAAATTGCAGTATAATGACCAGGACTTCTCTCCTTTTTAGAGAAGCAGTGAAGTGTTTCTGGAACAGATAAGACAGCAGCGATCCAGTGAGGTTGATTCCCCAGAGGAAAGCTATGCATACCTAATTTATTGGAAAGTAAACTACTCTTCAATTAATGATGTCCTCCTTTTCTCAAGGTGTCCAAAGACAGGAGGCAGTCTGTAAAAGATTGGACGACAACTCTATTGTCCAGAACAATTACTGTGACCCTGACAGTAAGCCACCTGAAAATCAAAGAGCCTGCAACACTGAGCCCTGTCCACCTGAGTAAGTAAGAGTAAGAAATGAGAATTATTTTTTTTAAGTGCAAAGAGAAAAGCATTAGCTACTTATATTTGGAAACATATTCATATGTTATGAAAAGGGGAGAGAGCATCACAGAGGGTAGATTTTGATATCCCTTTCACTGAGCTAAGATTTCTATTTATCCATAGGTTTCAGTTATTAATCCTTAAAAGCAGGAACTTCAGTAGGTTGATCTGGCACAGTGCTAGAAATTATCATGTTTCATCAATTCTAGGGCACATATCTTTTCACATTTTAACATCTTGGAAATTGAGATTTATCTTGCAATTGATAATGTGTTACTAACAATAAAAAATCATCATTATTTTTATCTTTCTTAATGGTACATAGAATAATGGTATCTTAAATTCAATAAAACACATTAGATTGGTGTGCAGTCCTATCTTTTCCAGATATTTATCCTAAAGGCCTAAAGACTTTTTTTTTTAATGTTTAGTTTTGAGAGAGAGAGAGAGAGAGAGAGAGAGCGTGGACGTGCAGTTGCGTGCATGAGTGGGGGAGGGGCAGAGAGAGAAGGGGGGTGCAGAGAAAGCCAGGGACAGAGGATCCCAAGTGGGCTGTACCTTGACAGCAGCGATCCCAATGTGGGGCTGGAACTCATGAACAGTGAGATTATGACTTGAGCCGAAGTCAGATGCTCAACCAACTGAACCAACCAGCCGGCCCAAGACTTTTTTTAATGTTTATTTATTTATTTTGAGAGAGAGAGAGAGAGAGAGAGAGAGAGAGCGAGCAAGTAGGAGAGAGGCAGAGAGAGAATCCCAGGGCAGAGCCTGATTCAGGGCTCAAACTGTGAGATCATGACCTTAGCCGAAATCAAGATTCAGTTGCTTAATCAACTGAGCCACCCAAGTGCCCCTATAGAGCATGCAACTCCTGATCTCAGGGTCATGAGTTCAATCTCCACATTGGGTACAGAGATTACTTTTTAAAAATTAAAAAAAAAAAAAAAAAAAAAGGCAATGATTACATGAGAAAACACAAAGCCATCCAGGCGCCCCAAAGATACTTGATTTTTTTTTAAATGTTTATTTACTTTTGAGAGAGAGGGAGAAACAGCACACAAGCAGGGAAGGGGCAGAGAGACAGGGAGACACAGAATCCAAAGCAGGCTCTAGGCTCTGAGCTGTCAGCACACAGCCTGATGCGGGGCTCCAACCCACAAGATGAGATCATGACCTGAGCCAAGGTTGAACTCTTAACTGACTTGACCCACCCAGGCACACCTATACACATTTGATTTTTGAATGATTTTTTTTCTCTTCTCTGCCAATTATTGTTATAAATTTAACTCAAAAGAAGTGGGGAAACTACACAAGCTATAAAAACTGCTTAAAAACCATGGGCAAAATTTTTTCCCTTCCCATGTTTCTTACAACTTTCAACATTATTTTCATGTAATTGTGCTTGTCAACCCATCAAGTTACTTTCCTGACATTCAGGAATTTGAGTATTATGTTTGACATTTTATCGGCCTTTTAAGACGTCTGAGTGGTCCTGGTCACACCTGTTCTATTTTGGCTTCAGCTTTTTTATTCGTTTAGGCTTAAATGCTATTCGAACACCCCTTGAGATTTCAGTGGTTTGTCATTCCATCCCATGTATTGTGGATTTACATATTACATTGGAGTTGTTTATCTATCTACCTATGTATCTATGTTATATATATAATATAGATCGATATAATAACTATAATATATAATCTATATGATATATATTTATAGTTAGAGATAATTGACATTCAAATTAACATACATAATTAAAATTAAGTTTCTTTTCCTTTTGTAATTCTAAAATAAATTTATTTATTGAGGCACCTGGGTGGCTCACTTGGTTAAGCATCTGACTTTGATTTGGGGTTCAGGTCATGATCTCAGGTTTCTTGAGATTGAGCCCCTGCATTGGGCTCAGTGCTGACAGCACAGAGCCTACTTGGGATTGTCTCTCTCTTCCTCTCTCCCTGCCCTCCCCCCACCCCTCAGCTCCTATGCGTGCCCACACTCACTCTCTCTTGTGCACTCTCTCTTGTACACACTCTCTCTCCCAAAATAAATAAATAAATTTAAGTTATTTATTTTATAAGTTATTTATTAACTTCACTAAAGTTATATAATATTTTTTTTAAGTTTGGAGACAAGAGAATGGAATTGGAAAAAGAAAGATAAAGAGAATATGAAAAAAGAAAATTTAGGCCGACTTCTTTTCAGAAAGAGCTGAAGATATAAAGAGCTTAAAATATTACTCTTTATTAGTCCACATTTTTCTTAGTTCCTTCTTAATTTCTTTTTTATTCCTTTGAATTGAGACTATGAAAAAGAAAATCTCAATTCTTCAGAATGGTTGTTGTATATGATAAAATTCCCAGTAGACCTTGGTATTCTGGAGATAAAAATCATTGGAAGACTAGTGAATTCAATAACACTTTTTTAAAAGTTTGTTTGTTTTTTTGTTTATTAATTAATTAATTAATTTATTTATTTATTTTGAGAGAGAGAGAGAGCAGGGGAGGGGCAGAAAGGGAGGAGAGAAAGAATCCCAAGCAGTCTCCACGCTGTCAGTGCAGAGCCCAACATAGGGGTTCAATCTCACAAACTCTGAGATCGTGACCTGAGCTGAAATCAAGAGTTGGATGCTTAACTGACTTAGCTACCCAGGCACCCCAACAATACTTTAAATGAGTATGGAATAAAGGAAAGAAGATAAGTTTTTTTTCTCACATATGATGTAATAATCATATTTGTTTTTTGTTGTACATATTAAAGCATGAAAATTTTAGAACACAGGTAAGTAAAAATAAGAAAATTAAAAATACTTGTAATACTTAAACTACCACTGTTAATATTTTGATATATATATATATATATATATATATTTCAGTCTTTTTTTTATGTTTACATTTTCTATGTTTATGTTTTTCTGTTGTTTATGTATATAAAAAATGGTATGATATGATTTATGATGCTTTGTAGTCAGTTTTCAACATATTTTGAACATTAAATATGTTCTAAAATATTCAGTAGATATGTCCCTGTTTGCTTAAATTGGTTTTCCACTGTTGAATAACTTTGGCTGTGTCTTAGCTTTTGATCCCTTAACATACCACAGTATTAACATTTTTTGCTACTAAAGCTTTGCTCTCTATAATTATGCTGTTATGTTAAATGAATGGGAATAGAATTCCTTGTTCAGATGGAAATATATTTTAGCCTTTGAAACACTGTCAGATTATTCTCCAGAAATAATATATGAATATATATTCCCAATAAGAGCATTTTAGAACATCATTTCCCTGAACTGCACAACACTGGATATTATTGTTTTAAAAACAATCTTTGATTATTTTATAGAGAAAAAAGCCTCGGTATCTAACTGTTGTTTTATTTTGTATTTCTTGGATTGCAGACAAGGATGAGCATTGAAAAATTATGTACGGTTGCCATTTGTATTACTTATTTTTGCTTTTCTGATCCATGGCCTATCCTATCCCATTTTTCTATTGAAGTGTTTCTCATTTTGTTACTAATTTCTAGTAACTCTTAATGTTTTAAAGATATTTAGTCTTTTACCTTTGTTCCAAATATTTTATCTGAGTTTGTCATATGTTTTCCATATTTTTATGGTGCTGTTATCTATTTTTACTTATAGAAATTTTAAAATATTACATAGAAAAGCTATCAAACTTTTATTTCTTTCATAGTTTAGGAAGGCCTCATCCACTCTAAGAATGTACTTTTAAAGTTTCTTTCAAAGTTTCTTTTTTAAAAAAAGTTTATATACTGTTTTGAGAGAGAGAGTACATGTGAGTGCAAGCAGTGGAGGAGCTGAGAGAGGGAGAGGGAGAGAGAATCCCAAGAAGGTCCCATGCTCGGAGTATAGTCCAATGCAGGGCTTGATGCCACAACCTTGGGATCATGACCTAAGGTGAAATCAAGACTTGGACCTCAAGCAACTAAGTCACCCAGGCGCCCCTCTTCTTTATTTTAAATGTAAACTTTGGGGCACCTGGGTGGCTCAGTTGGTTAGGCGTCTGACTTCAGCTCAGGTCATGATCTCACGGTCTGTGAGTTTGAGCCCCACGTCGGGCTCTGTGCTGACAGCTCAGAGCCTGGAGCCTGTTTCGGATTCTGTGTCTCCCTCTCTCTTTGCCCCTCCCCTGCTCATGCTCTATCTCTGTCTAAAAAATAAATTAAAAATTTTTTTTAAATTAAAAAAAAATAAATGTAAGCTTTAATCTATTTGAAATATACTTGCCTATTTTGAGGAAAGGATCTGTATTTGTTTTCAAATTCCAAGTACCAGGGTACCTGCATGGCTCAATCAGTTAAGTGTCTGACTCTTGATTTTGGCTCAGGTTGTGATCTCAAGGTTTGTGAGATCAAGTCCCTGTGTTGGACTCTGAGCTGACATCAAAGAGCCTGCTTGGGATTCTCTCTCTGCCCCTCCTCCACTTGTGCACATGCATTTGTGTGCTCACATGTGCACGTGCTCTCTTTCTCTCTCAAAATAAATAAATAAATATTTTAAAAATCTCAAATTCTGAATACTATTAATTTAACATCCTCAATGGTATTTTTTATGAGATTCAGTAAATTTATTTATATATTAATTTTTTAAAAGTTTATTTATTTTGAGAGAGAGAGAGAGAGAGAGCGCACGAGCAGGTGAGGGACAGAGAGAGGGGAAGAGAGAGAATCACAAGCAGGCTCCATGCTGTCAGTGCAGAGCCCAATGTGGGGCTCAGTCTCACAAACCATGAGGTCATGACCTGAGCCTAAATCAAGAGTCAGACACTTAATCAACTGAGTCACCCAGGCACCCCGCTAAATGGTATTTTTTAAGTTTATTTATTTATTTTGAGAGGGACAGAGAGAGCATGATCTGGGGAGGGGCAGAGAGACAGAGAATCCCAAGCTGACTCTGCAGAGTCAGGACAGAGCCTGACATGGGTCTCGAGCTCACGAAACTATGAGATTATGACCTGAGCCAAAATCACGAGTTGGACTGACTGAGCCACCCAGGTGCCCCTAAATAGTATTTTTTTTTTAATGAGAAATTATCTTTTTAACTAATAAAATGTTTCCAATGTCTCTTATTCATATTGAAGACTTTATAAGCAGGGTATGGAAAACTAGAGGGCGATAAGATTTATCTTTGTGTTTTATAAAAAAAATGACAGGGGGCTAGGAAGAATAGATGAAAGATGCATTGGTAGAGAAATATTAATAGTGTTTATTTGGAAAAACTTAAAGGGCAGAGGAAACCTTGCTGGGAAAAATTAATGTGCTCATAGCAGCAACTCTTTTGTGAGAAAGAGTATAGTAATCAAGATGGTGAGGTGACTAGGGACAGGAAGAAAATAAGAATTCCAGAGGCACTGAGTGAACATGGTGGGATTCCTGACAAAGTCTTAAATAATTGGAAAAGGAAAAGGGAGGGGTTGATATTAAAGTCCATGACTGATAGGAAGCTAGTGCCCCAATCATGAGAAAAGGAAGTAATGCTGAGTTGGAATCCAAAGAGAATGGCCAAGAGTTCAGTTTTCACCATGCTATCTCTCTCTAGCAAGAATGTTTCTATATATGGCCTCCTGTGAAGAATTCTTGGATATTGAATATTATTCCTGTATGACACTTTAGTTTTTAAAGTTGTAAAAATCAGAGGGGTGAAAACAATAGAGTATTACACATTGTGATAATACTGTGACCATGAGTTAAGAAAACATTTTTTAAGCAACTGCAATGTGAAAGGCTCTATGCTTTCAGAAGAATGGCTCACTTGCCTGAGGACAATCTAATCGGATAAATATGTATGAAAATAACTATAGTTAAGGATATGTTAAGTAAAAACAAGAATTTTTAACAAAAGTGCTAAAGGATGCTTGGACTGGGGAGAAATTTTTACTTCCGGGTTAGGTTTTATTTAAAATTGTTTTTAATGTTTATTTATTTTTGAGAGAGACAGACAGAGACAGAGTCCGAGCAGGGGAGGGGCAGGGAGACAGGGAGACACAGAATCCGAAGCAGGCTCCAGACCCTGAGCTCTCAGCACAGAGCCCGACGTGGGGCTTGAACTCACAAACTGCGAGATCATGACCTGAGCCTAAGTCAGACGTTTAACTGACTGAGCCTCCCAGGCACCCCTTCATTTTTTTTTTTTTTTAATTTAGAAAAATCTCACCTGTGAAATGTTTAGGGCATAGAGATTTATGCTTAGTATTAGGTTTACTTTCCAGTTAGTTGAGTAATGAGCAGATTTTCTTTTTACCAACTTAGTGTTTAGATTTTTTTTAACCTGTTTTAAAATATAGTAAAGTTCTAGTATCCTAGTAAGTAGTTAATGGGTTACATATTTGAATCTCTCTTTGAGTAAAGATGTATTGTCAGATTATGAATTTTTTTTAATTTTGCTATGTTGTGTTTATGAGAAGAGTTGATAAGTAGATGCTGGACTCCGGGACAAAGGCTGGGAAATCTCTTTCTCTCTGTCTCTCTTTTAATCTAAACATCAAATATCAGTTTATTCTCATATGCTCTGCCATTTCCCTTTAAGTTAAAAGGCAAAAATAATATTCTAGTTTTATGATTGGTTCTTGCTTCAAAAATATTCCAATTAACCTAGGTTTGTGAACATATTTTATAGTGTCTCTCTTATTTCCTCTGCCCCCCCATAATATATTGTTTGTCCTATTAATACACAGACACTGTAGGTCAAGATTACACAGATGGCACCACACCATTCTTATTTCAGACAGTTGAACATGAATCCCACTAGTTGTTGTGTCCAATGGATATGAAGACACTTGTGAGAATGTAGACAATTTGATCCCTGGGTGTTGGGAAGAGCTCAGAAAGAAGCATCCCTGGTATTGTTCAGACTATAACAATTCAGCAGTTGACATTTCCAGAGAGAATTTTTGTGTTTTCTACCACAAAATCTAGAGGAGGAAAAAAGGAGAAATGGGGAGAAGGTCATCAGAGGGTCAAATGCAATGGGGAGAGTGAAGGTGAAAGAAGCCATATGTCTTAAACTGGACAGGGGAATAGAGAAAATGAGATGAGTGGATGCAGTGGCAAAATTGCAAAACAAGTTAAATAACTAGGGTGTGATTTAATCCTGTGGAGAGACATGGGAAGGGATGATTTGGTGAGCAATAAAGATGCAACCGGGACTGAAATCAGAGTTCGAGTCAGAAGGGAAATTGGGAGGGTGGTTAATACTTTTACTTTCATACATTCCAAATAAAATGCTCGACTGATGCATCTAGACTAAGAGATGGTTGGCAATAAAAGAGAGGACAAAGAATAAAAAGATGGAGGTGGCCCTGACCTCATGCAGCAAAGAACAGCAACACCTCCTGAATCACTGCTATTACTCTGGGCACCTGTGTTTAATTTGAAGGACTCCATCCCTCTTACATTATGAGACCTAATGAGATCATGGCTGGAGGTGGTATGACTGGACTTTTTGTGGCTGAGTTATACACATTTCTGTTTTATCCCCTAATCTTGGTGATGAAATCACTGTTGCAAATTGAATCAGAGTTTCACTATGGCTGGCATGCAAGTTATTATTCTCAGTACACATTTTCCTCTTTACCAAAAATGGTTCTAACAACTTGGGATCATGTTCATCTGTGGAAAACAAAATGGAAAGAATATGAAAATTGCTTTAAGTCTCCTCTGGAAAATAACTTAGAAAAAAACCCATTAATATCAGATTCTCAGGATTAAATTATTGTTACTTAAATGAATTTTAGGTTGAAAGTGTTTAAGTTTTGGAAAGTTGTATTTTAAGTTTTAGAAACTGGTTAATCGCCATATTTCTAAATACTGGTTTTCCACTCTGTAAGGGACAAAGGCCATGGTTGCTCATTTGGCTAACTACAGGCTCAAATTTGGAAACTAGTATTCTGACTTCACTAAAGTACTATCTTCCACATACAAAACTGGCGCAATCACATAAGATCACACTCTTCCCTCCGGATAGTCTCTTACCCAAGAGCATTAGCATATCCTGTGAGGATAGTTGTATGATTTATAATCATGGATGGATGAAAATGACTAGTGACCTCATGCTTCTGACCTAGATCCTACTACTTAGCAGGGTTAAAAATGAAATTCAATGGAAATAGTAACTGCTGGGGGATCTAGTCTTAGTTTCAACATTGCTCTTTTCATGACTTTGGATAACTATTTTCGTGACACGAACCTTACTTTCTTCTACAAAACAAAGTGTGATTCCTTGAATATAGTAGGCATTCAACATATATTTATTAAATTAAATGCAATAGTATATTAATCAACACTCTGGTTGGAAATAATACAACTTCAACTTCAGCTATTTTCTGCACAGAAGAGGATTTGTTGGTTTACTTAACAAAACTGGGGGAAGGGCAACCATGGATCTAGCTTTAGGAATGGCTAGAATCCAGGACTGAAACAGCACCAGAGCCCTCTAGCTCCTCTGTATTTTTTCACATCAGTTAATTCCACTTGACAGGGTGCATGGCCACCAGCAGCTCTTACAGCTTTATGCACCTTTGTGACGAGAAGGGAAAGGGCTTTTTTTGCTCTAGTGGAGGTATAAAAATTCTAAAGCCAAATTCTCATTGGTCTAATTTGTATCTTGATTCACATCTTTGGACCAAATAATGTGCCTAAAAGAGTGAGTTCTGTAGACGTATTACACACATACATACATACATGGACACACACATACACACCCTAAAATTACATCTATAAAAGTTCATTTATGACTTCAAGGAAAAAAGAGTGGTTTACTTGCCAACATGAAACATGTTCGTTTTGTTATTTCAGTTTCTTCCCCCATTAGCTGCATAGATGCTGTTTTCAGGAATAAAGGGGTCACAACAAGGGATCTCTATGTTTTCACAGAGCTGACTCAGGCTCTGCTCTTGGTGCAGGTTTTTAAAGACTTGTATATCTTCAGGCTTTCTCTGCCCCATAAGCATAATAAAGGCCTTCTATCTTCTGCAGAGCCTGTGCTTCATCTGGAAATCAAAAAACAAATCCCTAGCTCCTTTAATGTGGTTTTAGTACTAAATTCTTGATTGTAGGAGAACCTGCTTCAATGTGATAATAAATAAAGCTCCTGTTTCTTGTTTGTTGTGTTTAGACACAATGTTAGAAGCTTTCAGTGGTATGCTAAAGCAAGCTAGCACTGGCTCCTGAAATCCTATTATTAGCATATCTTCTTCTTGTGTTCACCATGCCAGGGATGTAGGTTGAAATTGGCGTTAGTTATTCACCCCACAAAATTGGTAAATTCAACAAATCAAGATCGCTGCCCTCCATAAAGAGCCAGTTGTTAAACACTTAAGCAGCACATGACTGGAAGCTTCATATTTATTACTTTATTTAATCTTCATCACAGTCTCACAATTTATATTTATATTGTTATCTTTATCTTAAAAATTAGTTTAGAGGGGCACCTGGGTGAGTCAGTTGGTTGAGCATCCAGCTCTTGATTTCTTCTCAGGTCATGATCCCAGCACCATGGGATCAAGCCCCACAATGGGCTCAGTGCTGAGCATGGAACCTGGTTAAGATTTTCTCTCTATCTGCCCCCCACCCTTCTCCCCCACTTGCCTTCTCCCTTAAAAAATTAATTTAGAAAAGGGGAAGTATCAATGTGGTTAAAAACATATGGTGCATTACTTGTTTCGACCAGGCTCTGCCTGTTTCAGAGCCCAGGCACTACACTTTGGAAGGCAGCTGACAGTGTATTCTCTTTTCCTTAGCAGCTCTTCCATTTGTCATTTGTCACCTCAACCAACACTGAAATGTCAGCTCTTTTAGGGAGAGAGTGTAGTCCATTGACAAAAATCTCTGGCTGTACTGAGGAAATGTTTTTCTGTGTTTCTTCCACTTTTTGCTGCAGGTGGTTCATTGGGGATTGGTTGGAGTGTAGCAAGACTTGTGACGGTGGAATGCGCACAAGGGCAGTGCTCTGCATCAGGAAGATTGGACCTTCAGAGGAGGAGACACTGGACTACACCGGCTGTTTAACACACCGGCCTATTGAAATAGAGTCCTGCAACAACCAGTCATGTCCACCTCAGTGGGTGGCTTTGGACTGGTCAGAAGTAAGGAAATCTGAGGCTGTATGTTTTGAGATGTCTTAACTAATCAATACCAGAGCATTTAATAGTGAGGACACCTGAGCTTGTGAGCACCTTAGAACTCAGCAAGTAAGGACTGCCTAACAGTAAATTTGGCCCTGTTATATTTCATTGCTCCTTGTCAGGAAGTAAGGTTTTTCTGGGTCAGGGAAATCAGTGAGAAACTAGACATCAGTTTGATTAAAAATCAACCTAAAGTGAATTGGAAAGAATAGAATAATGAGTACTCACATAAGTGGTTTTTCTCTTCCTTTGCTATTCTCGAGCAGCAAATAAGCTCAGAATTAGTGATAAATCTTTTTTCCCAAGTCATGTTGCAGCCTAACTACATAATTCATACATTTGAATATTTATCAATTTTTTATCACTTATTATATATCTAAGTATATTTTAATTCCTTCTGTTGCATCTAGGGAAGAAACATGGAGTTGAGGTTGTAATATACAAAGTCCAATTCAGCTTTTATCATTAACCTCTGCTTACATGATCAGTGAGGGAGACTAAGATAATGTTTTTCTGCCTTACATGTATATAAAAGAGCCTAAAATAATCCATAGAGCTCAGAATAATTGCCTTATGAAAAATGAGGAAAGGGGTAGAGTTAATTCTTGACTCCTCGTTCTTCATGAGACATATAAATGGAAACACCATATCATTCTCCACATTTCCCAAAGAAGGGTTGAAATCTTCTGCAATGTTGGTTAATATTAAAAAGAATAAGTACCTGGCTACATAACTAAAGGCCATTCTTCCAAGTTAGCAAAACAGGATGCATTTCCTGCTGGAAACATTGTGGTACTTGCTTTGGGTATTTCCTGTAGACCTCAGAAGTTTGTAAAAAAAAAAAAAAAAAAAAAAATTAAATAAACAGAAAACATACATTGTTCTTTAGGAACCCCTGGTTGTAACTTTTCCCCCTGTGAATATTACTGCTGGAGTGGCCTTAATTTGGTAGAGGCCTGAGCCTAAAAGAGAGACTGTGTTTAGGATGGTACATGGAAATGGAGATTCTGACTAGTTGTAGTTATCTATGGAATCTTTGGTGGGAATTGGGAGTGTTCTCCCAAGTTTCCTGGACGTACTCCAGCTTCAGTAATTACATCTGCCTACCTAACTTTTGTGTTTCAATCAAATGTAGAGATACATATGGTGAGTGGTTATGGAAAACAGTGTGAACTCTTCTGTTCCCTAGAAGTGAGTGGATTAACTCCTAAATTGATTTGGAAGATAAAATCGACTGATAAAGAATAGACATTCTGTAGAGTTCTACATATGTTGAAAATTATTGTACCTGCATTTCAGTGCCCAAGACCCTCACAGAAGTTCATAAGTAGTCATTGAAAATGATGACCAATTTATTATTGAAAATCATAATGGGAGGCCTGATGATTGGCTTCAACAGTTTTAGGGTTTCAGGTCAAGTCCCTAAGTATAATTTAGTACTAAGTAAACACACTGGAATAGGCACTATGAGCAATACAAAGGAATCCTATAAGCTTGGAAAAGTAAATATTTGTGAAGAAAATAGAGAATAACTTTAGACAGTGTTTAATAAAATGGTGGATTGTGAGGTATACATGTATAAATGATATAGAAATTTAGAGCTAAGAAGGTCAGAATAGCTTGGAGTGCAATCAGAAAGCTTTTCATTGGGGCACCTGAGTGGCTGAGTTGGTTAAGCATTGGACTCTTGATTTCGGCTCAAGGCATGATCTCACAGTTTGTGAGTTCGAGCCCCATGTCAGGCCCTGTGCTGATAGGGCAGAGACTGCGTGGATTCTCTCTCTCCCTCTCTGTCCCTCCCCTGCTCTCTCCCTCCCTCTCTCTCTCTCTCAAAATAAATAAATAAACTTTAAAAAAAAGAAGAAAAGCTTTTTCGTTGATGGGAGCTAAACTGTATGTTGGCATATGGGATATGAAATAGGAAGAGAATAGGGAAACTGGAGAAGATATTCCTGATAACAAGATAGTTATTTATTCAGTTACTTATTCAGAGAATATTTTTGAAACAACTGAACAGAAACATAAAGATCATGACGTGAAAGTAGGATGAAGAAGAGGGTTTGTTTTAAAGAATAAATGGAAAATAAGATTGCATGAAGTAGTGGTAGATGATAATAAAGATTCAACTTTATATATCATCTTGCTACCAAAGTGGAAAAAAATGGGGGTGCCTGATTGGCTCAGTCGGTTAAGCATCTGACTTTGTCTCAGGTCATGATCTTGTGGTCCATGTGTTTGAACACCGTGTCAGGCTCTATAGTGACAGCTCAGAGCCTGGAACCTGCTTTGGACTTGTGTCTCCCTCTCTCTCTGTCCCTTCTCCGCTCACACTGTCTCTGTCTCTCTTTGTCAAAAATAAATAAACATTAAAAAAAAAAAAACCATTTTAAAAGTGGAGAAAAATAGTTAAGTTCATAAGCAGAAACTGGAAAAAATTTGTGCCAACCACGAAAACACTAAAATCACTTGCACAGGTTTATTTCACATTGATCCCTTGATCTACACTCTTCTGTATCATTATATTTGTATTTTAACATAAAACAAATATAATCACCTTGAAAAAAAGGCATGTGTATATTATAGCATGTTTCCATTCCAAATACCATTTTAAGGTTTTCTTTTGAAATCAACCTCATATATGTTTTAATTACCCTGCTCTGAGAATTTTGATTCTTATCTATCCACTCTTAGAGATAACTTGCTCAAAAAGCTCTGAGAGGCTCTTAGGCACTCCTTGAAGAAACATGAAAAAGTTAGGTGGGCTTTTAATCACATTTCTGCTCTCTTCTTTAAGATAGCCAAGTCAAGGGACAGCTTGGTGGCTCAGTTGGTTAAGTGTCTGACTCTTGGTTTTGGCTCAGGTCACCATCTCATGGTTCGTGGGTTTGAGCCTAGCATCAGGCTCTGTGCTGATGGCACAGAGCCTGCTTGGGATTCTCTTTCTCTCCCTCTCTCTCTGCCCCTCCCCTGCTCACACTGTCTCTGTCTCTGTCTCTCTCTCAAAATAAATTACAAAGATAAATTAAAAAAGATAGCTAAGTCAAAACTTAGGACAAAGATGCAGTGTCTTTCCTGTTTATTTTCCAAAGGAGAGGTACTTTTTTACTTTTTTACTTTACTAGGAAGCCCACTTCTTCCCTGGGTGGGTTAAAAATAAATGAAAGTAAATAGTATTAAGTGAAATAAACGTCTGAGTAGCTATGGAGAACAAAGTGAGAACAGGAGCTTGTTCTCCCCAGAGGAATGGAGTACCTCCCGCTATTGAAAAGAGGAGGTCCTACCAGAATAGCAGGCAATGTTCAATCTTTTTTGGTTAGCTGCTGCAAATATTTCACACATTATTCATTTGACACACCCCTGAAGACTTCCCTTCTCTTTCTGCCCCTTCCCCACTTTCAACCATCAGCTGTCTGAGCTCTACTAATCACAAGGGTGAGGTTCAACTAGTGAAAACATGTTGCAGCAAGAGGAATGTACCCTTTGCCCTTTTCCTTTTCTTTGCCGGCCTCTCTAATATAAAATTTCCATTGTTGCAAAGCCAGGAACCGTTTTTCGTTTTCTCCATCAGTGAAACCCACCGGGTTATTTTCTTTTGCTTATGGCAAAAGAAAAAAAACAAAACAAAACAAAAAGCCAAATTACCTTGGCGGAAAATGACTCTTCAGCAGCCTTTTGTGAAACTAATGAAGCCACGGCTTTCCCATTTCCTATAATCTAGCCTCACTCTTGGGATCACCCATACTATGTTGGACTTAAATGGTTTTCTGTTTTTGCCCTCTCTTGGCAAGTAACTCTTAGATGCATTGCTGCATACTGTGGATGGACTCCAGCAATCCTAAGCCATTCTTTTGATGTATTGGAATAGTTTCTTTTGACTCCCACAGAGTAGCCATTGGAAAAGGTCTGTTTCTTGTACTTACTCTTGGACAAGTGGATGACTGCTGGCACCATTCTCAATTGACTTGATAGGATTTACATTTAGGTAGCACTAGTTAAGAAGGAATTGGGGGGTGGGGTGGGGTTGGAAAGCGTGCAAAACCTACCTGCAGGTGACTGTGCTTTGTTTTAGAAGACAGTTATGACACCACCTTGCTTACTTCTAGGTTCTACTCTGGTACTATAACTAAGCAAATTAAACCTGTATCTCCAGAGAGAACTCAGTCTAACCCCAAACTGTTAACATTTCTGTGCTTTACAAGTGAGAGCCAAATTGTTTTCCCTGTTGTGGTTTCAAATACTTTTCTCTGCAAAATACATTTTTTGCTTTTTAATAGTAGATCATTAAGCTAAAGTATAAATACATCTCTCATAAAAATGACCTCCTATATCTCACTGGGATGAAAACAAACAAATGGTCTGATCAGATTTTAAATAACTGTGAAATTTTGATTATATGAATAAATAGGAAAAAAAGGTATTTACCTGCAATAAAGAAAAAATAGTGAAAAATAATTTTACTAAAGAATAGATTGTCCAGGGGCACCTGGGTGGCTCAGTCCGTTGAGCATCCAACTTCAGCTCAGGTCATGATCTCACGGTTGGTGAGTTCCAGTCTCATATCAGGCTTATTGCTGTCAGAGTGGAGCCTGCTTCAGATCCTCTGCCCCTCCCCCATTTGTACTCTCTCCGTGGGGGTGGGGGTGGGGTGGGGGGGGGTGGAGAATGGATTGTCTACTGAAATAGTATCTTCCACCCAGCTACCTATATAGTTTATTGTGAGAATGAATGGGATGGATTTTGATGTCTATTTATAACTATGTTTTCATCTAAAAAAAATGAGTTTTATTACTCATTCAATATCTAATTATTACTAGTGAATTTTAGGGCATGGTAAAAAATGTGTACAAATCTACCCTTTATGTGGGTAGAGACCAGTGATTATTTCCGAAGAAGACTCTAAGCACTTACAATGAAGTTAATGCCTATTAATCATATCCATAATCATGGCTACATCTTGCTTTTCTAGAACTTCTTATGTTGTTAGATAGTTAAATAAAACTGAAGCTGTCAGATGAGTAAACGTATTTATTTATCAGAAGTCTCGAGAGGCAGAAAGATGAAATGTAGGCTTAATAAAGCAGAAGGAAGAAGTAAAAATAAAAACAAGCTGAGGGACATCTCTCCTTGAACATCTCTGACCTAACATCAAAAGAATTTGCAGGATAGAGTTCTCTTTGAATAAAACTGGTCTAATTGGCATCCCTATGCCTTTTACTTTTTTTTTTTACAAGAATTTTTTAAACATTTAAATTTATAATCACTCTTAAGAAGTACAATATTTACAGAGACCAGAGTTGAGGCTTTGGATACAGACATGTAATATTTGTGGCTAGGTCTGCAGGGGTCAGGACTGGTATATTTATTGAATCAGAATATGGCAGAAATATAGTTTTCAGTCATTCGTTATTTCAAGAATTCACTTGACTATCTCTCTACTTCTAGTGTGATGGGATGGAATATCCTTGGCTTATTTAGAGGAGTTTGGGTTGTAATTTTCTAAAATTACACTATATGTTCAGCTTTACATATAATTTCACATTGTCCCACAGAGGGTTTGTGTCTCTGTACATTTGCTTTCAGAGCTCTGGTGGAAAGCTGCTATTTGGATTTACCTGTACTTCTTAGTGCCTCCTTTTCTCACCTGCAGAGTGGGTGTGGAAACGGTACTTCAGGAGGTTTCTGTGAGGATCAGGTACACTGTGACATGCAAAGTACTCAGGACACTGCCTGACACTTAATAGTAGCACCGCTTTGTCTTTTTATTGTTCTCCTTGTTACTACCATTATTTTCTTTGTTTTGGTTTTGGTTTCCCGGGGACTTCTAGCCACAAACGAATGAATTGTGTGTCATGGCATTGTCTGCCTCCCCCGAGTGTAAGCAGGACTTTGGCATAGGCTCTTAGCCAAGACTGCTGGATATTACTACCTTCTTCAAATAATAGCAGAAGTTTCTTGCTACTGGAAAAAGATATTCAAACAAGCAAGGGGCATATGTCCCCAGCTTTAATACACATATTATGCTTTTAAAATGCAAAGGGAGAGGAGAGTGGCACAAGTGAATTTATTAGCAAATGTTCCCATTATGAGAACTAATCATAGCTTAAAATCCTAAAATTGGATATCCCATATAGCCTACATGTTTCTATCTCCCTAAAGTCTTTTTGCATTTTATCTCAATTTGTTTTTTTAATAATTAATTAATTAATACTTTTTCTGTGTTCTCATGACTTCCTGCTGATGCTAAGAGCTCAAGTGTGGATCAGAAGGTCTGGGATTTATTTCCTGCTCTACCAATTGCTATCTCTTTAGCCTTAAGCTGCTTAAGTTTTCCTTATCTGTACTCATTCTCAAAAACTTGTAGGGGCGCCTGGGTGGCGCAGTCGGTTAAGCGTCCGACTTCAGCCAGGTCACGATCTCGCACTCCGTGAGTTCGAGCCCCGCGTCAGGCTCTGGGCTGATGGCTCAGAGCCTGGAGCCTGTTTCCGATTCTGTGTCTCCCTCTCTCTCTGCCCCTCCCCTGTTCATGCTCTGTCTCTCTCTGTCCCAAAAATAAATAAATGTTGAAAAAAAAAAACTTTAAAAAAAAAAACTTGTATAAGAATTCTGTATTTGAAAGTGATTCCTGAACTGTGAAGCTCTAATGAAATGTAAAGTAGTAGTGTTATTATCAGTAATAATATTTAGCATTAAAAGAATGGCAGAAATCCTCTAAGGCCTCGGCTTCTAACATTGGTGGATGGTGGAGGAGACTTGGTGTGAAGTCGGGAGGACTAGACACAGGTGGGGCCAGCTCAAAAGACCGGAATCGAGGCTTTATTCGTCATACAGAACACATGATTGAATGTCTTGGTTTCCTGAAATATAAAGTGATAGGATTGTTTTAAGGGTTAATTGAGGTAACAATTGCAAAGGACATAGTGTAAAGCCTAATGTTCAGGAAACAGTAAGAGTTAGCATTACGTCTGCCATTTAATAGCTGCATGACTTTCTACTAACCATTTAGTCTAAGATTGTTTCCTCATTTAAGAAACAGAATAATAATTGCCATCTCGTAGGATTTCTGTAAAGACTATATAAATTATAGCACTTAGCACAACCCTTGGTATATATTATGTTTATTAAACGGTAGCTGCTACTATCGTTATTATTTTTAGTAGTGGTTAATTAGTAGAAGTGGCAGCAGCATTGGCGTTGTGCGTGGCCCTGGGCTTGCACTGGAGAATACTGCACGTTAGTGTGGAGAGATCGATCTGAAAAGGTAAACTTAGCCTTCCTATCAGGGGACAGTCAGCATATTTAGAGTTTGAATTTTTATCTTGAGGACCATAATGAGCCATTGAAGGATTTATTTTTTAATCACAGGAGAACATAATTGATTTGTGCTTTAGACAGTGGAGCGAGGTAAGAGCAAGAAATACGGAGACCTGTTAGAAAGACAATGCAGTCTTACATGAAGGAAATGATGTTTGTCTGAAACAAGATTAGTAGCAGTGGAGACAGAGAAAAATCAACAGATGTGAGAGAGATGTGGGAGTTGGATTAACAGGACCCAGTGATGGATTCTATGGGAAGAGAGGAGCAGCAGCTGGAAATAAGGATGTTGATTTGGCTGTGAAAAGAAGTAGCAGACATCAGGAATTTGACCACTTTGACCACTAAGACCCTAACTAAAGCTTCTCCTGGAGCCATCTTGGAAAGAACTGGATGCTCTCCTCCTTCAAAATGCATCTTAATGAAATTTTTTCTAAGTTGGAGGATATGTATTCTGTTATTACATTCATGCTGATGAGAAGTTTTCATGAGATCCTTGATTTCACCTGAAAAAAAAAAGTAGTAATTTTCTCTCTATGACATACACCAGGCTCAAAGATTGCCCCGACAGAGCCACGCGGGGTGTATATAGTGTTCATTATGATATCCTCATCCCACAACTAGCACACTTTGATTTACCTGATTGTAAATGAAAACCATCCTACCAGATATACAACAGTATGTGTTTATTGAGTGCATATTCACAGCCCTGTGCTGAATCCTGAGGGTCAGGACAGGGTGGTGTACAAAGAAAAATTAGAAATGAAATAATTTTAAGGAGCTTATAGTGTGGAAGGGATGAGAAGACATGTAAACATGTAATTACAGATAGGAAGATGGTGATTCTGGGCTCAAGAATATATATATTCTACATCCTCTTTTATGCTACTTAACCTGTGTTCACATGTATATCTCCTACATAAAACTATGAGCTCCTGGAAGGTAGAGACCATCTTATTCACTTTGTATTCCCTTCCCCTCAGTCTAATGTAGCTCCTGCAGTAGATCTGGGATCTTTCTTCCTTCCTTCTTTTCTTTCTTTCTTTCTTTCTTTCTTTCTTTCTTTCTTTCTTTCTTTTGAACAAAAGGTATAGAAACAGGGCTTCAAAATGTTGTGGGTAAGGTCCTCACTTGACTCAGAGGAAGAACAGATTTTAAGGAAGGGTTCAAACATACAGGGTAGAAAGTTGGAGGACTTTAGTCAGTCACCATGTTTAATAGATGACTCTAAAAAATAGCATTCCAATGAACCTGGAGAAGAGGTAAATAATTGGAAGAAGAAGCATCTTTTCCTCAATATGAAGAACAGACTGGTCCAACTAAAGAAGAGTCAAATGCATTATGTTTAGGGAAATTTATTATGTACAAGGAAAAGTCCAGAGATTTTCTGTGCAATAAACTTTGACCAATGGCCATATTCTTAGTTACTACCCTCTAAGAATACACATCTCAATCAATCCCTAGCTTGCTTCATAAAGACGAGTTCTTGTTGTCTACTAATAATAAGGATTCTTTTCAGAAGACTACACCTAGCAAGTAGGAAACCAAGGATTCCACATTCCAAAAATTAGGATTTCTGTAAAGACTGTATAGCTCTTAGCACAACACTTGGTATATATCGTGTTTATAAAGTGTGGCCAAGGACAGGGAGGTATCGAGGAATAAACCTACCCACAATAAAAGAAGAAAATAAGTTAGCCAAGAAGCAAACTTTGGATTTAACTCCTAAAGTCCTTAGGGGAAAAGTTAAAGGTGCTTCTGCTTAAAAACTTAAGGAGTTTTCATATCTGAACGACTTTGCCCAGAATTTTGTCTATATGCATATTGTATACCCAAAAACATTCACTTTAAGAAAGACTTTCCTTATATTTTCCTCTATCTTTAAACTGCTGTGATTCATTTAAACTGCTGTATTTGTTTTATTTCCAGTGCACTCCCAAATGTGGTCCGGGATTCAAGCATCGGATTGTTCTGTGCAAGAGCAGTGACCTCTCTAAAACATTCCCAGCTGCACAGTGTCCAGAAGAGAACAAACCCCCTGTCCGTATCCGCTGCAGTTTGGGCCGCTGCCCTCCTCCTCGCTGGGTGACTGGAGACTGGGGCCAGGTAAGACAGTGCAGCAAGGGGCTCCTGCTGAAGCAGCACTTTGAGACACTTGAGTTTTCTGATTGGGTCATTATAAGGGCTCCAGAGATGAGAAACACGACACAGAAATCTGGGTATAAGATAAAGTATGAAACAGTGCATGAGCAGCAGTCACACATAGACCCACTAGCTGTGTTTCTCCTGCACCCACACGCTTCCTACTTCTACCTACTCCTTGGGGCTTACCAATGTAATTTAAAATTAAAAGAGAAATAGTCTGTATGGCCAGATATTTGAGGAAGCTAACAAAACTTTGGGTTCTAGTCCCAACTCTCTCAGCTACTTCAAGAACAAATCTGTTAACCCCAGTGTCTTAACTTTCCTACTTGCAAAAGTAGCTCCTCTTAACTTCACAGAAAAGGTATGGGGGTTCTAATTAGCTTGATAATGTGATTGACAGTCTTTGAAATATTATCAATATCTATTATTCAATGGATTTAGCTGATGGACATCATGAATTGGGAAGCCAGTATAAAGGGCTTTTGGTCTGTATTTTTACATGAGGTTCATTTGCATTTTATGTTCTAATTCCTATTTTTTTCTTTCTTCATTCTCACTTATTTTTAAACTGTGTTATCTTAGTGAAGGCCACCTTAAATCCTTTTACGACAAATCGATATATTTGGATACAAGGAAAATTGAGTATTATTCTTTTGAATGTCAAAAAGGAAATCTATTAGGTTACATTAAAAATAATGTTCCACAAAGGTAATTTCTAGACAATCAATGCCCTTTTCCTGTGGTTTTATAATTAACCTTGTAGCTAGTTGTTTTCTAATATCTGAGACCCAAATAAATCTTGGCACATAACTGTACCAGTATGATTTTGTGTGATCTCTGGACTGACTGGACCTGTCATTACTTATTAAAAATGGCATTTCATAGAAGTAGCTAGCAAAATTCTGGACAACCCTCAGTATTTCTACAGTATAGCAGTATCTACCGACCTCTTTTGTTATAGTTGGGAAAGGGCAAAGGTTTTCAGTCTCCATTAATGCAAATAAATATATTTGCTCTATACTCAGCTAGCCCTGTGGGGAGACAAAATCAGTGTGATCATAAAATAATTAATATTTGCATGTGTATAACAAATAATAATTTGCATTTGTATAGCATCATTTAATTTATAAAGTACTCAAGTGGAATACACATGATAGGCATTGTAAGCAATTATGTGTTTCACTGTGGAAGTGTAACCATTTCAAAATATGGAATTGATATGGTGTTAAAGAATAAGTACAGACATGCTCTCATAATTTTGATTTAAACCATGGAGGCATTTCCTTCCTTACATATTCTTTGTTGCAATGCACTGCCATATGAAGGTCGGTTGAAAGTTTTCACATGTGAGTGATTTCACCAAATTTGCAGTAATCAATTTCAGGTTATTCTTTTAAATGTTGTCAAGTCCTTTTCTTCTCATCTATATTTTAAATTCAGTTTTCTAAAATTAAAATTAACTGGTAAAAATACATTTTCAAAGACACTTTAATACATTTTATGGTGCATTTGTTTGTCATTCTTTATTTAGGAATTTTAAAATAAAAGTGTCTGTCAATATCCTTGCAACTCCTGTAAGTGTTTTGAGAGTTTTTACAGACAAATTCAATAGGGCCTCAGTTTGTTAATCTTGTAAGCATCACCATCGCCTGTCTCGGCACTAGCTCATCTCCTTGATCTCAGATCTCACAGGCTTTGCGGGCATTCTGGGTGGCAGACCCAAAGAAAGATCCAGCTTCATGGTTCAGCCTGGACAGCTGATCGGTCCCCACTGAGACTAAGTCACTCAGAGAGTAACTTCAACTGTAAAGTAACTGAATCCCTGAGTAGATGAAAAAGGAGAGGGAGGCATACTGCTTGGCTCACATTTGTGTGACTAACAATACCTTAGAAAACTCAAGGTAATTATTTAAGCTCTTTTATTTTTTTTTAAACTGGTTCCCATCACAATCCCACACAGCAGTCACTGCTGTTTTACTGAACTCCTATTTTGATCACATTCACAGCACTCCAGTAGACCATCAGCTTGTTTGCCATAGGACTGTAATAAATAGGGAGCAAAAGTGATGTCCCAGCACTAGAATCCCTAATTACTACTTCCTCATGAGGGTTTTCTTATTACACTCCTGTTATAGTTTACCTAATTGGAAGTGTTAGAAAAATAGCCCAAGAAATCTCTTGTTTTCTAGGAACTATATCGCTTCCATTTTCAAAGGTAATAACATGTTCCTTGAATTTTCAAATGAATTCTACAGTAGAATGACTTAATCATATACCTCTCCAAGATGAACTTCATATGGACTTTAAAAGCTAATATATATGGTATTTGGAAAGATATAATATCTTTTTACCTCCTGAAAATTGTTGAATTTTGTTTCTCTCTGTGTCTTTCGGTTCAGTGTTCTGCTCAGTGTGGCCTTGGACAGCAGATGAGGACTGTGCAGTGTCTTTCCTACACTGGACAGGCGTCTAGTGACTGTCCAGAAACTGTTCGGCCTCCATCGATGCAGCAGTGTGAAAGCAAATGTGACAGTACCCCCATTTCCAATACTGAAGGTGAGTTTCCCATGGACAAAGGGCCTGCGGCCTCTAATGACTCACCTCTGGTGGCTCCCAGGGTTTGAGGAGCCCCATAAAGCCACTGTTGTAGTATAGTTCATGTAGAGCATTTGTGAAAGTTGCATGTGTAGTGGATATGTGATAAGGAAACCTACATTTTTTTCCCTGACTACCTGACCTTGTTAAGTCACTTAACCTTTCTGGAGCTAAATTAGCTTATCTTTATAATGAGAGATTGGAGTAAGTAACCTCTAAGGTCTATGTTTGACCTAGCATTCTATGTTTGACTTGTGCCAGAAATATAGAGATGATGTCTAATGAACCACATTTTGAATTTAAAGTTCTGTTTCTTTTCTGTTTCTTTTTGGATTTAACAATGGATCTCTACCATCATGAAGATTAAAATTCATGCTTGTTGTACATATAATGAAAGCATATATTTGAAACTATTTATTTCAAATGCTAGTTTTCTTATTGTAGAAAAGAAGAAAAAGATAATTATATAGCTGTTTATAGAGGAGCACAAAGGTCTTTATGCTCTGAAATTTCTCTTTTTTTTTTAAATTTTTTTTAATGTTTATTTATTTTTGAGAGTAGAGACAGACCATGAGCAGGGAAGGGGCAGAGAGAGAGGGAGGCACAGAATCCAAAGCAGGCTCCAGGCTCTGAGCTGTCAGCACAGCTGATGCGGGGCTCAAACCCACGAACCATGAAATCATGACTTGAGCCGAGTTGGACTCTTAATCGACTGAGCTTCCCAGGTGCCCCTGAAATTTCTCTTTCTTATGTATTGGGAAATCTGTTTATTAATAGCAGTTGCCAGCCCAAATCCTGAATTTTCTTATATCTTATTTAAACAAATATACTTTGCTTATTCAGTTAGGCATTCATTTAAAATTTCCTGAATGCCACTATGTAAGAGGCACTACAACAGAAATCATGGGAAATATAGAGACAAATATGGCATAGTCAGGAAATTCAGACTGCCTTGCCATATGAAAATAGAGGCATGCCCAAATAAATGCACAAGAACATCTGGAACCACTAATTTAAATTATTTAAGAAACCTAGTTATGGGGCTCTGCTTAAAACAAAAGTAGAGAACTATCCTGAAAATAATTTGTTAATATTTTTCAAATGAAAATTTTGTGCTTATGAGCCTCTTAAAAAGATATCTATCCCTTTTGACTAAATTTCTACAACTTAAAAGATTTTTTAAAAAAATTACACTCACTATTGGGGCCCCTGGGTGGTTCAGTCAGTTAAGCATCCGACTTCAGCTCTGTGCGACAGCTCAGAGCCTGGAGCCTGCTTTGTATTCTGTGTCTCCCTCTCTCTCTGCCCCTCCCCTATTCACACTCACAAAACTAAATAAACATTGAAAAAAATTTTTTTAATTACATTCACTATTTTAAAATATTTCCTTAGATATTTTATTTTAGGAAGAGTAATCATCTTGTATGACAGGATACAGAGAAATTATTTTGCAAATATACCGGTTTTTATATCTAAGCCTCAACATGAAATCCTTTTTGTATAATTTACTCTTTCAGATAAGTATGGCCTTATTGTACATTAATTCAAAATCATAATTTTAATTTGCAAAATCTGTGGCTCTGATGTCATCTACTTTTTTGTCCCTTCGGTAATGGTCATTCTAGAAATTGAGCTTTTCTTCTCTTGAGAAGGACTCAAAATCCATGATAAACCTATGTATTTTCCTTAGCAAAACAATCTCTTTTAAATAATTTAAATAAAAATATCTGTCTTTTGTAAGACTGCATCAAACAATTATAAATTGTTTATCCATTATAAATTATTAGCAGTCAATCACATAGGTCTGAAGGTCTGTTTTTCTTTCTGAGTTGGAAGATAAAAGGTTGAGGTGGAAAAGAGGATATAACTATTATATTAAATTACTCTGTATTGGGTATTATGGGTAGGCCCTTTATATTTATTATCCACCTTATATATCTCATATACGTAAATCTCTGTGTGTGTGTGTGTGTACGCACGCACGCATGTTATAATTATGTCACCAACCGTCCAAGAGTTGGTATTACTGATGAGGAAACTGAGGCACAGAGAGGGATAGTGACTTGCCCAAATGATAAGACTAGGAAGTAGTAGACGCAGGATTTGAACTGAGATTTGGCAGAGCCCAAGGGCATGTCAGTTTCAACTACATGTTTATGCTATTCTTAATTCACTTATTAAGTAGGGTATTTTAACATGAAAACAGAGCTTCTGGTTATGAAGTAGCAACTCTTTCTAGCATGACCATCATCCTGATTCAGTAGATTCAGGCTTAGTCATTGCTGAAAGAATTGGTTTTTTAACATGCTCACAGCAATGTAGATGTTGAAATTATGTATATAACTTTATTTTAGGCATTTTAGTGATTTCTCCAAAAACTTTTCTGTAGTGGTTAGTTATTATACAGAAGCATCATAGCTGGTGATGCAAAGTTTTCAGAGTGGGCAAAATATCATTTGTAACTGGACTTATTTCTGCCTTAAAGAAATTCTCTTAAAATAGATAGGTGTTAATCTGAGGTTTCTTAAATTATTTGTAGAAGCACCTCATGGTCATTTAATCTGCCTGGCCAAATCACTTTTCATTAATATTAATTTGAAGTAAGCAGTCAAGACAGAATTTTTAGCCCATTTAGTAAAGAAGGAAACTTTTAGGAAATTATTAATCCTGCAAAATATGACTAATCTTAGAACTGTTAGTCCCTAAAGTAGCTGAGTCATTGAAAAGAAAGAGGATCACTCTCTTACAAAATTAGATTTAAAGTGGATATGTCTGTCATAACTTGTTTTGTGTTCTCTTTGGCTTCCCAGTAGCATATGTTGAATACATTTAAATACCTGAAACTATCTGTTCATTTCATCGGCAACTAATTATTGAATGCTTGCTGTGGCCAGCCTCTTCCATTCATTATGGAAAATTCAAATGCATTTGTAAGTTCATAGTCTTACACGGAAGATATTTAAAAAAAAAAAAAAAAGAAAAGGATGGAAGGTAGAAGGTGTTATGTGGAGCAGTTGACACGGTGCTACAAGTTCAAATGGAAGACAAGTGACTTTAACTTTTTAGATCAAGGCAACTTCATAGACTAAGTGATCTGTGAACCTGCTGTAATGTGTACTTGGAAAAATAACCCATGTATACCCTGGGAAAAGAGGATGAAACAGTTGAATTAAATCGTAAGTTATCATTAACACATATGAAATGGACAGATAATATGGATTTCAAAAGAGAAGAGGCTCTTACATGAAAGTAATTTAAGAGTAATCTAATATGGCTTCTGGGAATCAGGTCAGGGAGAAAAGAAATGCCTGTTGCTAAGGGAGAGTTGGGAGGGAAATCTGGTAGTAAGGGAAGGAGTAAGCTCTGGTTGCTGCAGGAGGTTGAAAGAGGACTTCCTATTCCCCTTCTCTTGACTCTTAGTGGGAGGCTACTGTGAAACCAGTTCAGGTCTACCCCAAGACAGAGTTGGACCAAGGGAGATCCCTTGGGATCTAAAATACAGTTTTTTAGTGGGGTCTCTGTGGGTGAAATGGACCATTGATAGAATCTTGAGAATTGTTTTAACAATCACAGTTTAGGAATTGGTTCTCCTTCTAACATTTTATTATGTTACATTTCAAATGTAACAGCAAGGTTGAAAGAATTTTACAATGAACACCCACTATCTGGATTCCAACATTAACATTTTCCTGAGCCGATTTATCACATATATATCTATCTGTCCATCCCTCAAGGTAATGGCTTTTAAATAATGTCCTCCATTCACCCAACGATTATTATTTACTTAGCAAGCCAGGGCCAGCAAGACAAAGGGCCAGGCACTAGACTATGAAAGAAATATGACAAGGTCTTTGTCCTCAAAGGGAGCACAGTTTAGCAGGGGTGCGGACAAATAATTTTCACAGTATAGGCAGTACTCTAACAGGGTAGAAAGAAATTACCGTGAGTACACAGAAGAGGGGTAATCAGTAGAAGCATCGTGGAGAAGACAAGCTTGAGTAGGGCACTGGAAGGTATGAAACAATTTGCCAAGAACACATGGAGATGCTGGGATTCCTGGCAGAGGACGTGTGTATTCAGTCATCAGGGCATGGAGGTAGTTCAGTATGGGTGCAGTGGGTTGGCAGATAAGAGGTAGTGGAGATGTGGCTACAAAGAGAGAGAGTCAGGTATTTGGTTTTGGAGGGCCCTGAATGTCGTGGAAGGCAGTTAGGACTCTTAAGTTCTAGGGAATAAGCGAAGGAAATTGAAGAGTGACATGCTCAGGGTGGCAGGAGTGTGGAGGGGCAGAGGGAGGTCAACTTTGTGTGGAGGAAGAGTTAGAACATTATTCTAAGTGTCCAGGCTTGAGATGATGAAGGTTTGAATCAAAGTAGATAGAGTATAAATCAAAAGGGGAGTAATTAATTGGAGAAAAAGAATAAAATGGAAGGGAGAATAAAAAGAACCTGGAGGTATCCACTATGACTCCCATGTAGATTTTGGTTTCTGGATACTATAAATCACGATAAGGCAGTTAGGCTTCTATAGGGAAGTTAAAAATACATTCATCCCCAAATGCCATAATAAAATAATGGAATTTGAGTAAGATTTTTTAAAATAAAAATAAAATAAACAATGGAAAGAGATTGAAGAAATGGAGTGAGGTAAAGACAGCAAAGAATAATAAGAGAAATTCGGAGGTGGAACATCAAGATATTAAAAGTAAATAGTCAGGGGCACCTGGGTGACTCAGTCAATTAAATGTCTGACTTTGGCTCAGGTTATGATCTCATGGTTCGTGAGTTTGAACCCCACAGCCTCTCTGCTGTCAGCACAGAGCCGACTTCAGATCTTCTGTCTCTCTGCCCCTTGCCTGCTCATGCTCTCTCTCTCTCTCTCTCTCTCTCTCTCTCTCTCTCTCTCTCTGTCTCTCTCTCTCTCTCTCTCTCTCTCTCACACACACACACACACACACACACAAAGTAAATAGTAAATAGTAAGACGGGACTAGGAGAAGGAAGAAGGGAGATAAAATTTGCCATATCCAACATCTGCTTTAGTATTTATTTCTTGTAAGGCTTCAGTGAAGGGTTAAAGCATTATAGGCTTGAATTTGACAGACTGCCCATGATGAGGATAACACTGCGTTGCTGCTGGGAGTGAATTTTAGACACACTGGGTATCACTGCATCTGAAGTACCACTCAGAGTAATTTTTTAAAGTACATCTGGCAGCTGGTACTAGCCTACTCAAGCTTACCTGAAATTCTATCCCAAATGCCATTTTATTCATCTTTATGCAGTTTCAGGTTCCCTTGTAGTTTATATGGTGAGTCTTTTCTGTCTCTCAATAGTACAAGGCAATCTGTCAGCTAGTATTTATTGCTGCCAGCTAATAATTCATGGTGTGCCCTGAGCTGGTAGCCAACCCAGGAAAGGCGTGGTTAGTGTACATTGGTTTACCAACCTGGGCTAGTAGTGGCTTTGGTTGGTCTCAGTGTCCCTCAAGTGAATGACTTGGAGAAAGCCTGAGCAGCTCCAGAAACCTGATAGGACCTCCAGAACAAAACAACTACTGGACTTGAGATTTAAAATGGTGCCCATTGTATTAAAACCAGTGAAAGGAACAATGAAGGTCATTTGAAGATTCTGAGTTGAAGGAGGTGAGGAAGAGTAGGGTTTTTTTTCCCTTTGCCATTTTAAAGAGCTCATAATGCACGTTACCACTCAGGTTCACATTCCTGGCTCTCTGGTTTACAGGGAACCCTGGGATTTGTGCTGGGATTATACCACCTTGAGGATGAATGTGGGTGGCTTTCAGGGAATAAGACTGGGAAAAGAGAAACTGAGGAAGCAAAGAGAAAAAGTAATGGCTTAGGCCATGGTAAGATGACATTGGAATCAAGTTTCGTAGTTGATACCACCTTGTTCAAGGATGAAAAGTTGCTGGACTGTTCCCGTTGTAATGAATAATGTCAGGTCCCCAAATGAAACTTATTATTTCACCCTTTTCCAGTCTGAATACGTAGAATATCAAGGGCAATTTTTTCAGAAGAAATACTGAGTTCACATCCCTCACCCACACATTCACATGTACAGCCTTTGCCATCTCACTTCTCACTAGGCTCTGCATCTTCTGGGCAGTTTGACAGAGGCACAGCTGGTTGTACTTTTGTAATCCAAAAGATAGACCCTAAGGTGCTTAAGTCATAACTGTGTACTTACTGTGTTCCTCTAAACCTCATAAAGAGTTTATGGGCACACAGGGCATGCATTCGCCAAAAAAGGATGCTGAATGGTCCGACCTGGTCATGAAAGGATATGTCCCTGTATACCCCAGGTCACTCCAACGATATAATTTAGCCAGGCTGTGCGACGTTTCAGGAAATAAATGCAAGAGCACAGCATTTCAGGAGTTGCTCTTGTGTTCCTTGGACCAAGTGAAGCCTTCAAAGTCACAATGAATCTGAATCCAATTGCATCCTAAATTCATAAGCCTCTGTTCACTGTGAGTGTTTTGAAATCATGTCTTTTGCGTAGAAGATTTGAAAGATTAATGTAAAGCACCTGTGGAAAAACCCACTGGCACATCAATGATAAGTAGATTCATGTGTTGCCATGAAACAGGTTGTCTTATTTTATCATTCAAGTCTACCAAAACCCAGATTACCAGTGAGACCCACTCTTGCATACCTGGCAGGTTACTTATGGGTCTGGCTCATATCGCAGGGCCTAGGGGTTGGCCTTCAGCCCTTAATATATTGCCAAGCATCCCTGAGAAAAATGTAGGAATACCCCACAAATTGCCTTCCCCACTAGAAATCTTTGGACTTGGGTAAAGTGAAATTTTGTTTTCAGGGACAGGTAGGATGCAAAAAAAGGAGAGACTACTTAGGCCCACAAAATATTCCCTAGAAGCCACACAGTAAGGCCCTCTCACCCTTCCAATGGCCTCACAAGAGAAAAGGTAGAGTAAGTGTCTTTTCTTTCTTTTCCCAGGAGAGTACTTAGCTGGTACATGATGAGAGCAGAAGAGAAAATTAAGCCTTCACCTTAAAATCCTTGACCCTGCTGGCTTAGATACCACTACTTCAAAAGCAATACATATAAGTGTATCTACGTGAAGAAAATATGATAGTCAAGACAAAACCTTCCAAATAGATTAATTACAGGGTAATCATGTTACAAAAAGATTCTTACTAAAGGATTCCTTTTCATAGGTGTCCTAGTAGAATAGTTTATTTACAGGTTGTGTATTACTTAAGTATAGAGAAACTTTTAATTATTAGATATTTTAGAGATTAGTTAGAAATCAGCACATACTGAAGATCATTCAGAAACTAAAACAGAACATTTATTATTGTTTTGATTTCAATGGGAAACTGTGGTTTAATTTATGTACAAATTTTCCAGAATGGTTTTACCACAAATGTGATCTGTACTGTGTATTGGCTCAAGGGTGAGATTATTTCATTTTTCCAAGTTTTTATTTAAATTCCAGTTAGTTAACATACAATGTAATATTAGTTTCGGGTATAGAATTTAGTGACTCATCACTTACATTATTTCATATTTTTAATAGCTTTGAGAATGAAGCAGACTAGTGAATAATTTTTGTAATTAAAGCCTTCTTGACTACATGAGCAGAATGTTAATGAGTCAGTCCAAGAGCTCAACACATCAGTCCTCTCTAGGTAAGCTAAAAAAAGTGGCAGATGGGCTGAATGCCCCAGTATAATTTAATACTGCTACTAATATATTTAAGATTATGTTCAGCTTTCTGTAATAGTGGAGCTTTAAAACTCCATGGTGCAACTCAAATCACCTTCCACTCATGTCATTTTACACAATTGAAGGAGGACAGTAAAGCCGAAGAAAAGCATTCATGCCATTTTGAATACCTGTGACCTAGAACTGCTTTTAAAAAACATTTGCCTGGGACACCTGGGTGGCTCAGTCGGTTAAGTGTCTGACTTTGACTCAGGTTGTGATCCCGCAATTTGTGGGTTCTATCCTCGCTTAGGGCTCTGTGCTGACAGCTCAGAGACTGAAGCCTGCTTTGGTTTCTGTGTCAACCTCCCTTTCTATCCCTCCCCTACTCGCAGTTTCTCTCTCTCTCTCAAAAATAAATAAACATTAAAAAAAAAAAGTCCCCGGGGGGCGCCTGGGTGGCGCAGTCGGTTAAGCGTCCGACTTCAGCCAGGTCACGATCTCGCGGTCTGTGAGTTCGAGCCCCGCGTCGGGCTCTGGGCTGATGGCTCGGAGCCTGGAGCCTGTTTCCGATTCTGTGTCTCCCTCTCTCTCTCTGCCCCTCCCCTGTTCATGCTCTGTCTCTCTCTGTCCCAAAAATAAATAAAAGTAAAAAAAAAAAAAATAAAAAAAAAAAAAAAAAGTCCCCGGGGCGCCTGGGTGGCTCAGTCGTTTGAGCGTTTGACTTCGGCTCAGGTCATGATCTCACAGTTTGTGGGTTCAGGCCCCACATCAGGCTCTGTGCTGACCGTTAGCTCAGAGCCTGGAGCTTGCTTCAGATTCTGTGTCTCCCTCTCTCTCTGCCCCTCCCCCGCTCACACTTTGTCACTCTGTTTCTCAAAAATAAATAAATATAAAAAAAAATTAAAAAAAAAAATGTCCCCTTCTCCAGGGGCCTCACTTGATCCAGTTGGTGGAACATGCTACTCTTGTTTTGGGGGTTGTGAGTTCGAGCCCCAGGCTGGGTATAGAGATGGCTTAAAAATAAAATATTTGTTAAAAATTCCCCTTTTTCCATGGTGGCAGAGCATGATGATGCTGATCAAAGCGTTTCTGATGATGATGTCACCAAGGGTTGACAAGGGTCTGCCTTACAGGTAGAAATTTTTTTGCAGTTTCATGCTGAACATCCTAACCCCAGCTCTTAAACCGACTACCTGGGTGACCAACATGGGTGTCCTAACCTCTGTGAGCTTCAGTCTTGCCATCTCTATAAACCTGATGTTTTGTTATACATAAAAGCGTTCAATATATAAATATATAAAACCACGGGCATTTCCTGGTACATAGGAGGCATGTGATACATTATTTTTAACATGATGATTGTTATTGGATTAAGCGCTTGTGGCTTTAAAAGACTAAGAGAATGAAAGACCAGTTATGGTTACCTTCTCTGATAAATAATTTCCGTGAGTCCAAAGGCTGATTCTTCTTATCTAGGCAGTCTTTAGAAGGCAAAACCAAGAAGTAGGAACAAGAGCTTCCACTGGGGCCCTCCTTTGGGAGAGCTCCCCACACTCCAGGCTCTGTGTCCTCACACAGCCCCAGTGTCTCCACTTGAATGTCTCATCAAGGCCCAAGGTCCCAGCCTTGGAGTCCCCAGTTCTGGCTTTTCCCCATCTCTCTCATCATGATTTACCTGCTCTCTGTTTAATATCTTTTTGTTAATTTGCTTATGCATGCCAGTGTGTGACCCTTCCTGAGAGCCTAATGCACATTTTGACAGGGATCCCAGAGAAACAGTACATGGTGGTTGATCTCAGAGGCAGATGTGTTGGTGAAAATTGTAACAGAGCTAACAGGCTGAGTGTTTCCTCTGTGCCAGTGCCACGGCCATGCATTTTGTAAGCACCCATGTGAGCCCCCCTCACCACATCCTGTGAGCAGGTTTTGTCACAGTCTCTACTTCACAGATGAAGAAACTGAGGCTTAGAGAGGTGATGGAATCTGGCCCAGGACAACCAAATACTGGGAGGTAGCAGCTCCAGAATTTACCCCCCCCAGGCGCAGCCGACTCCAGATCTGCCACTCATCACCACTGTCTTATACTTCTGCTGCAGGCGAGTCTGGTGCACTCCTAAAGAGTCACTACCTCCCTAAGCTTGGTTCTGCTCCCAGGACCCACATGACTTCCTGCTTTCAATCAAGCTGGATGGAATCAACTTAACTGACAACAAACTTGAGAGGGGTATTGGAAATTTCAGAGAGGGATACCCCACAGCCAGTTTTTAGCCTACCCCGAGGCTCCACCCTGCTCCTGGCCAAATACTGCGCTCTGGGCCTTGGCATACTGAGGAGAGTCCCCTCATTTCAAGCACCCACTTAAGTTGATGAATCCTGACTTAGATTTGTAATAGCCTAAATGGGTGAATGGAGGGGTGATTGGAGGGAGAAACAACTTACGAATATTTTTTATTCATTATTTATTATCTGCTGTTTATAATCAGATTCCCAAGTCTAAATCTAAAAGAAGAATCTGTGAATTTGCTTGTATTTTGCTCATCTCAGAATTTTCCTGGACCAGCAGCAACTCTTCCAAAAATGGAGTCATGAGTCTCCCAATAAAATTGCACCCCAGAAAATACTGACTTGTGTCAATAGGACAGCACCTTCTCACTAGTAATCAAAATATTGCATCCTCATTGAGAAAGTCAGAGGGCAACTTACTGTCATTAGGTGGTAAGAGGTAATAACTAACAGTGGTAACAAAAATAGTTAAGTCACTATCTTACACTTATCAAGTGCTGATATCCTGTGCACTGCTCTGAGTGGCATCACAGGATGTACATGTTACATGTGGAAGGGAGAACTCTCATCATCCCTGTTTAGAGATGGGGCAGCTCCAGCACAGAGAAGCTGAGTTATTTGTTCAGAGTCGTAAAGCCAGTAAATGACAAAACTAGGATTAAACCGGAACAGTCTAGCCCCTAATCTTATTTCCTTGTACTATTAAAGCAACCAGTCCTCCTCTATCTGTCTGTCAACCAAATCATCTTTATATTTTGGCAAAGAAGACCAAAGCTAACATTTACTTTGTACTTGAAGCTGTCCCACCAAGCGCTGCTGCAGATTGTGAGGGGGGGTGGTCTCTGCTGGCCCGATGCTTCATGAAGACGATTTAGATTAAAGATGAGTGGTACTGTATTAGCTTTTCTCTTTATTTTATTTTATTTTATTTTATTTTATTTTATTTTATTTTATTTTAACTCTATTTTAAGAGAAAAAGAGAGAGTGAGCATGCATGAACAGGGAAGGGGCAGAGAGAGGAGAGAGAGAGAGAGAGAGAGAGAGAGAGAGAGAGAGAGAATCCCAAGCAGGCTCCACGCTCAGTGCAGAGCCCAGTGCAGGGCTGGAACCCATGAATCATGAGATTATGACCTGAATCAAAATCAAGAGCCAGACACTGAACCTATTGAACCACTCAGGCACCCTTCTCATCATTTTAATAATTGCGTTACCTTGACCCTTGACAAAATCTCGCTCTTAGTAACATGGATAACACTTTTTTTTTGTTTTTACACAATTATTCTTAGTCTAAACCTGTTTTGATTGCTTTTTACTGGTCATGACAGAGAGAAAAAGAAAAAAAAAATACAAAGTGACCTCCAAATTAAAATATGTGGAGATCTTTTCATCTCAAATTCATTCTTGATTCATCAAAAATCATCTGACTTTTTTTTTTAGTGCAGAGTTTAAAGAATTTTTTCTTGTCTCTCTTCCCTTCTTTCAGCCAAAACTTAAATGTATTGAGCATCCTACTGTGGAAATGTTCTACTCAAAATTCTGACTATTACTCTTTGCTAGTCAAATCATGAGTAAGGGAGTTTGATGGTACAGAGCTTAGGTTTGCAGATGATTGAGGACTCCAGTTTAAAATTTAAGTCTTTAATATAAAGCAATACTTACATTGTCAAGAATAGTGTTTAGTAGAACTAGGCATCCCCAGGAAGATTCCAATGTAAGGTTAATTCATGTATGTACAATTATAGATTTGAGGTGAAGCTATATCACTTCTACCCCTTGATTAAGGGGTCTTCTATACATGATACTTTAAAAACAATCAGTTGTGTGTAATGATAAAATTATAACTTGATAATGATTAAATGAAACACCTATATGTATCATCAATAAACCACCAGAATTATAAATACAAAAAAATAAAATAAAATAAAATAAAATAAAATAAAATAAAATTTAAGTCTTTCCCTGAAAGAGCCTGGAACGTGAGGTCGATAACATTATTACCTAACTTTTCAGTAATAAGAACTGAAAGCTTGCCCATTCCTTCGCATGTCACTTCTCAGGTTTATCTTATGGCTTATGTACCATGTATATGATTTCTTACAAGTTCAGTGGATTTCTGAAGCCAGGAAAAAACATGAAAATAAACCAGCAAGCAAGCAAGCAAGCAAGCAAGCAACAACACAACTGTCCTGTTACACTGAATTTCACCCACTGTTCTGCCTGATTCTGATTACCTTCAGTAATTTACCCAGGATGCTTCAGTATAACCACCTGGAAAAGTGAGGGTGGAACTTTGATTCTGGGAGGCATATGGAAATTTAATTACTAGGTTTACAAAGTATTTTAAAATCCCCAGATAAAAGTGACCAGAGGACTACAGAAGAATATCATTATTAGCAGCAGTGGGGTTATGTGGGGGTGAGAGGGGTGCTGAGGATCAAAGGCCAGTGTCCTCTTCTCTACACTGGCCCCTTCGCCCCATCTTCTGCAACCAGTCTCAAGGGGAGATGGAGAAAGAATCATTTATTCACCTTCTGGCTGCAAGAACTGCAGACCTCAACTGTGGCAGTTCTAGCACTGAGGAGAAAATACACATAGGAAAAAAGAAGGCCATGTCTCACTTCCAAATTAAAAAAAGACATTTCTACATGTTTCCATAACCCACAGACTGCTGCCATTTGAGGCCAACCCCTCCAAGTTTTCCTCTTTGTCTAGTGTAGTTGCTGAATCTAGGCCACTGTCAGCAATCCTTTTCATTCACCCAGGCCCATCCCCACGCCTCACAGATGCACAGATTCTCTGGAGACATGTGTACTTTGGTATCAAACAATGCAACTCATGTTTGATTTTGGATAACCTTGCACTGCTGAATAAAATAACCCTTGAGAAAGAAGCAATAAAAGCGCTGTAAGAAAAATGACTCATGTTTCCAAGCTGTCTAAAGTGATCACTTATCCCAACAAATGGTAATTCTTTCAAGACACAGTGGGCATGCACCATACTTGTAAAAGTCTGGGAGAAAAGCCTTGCAACCATTTTTTTAAAAAATTGTGTTAAAATATATCAAAAGAATGTTTCTGGTAGGCTGTACCATACAGGGTATGCTTAAAAACAAAAACAAAAACCACATGGACGTGGAAGCCAAGGTGGTTTGGTGCAAGGGGGTCCTTGCTGGATATGAATGTGGAGCCTCACTGGCCTGTTTCTGCACTTGTTTATGTGCCTCTAATTGTTTTCCATTTTCTGCCCCCATTCGCTAGAGTGCAAAGATGTGAACAAAGTGGCGTATTGCCCGCTGGTGCTCAAGTTCAAGTTCTGTAGTCGAGCATACTTCAGACAGATGTGTTGTAAGACCTGCCAAGGACACTGACCCGTGGAGAGCCAGAGAGGGAGCCTTGTCATTTCATCGTGGAAATGCGTCCATCAAAGAGAGCCACCCAGAGGAAGAGGATTGATGTCCTTGCAAATGCATTACCCTGTGGAAAACGTAACCACTGGTCAGCCCTAGCTGACAGGATTTCAATATTATTTTAACTTCTGTGAAGTGGGATTTATTGATCCAAAGTGCTGGACACAGTATTAGGAGGGAATGCCAGATCGGAGAGATCCAAACAACACAGGGAGACTTGCTTACTGTGGAGCGTTTGTGTTCTTTCGAGTAAATCCAATAGCCTGTTTACCTCCTTGGACCATTAAGATAATTTTTATTATGGACTTAGCAATGACACTGAATCCATTTGTATTTAAAACCGTTTAAAATGTAGCTGTTATGACTTGGTCAACTATGGAAGTAAAGAAGATTCAGAAATCTTAAGTCATAGCTTAAAAATATTTACTATACTTTATCTCAATACAACAGCACCACAATTTAAATTCTAAAACGGGCTTTTAACTGTAATTTAAGGAGCAATTATAAATCAAAAGTAATGAAAGTCTGTATTATTTTTCTTCATTCCACTTAATTTCCTTAGGACTAATCCCCCTGTTCTGAACACTGCTGTGAGCCATATATAAACTATATTAAACCGAACAACAAGGAAGGACTCAGTTTAAGGCAGCGCATCAGTTACTGCGGCCGTGCAAGTCTATAAATTCTGTGCTAAGAGACTGGGGCCAACTTGCCATTGTGCAAGTGAAGCTGAGATTTCCATTAAAACTTTAAGAGAAAAACATTTCAGTTTCATGCAGAAGCCAGACCTGGGGTATGGTAGAGACTGAAGAACCGGGCCCTTTGCTGCCATCACACAGGATGCCTGAGTCCTTATGTGAGTCACCCCAGCTCAGTTGTGTTTACAACCTCACCGGCCACAGGACAGCTTCTGCCCCGTTGGATTTTTGCATGCATGTTGAGCTTACTGAAATGATGCCGTGCAAAAGATAGACTGGCTCGGCAACAACCAGGCAGACCCTTTCGCTGACAATTGTGATGGGTTCCAGATGTCCCTTCTTTGATATGGCAGAAGGGCATTTATTTATATGAGAGCAAGTGTGTGTGTGTGAGCGGGCGCTTTTGAGTGTGTGGGTAGATGAGTGTGCTTGCACATAAATGTGCTATTTCTGTGAGTTTTTAAAGTAGGCAAGGGATAACAACCAAAGAAGAAAAACTCATGAAGCCTAGAGATCATAAAGCATAATTTTAATAGTCACTCAACCAACTATTTTGTATTTTTTATGGATACTCTGAATGGCAATTAAATGTGAAACCAAGTTTCTTGGGCAAGTCAAATTCTAGAATCAAATCCAGAATCCTAAATTAAATTGACTAGCTCATAGTTTCCCTATCCACAAGTTTCATGTCATGCTCATCAAAAGATTCAACAGCGAGATTAAAAGAAAGCAAAAAAGAAGAGGGTACTTACGTATATTTTGTACTTGAACACTTGTAGCTTGCAGCAGGTTCTTGATGAATGTGCTTTGTGTCCTACACGATGTGTACACCATGCTACACGAACACCTCAAACTCCAACCAAATGGCTGCTTTGTAAAGATGCTACTTGCAGTTAAAGGGTATGTTCAACTTCAGTCCATCACTGTGCTCTCATACTACATGTCCGGTGTTTCACCTACACCATGACCTAATGTAGATGATTAGGTTTTTTCAGAAAGGAAAAGAGACTCACAGACTTCAAAAATCAACCTAACCTTCAGGTTTGCTATGGACAGTCAGCACAGGCTGTTGTTCTGCACACTCAGTCATGGTCATCAATATTTTCTCACCTGCTTTCTGTCTCGACACCACAGCTCATGTCCCTGAGCTTTCCAGAGACAGCTACTGACGATACCCAAAAATTGCCAGGGCCGCTCTCTCTACTGCTCTTAGAAGACCAGCCAGCGTGCTATCTATTCAGTGAGGGGGGAGGCAGCCCATGAGCAGTGCGCCCCCAGCGCTGAATTCACTTGGTCCCTCGTAAAGAGTGGTTAAATTGGTGCTAATGTGCCCTGGTGGAATAAAGAAAGGATGGGTGGTTTCTGTGGCATTTTAGGCATAGGTTTGCCATCAGGACCTGTCTTTCCCCAAATATAAATATCAGCTCATGGTTTTATTCCAAAAAGATTTCTTAATTGACTAACTTGAGTCTATTCTTCACCTCACCTGGAAACTAACATCATGAGGACTGTTGCCTTGGGCCACCTTGACTGGCCCTAGAAGAAGGGGCAGCTAGTGTTCCCTCAGGAGTGTGCACCAGTCCCAAGGCCAGGAGTAGAGAGCTTCCAGGAGCAGCATCGCAGCATCGGATTACTCTGCTAGAAGGAACCAAGCACAGAAGGTTTCCCCTGAGTGGGGGAACACATCATATTCTACAGCACATCACAATACCGCTGCTACTCTGTAGTCAACCACGTGGCTACATGATGCTCTCTTCCTAAATAATAGCAATAGGATTGTCAGTGGAGGCTAAGCCACCATGGCAGGCCCTCCGAAAGTAGCATGCTATACGGACTACTTAGAGAGACCCAAGGAAACTGGTGCCCTATGGCTGAGAACCGTATCTGCCATCAGCACAATATCCTGCCAAAAAGGAAAGGTAAAATCTACCCAACTGATTAAAGCCCTTGAGATACATATAACTCCCCAAACCGTCCATTTCATTAGGAATTTTATTGGAGTGAATGTCACATAGGTATCCTTAATAATACAGAATGAAATTACCTTTGTATTATTGTGATTAGTTGTTGCTTATTATTTTATACTCAGTATTAATGTGGTACACTGTTACTTTTTTTTTGCTTTTGTAAATTATATTCTAATTTATTGCCATGTTTCCTAACACTTGTCCTACATTCATTCTCCTGCTTGTAACGAAAATGAAAAAGTCATTGTAACACTTGATGGAGTGAAATTCCACACCAGGCACAGATTTTTTTTTAACATAGATAATTTAGTGAAAATAAAAATTCAGCTTGTAAGAATGATTCAGATGAAGGTTGTCTATTCCCTGAAAAGCTGGTGTGAAACTTTCAGTAGGAGGATCTTTCCTTTGGAGTACCACACTACATTATCCAAATTCTCCAGATAGCATCTGGGATAGAGATAATCTGTTGTATGCATCCTTATTACAGTCTTCAGAAATTGCATATATTTGTATTTCAGTAATATTAAATACAAGGGCTTTAGATATTCCTGGTGGAGCTCTGTCCCCAGATGCCACTAGTCAGCTGTTCTAGCACTAGAAAAGAAGTCCAGATTGACCCATGACTCTTTTGCCCCCACGTTCTTTTGCTTTCCATGTAAATGCTTTCACATAGAAGAGGATGCAAGATAATTCATTGTGGAAAAGGTGCTGAACAAAAGTATTCATATTTGAAGGATTTTTCTATTCAGATTCAGCAGGGAGCATAGAATCATGAAGGGCATACTTCTCCACTTTCAGACATTTCCTCTTAGGCTGAACTAATGGTTCAGCCATCGCTGAGCTGGGGTATTATTATCATATGCAAAGGTAACTCAGCAGTTTTTGAAACTCAGCAGCTAACATAAAGGTGGCCCTTCTGCATGCTTAGCTATTTGTGTATGTTCATAATGACAGTCTCATCAATTATATAAGAAGATGTGGAATACCTAATCAGATTGTGCTTCAATCCACTTCCTTCCTTCCATACCCACCCGCGCACACATTCCACCTCACCTGAAGAAATCAGGTGCCGCCATTAGATAGTCTTGGGGAGTATTTCTCCAAGATCATTCTAGGAGCCAGAAGTGGTTGGAGTATTATGAATCCTCAGTTAATGAGAAGAATCTGGAACCAACTGTTTTAACTTCCCACTGCTCTTGCAAAGAGTAGTTTGCTAGGGGCTGGGGAGGGGGGAATACCAAAAAATGAGGTTTGCCTTAGCTTAGATTCCACAGATGCTAGTCTGTCTTCTCATCTACAGTTGTTTTTAAGCTTCTAGTTAATTGTTTTCTCCCACTGAAATATCTAAAGAGTACTATCCTACTTAGGGCACTGACTCGAAGGACAATCTGCTCTCCATGGAGATTCTACCAGTCTCTAGAGAGCACCAGGATCGACTTTCAGCTTTTATGCTCCAAAAAGAGCATTTTTTGACATTTTTCAAGTGAATTAGGAAGAAAAGTCGGATATTGATCTTTGTAACAAAAATGTGAATTTGTGTGGCTAGGACAAGATTCATTACTTTGAAAAGTCAAGGGAAAATACATTCAGCAAGAAAAAAAAGTTACAGCCCAGGAGGACTAGAAAATTCTAAATAACTGGTTGCAAAAAGAGAAAAGATCAGTCACTGAATAAAAAAGTGACAGATAAGCTGCATTTGGAATTCTTTCTCATTCGTATCATCAGAATGTGTGGAATAAACTAACATATGTTTTCGAAAAGAACAGCTGTTCAAAATGGTTTGTGCCTCAGCCTTGAAAACCTCAAGCTGTAACTTAAAAGGAAAACGGTCTTTTCTCCCATATTTTTTCTCAGAGGGTTATTTCTAGCATTCCTTGTCCCTCATTTCATCCACAGATGGTATCTGAGGCCCAAAGTCGAATGGCAGTTTGAGGGCTGGCTCCACTCTGTCAAAGAACCAAGGTTAAGCTTGTATTGTCTCTTGGTTGATGGCTCCCCAAACCCCACTGAAAACCTTGAGCTGCATAGATGATGAAAGATAATTTCCAGGGCAATATCTATCTTTGCTAGAACAATGCTGTGTAGTTACACAAGGGCCAAATAGCACCTGATGTCCCAAACCCAAGAATTAGGGAGCCTGAATATTCTTAGTCACCTCAGGGTATGGAACATCATGCCTGACCAGTCAGATTTTATTGCTCCAAACCTTAAGGTTTGTGAAATTCAATCCAGAGATCTCTTCTTGGACCTTGACTTGGATACCTGAACTTGGGTTTCACATAAAAGGGGGCAAGTTATCCCACCAGCTGCAGGCCTCCCAAAAGTCAGACTGCCTTCAGGTCAATGGCTCAACAGTAGTAGCTTCTACTAGCTCAAGGCCAATGTAATTCTTGGAAGGGTCTGCTTTTTCCCCCCAGCAAGGGCATTTGTGAATAGCAGGCTACCTTATGAGCCTACAGGGCAGTAATAGAGATGAGGCCCCTAAAATCCCAAGCAAATGTGTCAGCAGGAAGGTCTAGACCAAAGCCAGTCCACTCTGTGTCTAGAGAGTGGCACAAACGAAGGTCACTTATTTATGCAACCATTATTTGCTAGGTACCTGTTGTATGCAGGTTCTGTGCTAGGCACTAAATGTATGTTTTCTCATTGAATGGGTTACAACAAAACTATGAGGACTATACTGCCAATCCCTGTTTACAAGCCTTTCTGGGCTCAGAGAGGTTGAATAGGTTGCTAGGGGCTCACAGAACCAGTGAGGGGAGTGCCACCTCTTTGGCACATGAAAGGGAGCTGCCTGGTCTGCATCAAGGACTGGGAAATTTGGAAGGATGCTCCTCTACCAGAGACAAAATGACTCCCCAGACCAGAGGAAATGGGGTCCTTCTTCCTGGGAAACGGTGGGCCTGAGGCCTTGGGAGGGATTTCAGGGGTCAGGGAAGGGTGAACTTTGGGCTCTTGTCTCTGTCGGTGGTAGCGTTCACTATGAAAATTCCTATGTCTGGTGACAAAATTATATGTGGGGACCCAGAGTGGTTTCTAAGCATGTAGTTAGAGTTCATGGGGAGAGGAGGAAAATGAAGGTCAGAGATATTCAAGGATGGATGGTGTCTGCAATGGCAGTTAGCAGCCAAACACAAGAGAAAGCTCTCACCTCCCCTGAAATGTCCTGTTTTGAATCACAGAGCCTGTTCCTGTCTGACAGCCCCCCACACCATTTCCAGACATGCCAGATGGCCTCACTGACCTATTTCAACACAACTAGAGCAGAATGATTCCCGTGTTGGCTTCGGGTAAGTTTCAAGAAAGGTGGGTTTCTCTGTTTCAGCCAGAGCTGGACCATCAGGTTGCTGCCAGCAGGCACATTCTTTGACCTTCTGTGGTGGGTCCACAGAGTGGAACCAGGTGTTCTTTCAGCCCATGCCAGAATGTATTGGCCGCCCAACTGGCCACCTGCCTCCACCCCACCGACCGGGCTTTGGCTGGCCCTCTACCAAACAGCTGTGCCGGGAGCCACAGGTGGCCGCCCACGCTTGTGCCCAGGCCAGCAGCTGCATTGGCCTGACTCAGCCTGGCAAGATGGACCTCGTGTGCCTCTGCCCCTCTGCCCCAACTTCTCCCCAGCCAACGGCTGGGGAGAAGGACAACTAAAGCTTAAATACCCTAGGAAATGTTTTTGTGGTCTAAAGGCAACTAATAAATATACTGTTCTCTTCCCTATCATCAATTTTGGTATTTTATTTTTAAGGATTCAAATTAATCCGATGTAAATGAATAGACATTTAGTTTCTGTTTTAGGGGGTACATTATTGTAAATATAAAAATCACTGGTGCTATATATTTATGAATATAAAGACAAAGGAGGGGCACCTAGCTGGCTCAGTCAGTGGAGCATGAGACTCTTGATCTCAGGGTTGTATGTTCAAGCCCCATGTTGGGTGTAGAGGTTACTTACAAATAAAACCTTAACAATTTTTTTTAAAAAGATAAAGGAGGAAGACATCTCAACTTCAAAAAAATAGTCTCTGGGAAATCATCCAAGGTATCTAGATAATAAATACATACAAGAATATTCTTTGACACACTGGAAAAACACACACAGAAAGTGGCTAAAATAGGAGTTTGAATTAAAGTGGGCAGCAAAACAAAAGATGTTCTCAGCCAAACTAACTGCAATAAGAAATAATTTGATTTATAATTTTATTTTATTTTTTAAAATTTGTTTAATGTTTACTTATTTTTGAGAGAGAGAGAGAGAGTTGGGGAGGGGAAGGGAAAGAGGGAGACATAGAATCTGAAGCAGGCTCCAGGCTCTGAGCTGTCAGCACAGAGCCTGATGCGGGGCTTGAACTCACGAATAGTGAGATCATGACCTGAGCTGAAGTCGGATGCTTAAGCAACTGAGCTATCAAGGCGCCCCTTATTTTATTTTTTTTAAGTTTATTTAGAGAGAGAGAGAGAGAGAGAGAGAGAACCAGTGGGGAAAGGCAGAGAGAGGAGGACAGAGGATCTGAAGTGGGCTCTGCACTGACAGCCTAGAGCCCATTGCAGGGCTCAAACTCAGAAACCGCAAGATCATGACCTGAGCTGAAGTCAGACACTCAACCAACTGAGCCACCCAGGCACCCTGATTCATAATTTTAAACTTTCACACAGAAAAAAGCAAAATTGAGAAATTAAATATTTTATTTTGAGATTGAAAAGTGTATACTGAAATTTTGAAACAAGTTATTAACCTATAGCCACATTTAGTTTTGAAGATTTTCTGAATGTAAGCTAGGAAGATGTTATTACCTACTACACTTAGGGTCCAACTTCCCACCAATGTGGCAAACTTTTGCTGCAGGGAAACAGAAGGAGACACACTGTTTTATTTCATGCCACATTTGATGTCAACTAGAGAAAGTACATGTACCAACCGTGTCTTATGTCTGGCTTTTTTTTTTTTTTTTAAGTTTATTTATTCATTTTTAAGTAATCTCTATACCCAACTTGGGGCTGGAACTCACAATCCCCAGATCTGGAGTTACAAGCTCTTCTGACTAAGCCAGACAGGCCCCACTGGCTTTTTAAATCAATACATTAGAACTTAACACTCCAGAGGAGTGTTGTACCCTTCAAAGTAATCACTGGAGATCACTCTGTACTCATTGTAAGAGTAAAATCATCATTCAAGACAGTTTTTAAATTGTTTGTTTGGACTATCTCCCAGGGTAGAATGGATTTGAATTTTGCAAAAGCCCAAAACCAAATCTGGTGAGTAGTCTGCATATACTCATTTTGGCTACAAATATCTTATGTGTTTTACAAACTGACCCCAGGTGATACCACAAGAGGAACTCCAAATATGCTTTGAGTGACTACTTTAATGGATTTCACTCATTTGCATAGAAAAGTGCTGGTGTTTTGTCTAAAAACTGTGGGCACTGTTTTACAATCCAACTTAAAATTAATATAACATTTCACTAAATGTTTTACTACTGCAAATTCTAAAATTGGCTGAAAGATTGGACCACCTAAATGGCATGTTATCTATTAAGGAGAAGAAAGATCTCTGACCTCCCAGGGTTGAGTAACCCTTCAATTCAGGAAGCCAAGCCACTTCTCAGAGCCCGGAAGTTAGCACACAGCTGTCCTTAGAGGATTCTCCTTCCTGGAGTCTCTGAAGAAAAAACTAAACCTGATCTTCCAGAGGGCTAATTAACCAGGGTCTGTCAGCAACATTAATGAAGCTGTGGCTGAGTGTGCGGGACTTGGAGCTCTACTTCTTTACCACGGAGTCAGCGACCATACAGATGGGCCCCTACTTACACAGTTCTGCTTCTGTTCCACTTACATAGCTTGAATCATTTTCCATTTGCTCACATAATTCCGAGATGAGCCTGGTCTTTGACTGGCTGTGTTGGGCTAACAATCCAGTTTCCAGTGTCTTCCGCCGTGGCCCGTCTTCCTGCTAGAGTTTTCAAGGAAGTTGTTAATGATACGTAAACAGATATGTAAACAGAGACTCTTAAGGAATTCTGAGAGTACGTCTCTTGAAGAGGATAGTTACTCCCTATTCATCAAACTTTGAAGTATGAATTTTCACCCTGGGTTTGTTATAAAACAGATACTCATATATCAAGATCAAAATCAATGTTTTTTTTCCCCAACATTTTGCTGGAACATGCCTCACAATCCACACTTTTTACATCCCTTATGCTACCCCTCCCCCAACCAAATCATTTTAAATTCACACCCTCTCTCTCTAAACAACTTTAAAAGAGTCTCCTTGGGTGGCAAGGAATTCTTGTTTCTCAAAATTAACTGTGACAGCCAGGGTCAGGGACACTGTTGGAGTCCATTGTCACTATGAATCAAGAAAACTTCACTTTAAACTTGTTTATATCCCCCCCACCAATAGTTTAACCAGATTGGTCTTTTTTATCAACTTCATAATAATTCAGTTGCTGATAATTAACTAGGAGAAAAACCCTGATAAGACAGATAGACGGGGCCCCTTCAGGGAGTTCTAATGAAGCAGAGAGGGAGTTATTATGTATAATTATTTTTAAATGTATTATTTATTTTTAAGAGAGAGAGAGATTGAGAGCAGGAGAGGAGCAGGGGGTGGGGGAACAGAGAATCCGAAGCGGGCTCTATGCTGTCAGCACAGAGCCCATGCGGGGCTCAAACTCATGCCGTGAGATCATGACCTGATCCTAAGTTGGATGCTTAACTGTCTGAGCCACCCAGGCACCCCTGTTATGTGTTTATTTAATGCAATGTCCTCTACAAGAGCAAGGGCTGCTGAGAAATGAGAGGTGTTTCTTATAGTGTTGAAAATATGCAATTTAATGTCCTTCACTTAGGCAAGAAATCACCAACTTCTGTTTGTCTGTTTTTGTTTTTATTTACTTTGGGAAATGTCACACCTATGCAAAAGTAGAGAGACCAGTTTAATGATTCCTCCGTCACCCAGCCTCCACAATTAGCAACATGAACAGTTTTGTTTCCATCTGCCCTTCTCCTCTACTGTGCCATATCTGAACAGAAGCAGACATCATATCATTTCACCTTTAAATACTTTGGAATGTTGGGGGGCCTGGGTGGCTCAGTTGGTTGAGTGTCCAACTTCGGCTCAGGTCATGATCTTGCAGTCCCTGAGTTTGAGCCCCACATTGGGCTCTGTGCTGACAGCTCAGAGCCTGGAGCCTGCTTTAGTCTCTGTGTCTCCCTCTCTCTCTGCCCCTCCTCCGCTTGTGCTCTGTCTCTCTTTGTGTCAAAAATTGATAAACTTTAAAAAATATATACTTTGGAATGTATCTCTAAAAGATAAAGACTCTTAAAAAAACCCAGCTAGCTACTGTTAACAAGATATTTATATTTTCATTGTAAAATTGAATTTGCTCAGTACTGTCACCAAATTTGGGGAAAGTAATCATAATTGTACACACCACTTAATGTGCACCTATTATGGGCTCTACTCCAGGCAGTATTATTATAGGTGCATTCTGTCCCTGATCTTGTCATCATTACTGATTTTCTAGAGGAGGAAACTGGGGCTGGGAGAAGTTGAGAGATGCCTCTTCTGGCAGGTTGAGCCTCGCAGGCCTGCAGAAGACCAGGATTTATGAGAAAACAACTCTTACACCACCACTGCCTGTACTGTTTCTCTGCTGCAAATCACATTTGGGAAGAGGAACATCCAGGTCTCTGCTTGTTGGTCCCAGAAGAGTGTTATAAAAACAAGTAACTCATGGAGAAAACAAATTTCCTCTGGCCCTTCTGCCCATGGCTGCTCTGAGCTTTAGTCACATAAGACAGTGTTCCATGGTGTAACTGCCTGGTTGCTGCAAATGACGTCAGCCATATTTTTCTTTACTATCAGCATGTCAAAAGCTACCCTGGTTAATGACACGTCTCTCAAACTTCTCCTTCAGTCTCCAAGTCCATTGCAAAATTTCCAGCCGTAACCGTTAGTAAGTATAGCCAGGCTCAAATGTGGATTAAAATACATAATTAAAAGTTATTTTCGTAGGGAAGTGTTGTGATGTTAACAAATTGCTTTCTGAAAACTGATTTTTTTTTTAATGGGATAGTGTAGAAAGAGAATAATAAAACAAATAGAGCCAGTGTTAACAACTGGTGAATATAGGTGATGGGTAGGTACATGGTAAGAAGAGTTCATCCCCATAGTAAGTGTGTGTGTGCGTCTGTGTGTGTGCATGTGTCAGCGTATATGGGAAGGGGGCGTTGGGGTGTGTATGGAGAGTGAAGAGAGAGCAACAGTGTACTGATATCATAGTCAAAAAAGCTAAAGCGTAGGGAACTGTTATTCCCTTTCCTTTCTCTTCTTTCTAAGCAGGAAACGGAGTGAAGGGCAAGAGTTGGACTCACAAGTCCTGCATGTAAAGAGTGGCCAGAAAGGAAAGCAACTGGGCTAAAAACCAATTCTGAGTCCCAGTCCAAGAATGAGTTTTTCTCAAGTCAGAACGGTGGTTCCCAGACTTTCAGATTTCATGGACCAGTAAAATTTCAAAACTACTTTGGATTCTGATGTAGAATTGCTAACTTTTTACTTTGCCAAGTAAGGATATTAAAAAAAATAAAATAAAATAATCTATCAGTTACTATTACCATAAAAGGCACCTTTGTAAAAGAAAGTACATTTTAACTCCAAAAAACTAAATACATTTCACTTTAGTAGAAGTCACTACATTGTCCTTATTTTTGCATTTAACATATTTTTAAATAAGACTTTCTGCTGCAAATACACACAACTAAACAAGTGATTTAAGCACTAAAGGCAGGATAGTTCCAGAGTGAAGCCTACTGTTCTACAAGGTCCTGAAGGACCCAAGGGCTCCACTCCCACCTTCCCCCTCTCCCTGTCTCTAGGTGTCCATGGCTCCCTGCATCTGTGGGACAGTGACAAGTAAGGCACACATAGAAGAGCCAGCAGCTAGCGAAGATGAGAGGCTACTTCTGCTGGAGTGTCAGTTTCAGGGAGGAAGAGTGTTCACAGACCCCCAGCAAATTTGCCGTTAGGACGCAGTGACCAGAACTGAGCCACACTCCATACCTAGTACCTGTAAGACCGAAACGGCCTGCAGTATTTTTGCCTCTCTACTGGAAGCTGCCTCTGCCACGAGAGGCAGGGATCAGCTATTTGTAGGTCTAAGGGACTATATCAGGTCTCTGAAAGCCTCACCTGGGGCTACCATGAGTTTGAAGCCCAATATTTGGGAGCTAATCACTTAAAGCTTTCCTTGATGAGGCCTAATGAGCATATATCTACAGTCTAAGAAATGCTTTATTTAGTCTCATCCAAGTTTAGAGCAAAAATTTGTGTAAATAACCATCAAAGTCCTCTTGCATTGCAAGGGAGCCTAAAGAAGCCTGGCCAAATGATATCATAGCTCTGTTGGGAAAAGCGTGAATAATCTCCCATCATTTTACCCCCAATTGCATATGGACAATTACTCATCTTTATTAACAGCCTTCTTGAATTATTCATGAAAGCAAAGGTATTCAAACCCACAGAACCCGCGTTGCCATATAAAGGAAATTGTAACAGCTCCTGGTGAGAGGGGTTAGTGTGATTAAAACGAACTTTTTACTCTGTTGACAAGCCATGAAAAATGTGATAACCCACAAATAATTTTAAAACAATGTTTTAGCCTGAAGTTGCAGTCTCTTTCATGACATGTACCACCTCTGAAATTGTATAGAAGATAAATTACAATTTTAAGCAAAAACTGAAGAAACAGATTTCCAGGATAAGATGACAGAGTGAAGCAATAAGGTGGAAGCTCTCTTCCTCCCACCTAACAAAATGAAACAAACAAATAATGACAATAATAATAATAAGCCAGCAGCAAACAAATTAGAGAGGCAGAATAATTTTCTGCTGCCAGTATTGAAAAATGGTCCCTGAGGAAAAGTCGGGTGCAGCCCACAGTTAGATACAGCTTCTAATGTCTCCCCCACCCATCATAAATGGTAGGTAGAAAAGAAGGTGAGTCAACAAAATCCAACAAAATCCTGAAATTCGCATTAGTACTCTCCATCATGGAAAAGAAGCAGGGTCAGGGGCTACATAAGGTGGCTCAGGCAAAAACAGGGAAATTCAAGAGCAGAAGTCCCTGCCTACCACAACTGCAGGGATAGGAAGGCCACAGTCTCTGAAAAACAGTATGCATGCTCCTCAGCAAGTAAATGTAGGGTTAACCATATGTTCCAGGAATTCTATGTTTGGGTGTATGTTCAAAATAATTGGAAAGAAAAACTCCAAGAGATTTCTTTTACTTTTGTTCATAGAAGCATTATTCACAGTAGTCAAAATGTGGGAGCAACCTAAGTGCTGTGGACAGACAAATAAACAGAATGTGGGAGCGCCCGGGTGGCTAGTTGGTTAAGGGTCCAACTTCAGCTCAGGTCATGATCTCATGGTTTGTAGAGTCAGGCTATCTGCTGTCAGCATAGAGCCTGCTTCAGATCCTCTGCCCCCTTCTGTCTCTGCTCCTCCCATGCTTGCACAATCTCTCTAAATAAACATTAAAAAAATGTGGTTATCATACAGTAGAATATTATTCAGCCTTAAAAAGGAAGAGAATTCTGGGGATGCCTGGGGGGCTCAGTCGGTTAAGTGTCCAACTCTTGATTTCAGCTTGGGTCATGATTTCACAGTTCATGAGATTGAGCCCCACACTGTCAGCGTTTGGGATTCCCTCTCACTCTCTCTCTCTCTCTCTCTCTCTCTCTCTCTCTCTCTCTTTCTCTCTCTCTCCCTCTCTCTCTGCCCCTCCCCTGCTCATGTGCACACATGCTCGCTCTCTCTCTCTCTCTCTCTCTCTCAAAATAAATAAACTTAGAAAGCAAAAAGGAAGGGAATTCTGACATATGCTACCACATGGATGAAACTTGAGGACATTATGCTAAGTGAAATTAAGCCAGTCACAAGAAAGCAAATACTGTGTGATTCCACTTACATGAGGTACCTAGAGTAGTCAAGTTCATAGAGACAGAAAGTAGGAGGATGGTTGCTAGGAGCTAGAGAGAAGAGTAGTAAAAAATTAGTTTTAATGGGCACAGAGTTTCTATTGGAGAGAACGAAATGTTCTGGAGATGAATGATGGTGATGCTTGTAAGACATTGGATATGCTTATGCTACTGAACTGTGTACATAAAAATGGTTAAGCTGTAAATTTTATGTATCTTGGACCGCAATTTCAAAAAGAAAGAAATTCCAGGGGCCTCTGGGTGGCTCAGTTAGTTAAGTGTCCAACTTTGGCTCAGTTCATGATCTCATGGCTTGTGAGTTCGAGCTCCACATCAGGCTCTGTGCTGATGGCTAAGAGCCTGGAGCCTGCTTCAGAATCTGTGTCTCCCTCTCTTTCTGCCCCTCCTCTGCCCATACTCTCTCTCTCTCTCTCTCTCTCTCTCTCTCTCTCTCTCTCTTTCAAAAATAAATATATATTAAAAAAAGAAGGAAGAAATTCCAGAAGGTCTTGCCATCTTCTAAAGCACTGTGCAGATTTTGGCAAAAGATCCTAAGCCCTCAAGACAGGGATACACTAGCTAGATAAGTGGATCATGATACAGGGCTGTGATGGAATGTATTGTGGTTCCCAGCTGCTCCCCTGCTTCCCCCATCCTTGCCCTTTGCCATGTGACTTGAAATGGTCCCTGCTATGGAATAGAGTCTGCTTCCCTGCCCCACTGACTTTGGGCTTGGCCATATGACTCACTGTGTTTAGCAAATGGAATGTGAACAAATGTGATATACTTTATATCCTGGTCAGTGGTGGTTGGTTTTTTTCTCATTTCCTTCTGCCATGAGATTGTCTTGTCCAACATGGGTACTGCTTGGATGATTTCCATCTTGGATATTCATTTGAGTTCCCTGGAAGGACACATCCACAGTAAGTACAAAGAAATGTTGACGTGTTAGCACATATTGTGTGTAGCAATAGAGTGATCCTCTTGCACTACATTTTCTTGTCTCCATAACCCTCTCCCTCACTTCCTCCATTAGGGGAAACACTTCCTGAAAATGCTCTTAGAATGTTCTTTTCCACCACATGCTTGGCTTCACAATCTTGTGAGCCAGGTTCTAGCTGAGGATGACTATTCTGAGATTGTGTTGTGCAATCTGTCCTCCTCCAAATTTATCTAGAGAAATGAAAAGAGCCCATCCTTATGAGCTCATGGGACAATCCTGGAGCTCTTGCCAGAGCATCAAAAGGAAAAGCCATTGCTTCAAACAGACAGGGGTATCCAAACCTGGCGGGGTAGGGACGTTACTCACCATAGCCCAATCCCTCACCTTTCTTCCTTAGCTCAAATAAATACACTCTCCATTGTTCTTGGTTTTCTTTTCTATTTCAAAATTAAAAATTTTTTTCTTCTACTTGAGATGTGTAAGTTGTTAAATCTGGGGCAGATCCTTTCTTTCCCGATGTAACTCTACAGGAATTCTCGCCTCTTCCCTCAGTGTCTGCCCAAAATAGGTACAGTTATGAGAGCTGCCGCTGCCCACAAAGTTCAGGCTGCTGTCCCTTGGGCTGCGGAGCAGACAGAGGGAAGGAGAGAGGGTTTTTTGCTAAGAAGGCCTGTGGCAGAAGCCTGGATACATAAACTTGCCAGACAGAAAATAGCCCAAGATGATGATCTCAACTTATTCCTGATTGCTAATTTCTGGTTGCTGTACTGAACACAGAGTTAGAAACAGTGTGTGCTCGGAGGGTTTGCAGTCTAAACTGCCAGTGGTATGCCCTGTGCATGAGGCTGGTCAATAAATATTATTTGATGAGCCGGCAGTCTGTTAGTAGGGAGGGACTGGCTCTCCAAATAGCTCAAGCACTCAGTCCAAGAGGAGAGAAATGAGATTCTGCCAGAAGTTGAAAAGTAGTAACAAAATGATGAATAATCATGCCTATTTATGAGCAGGGAGTTTTTTTATACCACAGGCCCAGGTACTTTTGCACACAGCTCCCAACCCTGCCCAGTGGCCACAGGAAGTATGAGGGACAGAATCATCCCCATTTTTGAGGAGGAGAAATTGAGTTATGAAGACATGAGTCAGCTTTTCCGTGGTCATATGGTACAAATAGTCCCAGAGTTAGGTTTCCTGCCTTCCAGCCAAGGAAGGCATTTTTCAGATCTCTGGCCTCCTTCACAGGACTCTTCTGATACAAGTGTCACCTGCCAAACATCCAAAAAAGACCCAACATGGCTTTGGCTTTGATTCCAAGCTGGCAAACACTTGGTAATGTGAAATGGAGACCTTCCCCAAAAGGGGCAGGGGGAGAGCAGAGCAGGAGTAGGTGTGGCCCAGATCAGCGTCATGTGCTGGAGGGAAGCATACAGACACCAGACACCTCTGCTGTCCCTGATGTGTGGCCCTCCACAGGTGACAAACAAGAAAGACTTGCCCCACCCCCCGTGATCAGATCGCCAACTGAGACACTGGATAACACAGTTGGCAAATAACAGACTCCACATGTGGCTGGCTCAGCTCAGCCCCATCTTTGAAAATGAGCATATGGTTCAAAAAACCCTGTTAAGTGCCCACAGGCATTGCTGCCTAACTTCAGCTGGTCTGGGACAATTTGAAATGCCTCCATCCAACTTAAAACAAGAAAACCAACCAGCTTCCCCACAGGCATAGTTACCAGGTTGATTATCAGTAAAGGGAAAAAAATCAATACACTGAATAATCCTGAAAAAAAAAAAAATGAAATGGGAGCCAACTAGTTTAACTAAAGAAGCAAGATATTTATTTAAAAAAAAAAAATTTAGGGATGTCTGGGTGGCTTAGTCAGTTGAATGTCCCACTTCAGCTCAGGTCATGATCTCAAGGTTTGTGAGTTCAAGCCCCACATCAGGATCTCTGCTGTCAGCCCAGAGACCACTTCAGATCCTCTGTCCCCCTCTTTCTCTGCACCTCCCCCACTCACCTGCATGCATGTGCACACACTCTCAAAAATAAAAATAAAGCATTAAAAGAATTAAAAACCAAATTTAAAAGCCAATTCACCAAAGAAGATAAAACACAAAGCCAGGAATTGCCATTCGGTAGAGATTTGGCATATTTAGTGTGGTGGACCAGCTGTTGGAAATGACAGGATTGTTGTTGATGGGTCCAGACCTCCGGGGAGATGGATTTTGGATGGTGTTGCCATGGCCTGATAACACTTGTTTACATCTGTTCCTTGTAATACTAAAACAGCATTGTACTCCATGCCCTATGCCTCAGAAACCTAGCTGCTGTCCTCTTGGAAGTACAGACAACCATGTCTTTAAAAGAATCTCCCAAGTACAGGTCAGCCAGAGGGCATAGGTGACACTGGCAGAAAAAGCACTAGATGAGGGGTCAGAAGAGGTGTTTTCTACCTCTGCCTCTATCACCTCTTTGGCTACAGTTTCCTTTAGATAAACTGGAGCTCATACTTACCTAGCACACATGTTGATGTGAGGCTCAAATGACATCCTCAGTGTAAATGCAAGGTCTTGAGGTTGTTGGTGTCCCAAGGCATTGGCTTGTGGTAGATCTCAAGGTGGTCCTGTCCCGCCATCTCAGTCACATGTGGGCTTGGCCTGCCACTGCCCCTCGGTCCTTGGAGTATAAATGTGCTGCTATTTGGATATTCCTGTGGTTGGATCATCATTCCTGTTGGTTGATCGTCAACTAGTAACTGTAATGATACTCCAGTGTATGCCCTGTTCCTGGAGCATGTTTGCTAGAATCCAGTGTTGGCTCCAGTTCAAGCAAAGGTACTGAAGACTCTGGAAATGCCTAGACTATCTTCTAAGCTTGCCCCAAGAATCAATCCTACAGAAGATCATCTGACAAATCCTGTGACTCGGCACTATTCTCTCTATATTAAGGGAGAGGACTGAGGAGCCAGGACTAAAAACTGAAATCCAACATTTAATGAGACAAAAATCTTGAGATGATCACAGTGAATGTATGAAAACAAAAGACACACAGAAATCATGAGTTGAAGTTAGATTGTGAAGGACTAGAGTTGATGCCTTTCAGCATATCTGCTTAGCCCCTCTTCATCCTTCAGGTGAGAACCTCACAGCCATATCTGGGTCATATGGCCCTGCTTCCTTGGCTGTAGCCAATAAAGTGGCACCTTGGTGTGGATGGACTGATGGAACTCCCCGGAATGTGGAGCCAAGACTCAAGGATGTAGCCAGTCTCTGGGCGTGGCTGGACCAGTGGGACATATAAACTTGTGCTCTGTGGAGTGGACATCTTATGCCACGTGCATTGAGGCACAGAGAAAGCTGACCTAAATAGAGAGGAGAAAAAGCAGACACACAGAGACAGCCAGAGATGTGAGCCCATCAAACCCCAAGGAGGGAGTGGCTGCCTTAGTCTCTGACAGTGTCTCAGGGTTTGATTCTAGTCCGTTGTGAAAGGCACTTCCTTCCCTGCCATTCCGTGGGACGCTTCTGAATGCTTATACCACATCTTCCTTTTTTCACTTACACTAGGTTGAGTTCACTTTTTTTTTTAGTTTATTTCTATTATTTGCATTCTAATAACCTTAAGGAACTTGAGAAACTTTGGTCAAATGAAGTCATTTAGACGTTATTCCACAATCTGTGAGAACAGTGCACAGCCAGTAAACCGGTAGCTCCTCAAACCATCACTTAAAGAAAATATTGAAATGTATCTGACACAACACCTTGCACGTAACAGCCACCCAATAAATGGTTCTTGAATTACATGAATTAAGTCATGTGTATGGCACTAACTGTAGTTCAGTAAGGGAGAGGAAAACAGTGAGATAGGTCTTACTAACCTTCAAGACAATTAGATGGGGCCGACTGGGTGGCTTAGTCGGTTAAGCCCAACTTAGGCTCAGGTCATGATCTCACGGTTTGTGAGTTTGAGCCCCTTGGTGGGTCTCTGCTATCAGTACGGAGCCTGCTTAAGATTCTCTGTACCCCCCACCCCAGCCATGCATGCACCATCTCTCTCTCTCTCTCTCTCTCTCTCTCTCTCTCTCTCTCTCGCTCTCTCTCAAAAATTAAAAAAAAAATAAAAAATAAATAAGGCAGTTAGATGATCTGGTATTTAGATGTTCATCTCTTTTAGGTAGTCTGTTTTCAGAATTTGTCTCTATATTCTCACATCTAGTAGTATTTAGATGGTACAAGAAAGGCAATATTTATGGAAACGTACAGTAATTACAGGCAATGGATATATACTTAAAAATATTTATAAGTAAAGATTTTGCCCAAATACATATAAATATTGGACAAATACTGGTGGAAGAGGAGACTTAGACATGTCCCTTCCAGTGATGCAGTACTTCTCAACCCTGTCATTATGCTCTGCAGGTATCCCCCCACTTTTCAAAAGTTTGCCTTACACCACTTCCATTTTATGAAAGACCTGCATTAGTACCTGTTTTCACTAATTGAAAGAAATCCAAAGAGGAATTTTTTGCTTTTACCAAAAAAAAGGTGAGGGGCGCCTGGGTGGCTCAGTTGGTCAAGTGGCCAACTTTGGCTCAGGTCATGATCTCATAGTTTGGGAGTTTGAGCCTTGTATCGGGGTCTGTGCTGACAGCTCATAGCCTGGAGCCTGCTTTGGATTCTATGTTTCCCTAGGTCTCTGCCCTTCCCTCACTCACACTCTGTCTCTCTCTCTCAAAAATAAATAAACATTAAAAAAATTTTTTTAAAGGTGAAAAGCAAAAATCACATTCAGCATTTTTTAACATTTATTTATTTTTGAGAGACAAAGAGTAACAAAGCGCAAGTGGGAGAAGGGGGGGGAGAGAGAGAGAGAGACAGAGAGAGAGACAGAGAGAGAGACAGAGAGACAGAGAGACAGAGAGACGGAATCTGAAGCAGGCTCCAGGTTGAGTTGTCAGCACACAGACCCACCTGGGGCTCAAACCCACAGACCATGAGATCATGACCTGAGCCAAAGTCAGAGGCTTAACCAACTGAGCCACCCGGATGCCCAATATTTAGCATTTGTTTTGCAGCAAGCCTTTATGGAGACACCCAAGCAACGAGAGTGGTACTGCCACAATTCTTCCGGGGAACTACCCTCGGCGTCTCAGCCTCAAGCTGCACAGCTTTGAATCTGAGTCTGTGAGTATCTGTGCTTTATCTCTATTTTGTGTATTCATTAGCAAAATGTGTCCTAAGGTATCAGAAAAACCTAAGAGGGATTGCTCTTTGGGTCTGGGAATGCTCAAAAAATATTCCCTGTAAATTAATGGGAATTACTCCATCACTTTACATCATTTTGGTCTATGAAAGGTTTCATAAGAGCACCCTACTGCCAGATAGTGGGGGTGGGAGTGGGGGGAGGGGGGGACTTGTACTGAAGACTATGCTAGGATGAGAGAGGAATGGGCACAGACAAACCAGAGAATGAACACATAAATCACCACACGAGAGGATTTACTATTAAAGAATGAGGTCTTTGACCAGAGAATATTTGGCATGGAGATGAATTCTTAGTCTTTATACCTATCTTTAAAAATTTTAAAGATTTTCAGGTTGGAGAGAAAATAGACTTGTCATGGGCTATTCCAGAGAAGGAAACTGCAGGGGTACCTTTTTCATCCAAAACAAGCAATATTGTCCCAATATTATGTAGCTGGTATGTTTTTTCTTCCTCTTCTGTTAACAGCTACTGAGCCTTGCCTCACAGTGGGCCAGTCATGGAATCCGTGCCTTGGCTTTTCCCATTGTTTGGTATGTGACCCAGGAATTTTCCTTTCCATTTGTATCTTAGTATGTTCAGTCTTTGATAACAACATGCCACAGACTGCGTGGTTTATAAACAACAGAAATTTATTTCTCACGGTTTTGGAGGCTAGAAGTTCAAGATCAAGATGTCAGCATATTCACTTTCTGGTGAGGCTTTCTTCCGATTCATAGCTGGGGTCCTCTCCTCGTACCCTCATGTGGTAGAAGGGGCAAGGGCATTTTATGGGGTCCCTTTTATAACAACACTCATCCCATTCATGAGGGTTGCACCCTTATGACCTAAGCACCTCCCAAAGGCCTCACCAACTAAGAAAGTCATCCTCAGGGTGTTAGACTTTCACCATATGAATTTAGGGGGCACACAGACATTCAGACCAGAGCAACTGGGTTTACGTTGCAAGCAGCTGAATGAGTCCTGCCCAAGATCTTTAAGAGCTGCCTGACAAGAAGCAGGCACTCTATCAACAGTCAGTTCCTAGCATGGGACATGTCCACAGAGGGGCAAGAAGCATCTTAAAGAGAACTTTGGAGGAAGATGTCTTTTGCGCTGTGATCCCTCTAGCTTCCTGATCGTTGAAAAATAGTAATATTCTCCCTTCACAAATTATTCACTGGGGACAAAAAATAATGCATAGTACATGCCACATAAAAAATAAAAAGACAGCAAAAGGTTATAAATAAATTAATACTATACCCAATTACAGTGCAAATGTATTACTCAGCTCATTTTATTAACATCTACCTCTCCTAGACTACAAGTTCCTTGAGGACAGAGTCCGCGTCTTTCTGTGTTTTCTTTTGTTTCTATATCCCAGGACCTGGCAAACACTTTTTTAAAGAACTGAAATTTAAATGGATCTTTGTTTTTAATAGTTTTCAACATTTAAAGGAAACGACTTACTTTAATTCAGGGATTTACCTAAACCGCAGGTGTGCCCTGTCAGCTCGGGCTGTCATAACAAAATACCATAGACTGAATAGCTTAAATAACACATATGTATTTCTCACAGTTCTGGAGACTGGGAAGTCCAAGATCAAGTTGCCAGCAGATTCACTTCCTGGTGAGGGCCCTCTTCTTGGCTTATAGAGGGCTGCCTCCTCATTGTGTGTTCACAGGGCATAGAGGGAACAAGCAAGCTCTGGGGTCTCTTTGTCTTCTTATAAGGTCGCCAGTCCCACCATGGGAACCCTACCCTCATGATCTCATCTAAACCTTAGTCACTGCTCAAGGATCCCACTACCAAATACCACACACTGAGGGTTAGGGTTTCAATATATGAATTTTGTGGGGACACAAACATTCAGTCCATAATATATACTTATTAGGAAGGGAAATTCTCCCCAGATGTCCTCTTGGAGGAAGGCTGTGCACTGGGTAGAGCTCTAATTTCCCAATTCCCTGCAGGTAGAAGAGGGTAGCCTCTTGGGGGGTGTTTGAAGCAGGCCTTTGCAAATCACAGGATGAGATTGGCCCTCCTGGTGGGATGTCCTGCTACTGTGAGATTATATTAGCATTATCGTTCTTCCCTTAGCCCTAGACTCGACAAGACATGGAATCTTCCCTCCAGAAATCAGTCATGGTTAAACAAGCCCCACCAAACCCCAAACACAAAGCGCCACGACTGTCCAAACTGAACGTCCTCTGGCTCAATCCAGTGCAGCAGAAAGTGTTAGAATGTTTAAGCAAGATTTCTTGAGGCTTTGACGGCCATTATTATTGGTGTCTGACCCCCAACTGGCTTTCCTCAAGATCTCTCAGATCACCACGGGGCAAGGGCTTCAGAACTCCCTTCCATAAATTATCGTCAGTCACCATCCAATAGCATCCATTGGATGCCGGGATTACCAAACATATGGAAGCAGTGAGGAATTTTGAGGCTTTGTAATCTTTTTTATGGGCTAGAGGCCTTTACAGGGTGAGGGTGACCAGACAGTACTGTGATCTCCATTCCTGGAGAGAGAGAAAACTTAAAAATCAGTTAAGTATGACATTTGGGCTTACTATTAACAAGCTCAAAAGTTTCCAACACCCTTCCACAAAGCCTCGCAGCCTCCAAATGACTTCAGCTCCTCCGAGACAATCCACTGTGTGTCTGGGGCATCAATTTGATTTACAGAGCATTTCAAAATATTTATATATTTTTTAGGGTTTCCATCACAGCCTCAGCCAGTAACCTGCTGTGTTTGAAAATGTCTGGGCAGTAATTGTCATTGTTTGCAACAGCTATTTTGGACTCCAGTGAGCACTGTGGCATTTTGTAGAATCTAGGAATGCAATTACCAAAGTTGTATACATAATCCAAGTGACCTCTTGGCTTCAGAAGCTCAACCCCTAGGAAAAAAAAGGATAACAACAGCAAAACGTTTGTTTAATTTTTCTTCTGTAGTTGGTCAGTGGTAGGTGGATTATATTATGGCCAATTTGGCAAAAACATGATTAGTGTAACAATTCCTTATAAGTACAAAACAATGTTGAATTAAACATACAAGAGAGAATATGACTGGGATGATGGGCTTCTCTGACCCACTTTCCTACCTAAGTGTTTGTGGAGGAAATTAGATACTGAGGGGATGTCTGGGTCCTGTAATGATTCATCCTTCATGATGCAAGAGATTGTTTTTTTACCAATTAGAAGAGGGCCCTCTTATGTCATTTAAAAACAAGTTGCTAACAGTCAAGAGGTTTGTGTAAAGCAAAAAAAATGTATTCAATAAGAAAGAGACCATTTAGAGTCAGTAAATGAATTTACAAGTTGCCCTGTGTGTCATTAGGGATTTAGGTTTTTTGGATCTTATCAGCTTCTGACAGGCTCAGGTTACTCCCAAATTATTTTCTCTTCTCCTGCCCTGTGTGTGTGTGTGTGTGTGTGTGTGTGTGTGTGTGTGTGTGTGTGTTTGGCTTTCGATACTATCTGGAAACTGTACTTCGAAAGTCCTCTCGCAGTGTGAAGCAGACTTGTTAGACTTAAGTAAAGGACAGATAAACACAATCTCTTGATTTCCCAGTAAATCAGTGGTTTGGGTAATTCCTGCAAGAAATACAGAATTGCCAAGAAACAGTGTTGAAATTTCCAGGTTTCCTCTCAGAAAGAACAATAATTCATGAGATGGAAATACCCGTGATCATTTTGCTAACACCTCTCAGGCTTACACAAGAACTCTCCCCTCCTGTCTGTCTGTAAGCATGTGTGGTGCCTGAGGATCTGAACCTGGGTGAGGCTCAAGCCTGGGCCACAGCTTTTTCTCAGACTTAGTGCTCAGTGGCTGACATCGCTCCCCATGCTGCCCAGGACCCCTTGTTGATGGTGGTCTTTGCTTTCCAGTTTGTTTTTAGCCTGCCAAGAAAAAACAAAAACAAAAACAAAAACACTAGAAAACTAAAATTAAACTGAACTTAAATGTATCCAGTGACTCAAGTCCATAGAAATGGTCACCCAGGTGACCTTGGGCTCTCTCACTGTTTGTGGTCTATTTTTATTTATTCCACTTCTTTACTAACCCCTTCACTTCATCTACTGTTTCCCCACTCTTATAAGGAATTATACTAAGTATAGGCCAACACACCCATGTCCCTCCTGCACACCCCCAAAACAACACGTATGTTCTGAAGCACTATTCTACACCCTAGGCCCGGCTCCCCACATGTCTGTGAGATTAGCAAACACAGCGCGCTAGAAGCACACACAGGCTGTCTCTGAAGAAAAGCATTGCCAGCCAGCCAATCTCAGTGGGGGAAGAGCTGCTTCAAGACAGGCTAATCATTCCCAGTCGAGCTGGGTGCTGCAGGACTGTGTGTAGACAGCTGTCGGCCATGGTTACAGAGAAGGCAGCCGGCCCTAGGAGGCTAGGGAGGGGTCCAGAGCCCAGACTCAGGCGGTACTCAGATAACGGTAATAATAATTATATCTGAAGTGTCCACCACCTAAAGAGGTGACCTCATGCACAGTCTCTTGATAAATCATCCAGAAAGCTCCAGCAGGAAGTTGTCCTCAAGGAGGATCTCTAATTTTTTTTCTTTTCAGATTATGCACATGACCAAGATAAAATATCTTAGTGGCTACTGTTTACATAAATTATATGGCTCTGAAATGCCAATTTTGCATCCGGACAGGCAAATGTTTCAGCCTAGGGAGCTTTTATAATGTAAGCTTTACTAGGTACTTCCTCCCTCTTTCATGTATACTCAGTTACCCCGGTTTGTCTTTTATTACTGTAAGCATGGCTTTTGACTAAAGGAAATGAAAGAATTGACATTTTTGTGCATTCATTCATTCATTTTAAAAGGAGACTGATGCTTTTGTGATGTAAAGATGCTCCCTGGGAAGCAATGACAGCCTCTGCTGGAACAGAGGATCTAACAACAAATACATTATTCTTGTAGAATTTTTCCTTGTGCCAGGAAAGCAAAGTGATCTGGGCTTCGTGGGGGAAAGCTGCTCCAACCATGCGAATTCAAGGCACTGGTAAGGGCTCCAGATTCTCCCCTGTTCATTCCAACTGTAGGGTAAAATGCCTTGCACTGCTAGCTGCAAATTAACCCTTTAATATGTCTTTAACTCTATTAGAATCTGGATACCGGAGGCATAGGGAGGCTACAAATTTCTCATCCATCATTTATGCCTGGGTCTGAATGAAAGATTTAAGAGGCAGATTCTGAAAGAAGGGCATCACACAATGTTAGAGTCCAAAGAGTCTTCAGAGAGTATCCAACCCAAACTCCCAGTCCTACTTTATACTTGTAAGTGGTCCTTGAACAATGCCAAGTCAGTCTGTGGGACAGGTCTGTGGGAGGGTTTCTGTCTGGAATTCTTTCGTAAAGCAATATTGGTCCTAATTCTGTTGCTTGGAGCAAAATATAAGATATTCTCTTTTTTATGTAAAGGTCTCCGAATCCTTGAGGATAATCATCATGTTTCCACTCAGTGTCCTGTTCTCGGTTCTGGTCTGTTTCGTCACCCTCTTTTCTTATGGTATGATTTCTGGATCTCTCAGCTCCTAACTGCCATCTGCTCAATACACTCCGGTAGACTGGTGTTTTAAAAATGTGGTGCCCAGAACTGAACACGATATTCCAGGTGTTCTGTGGGTCATGTTCCATGACCCAAACAATACAATTCTCTTTAAAGAGCCCACTCTGATATTGAGCTCAAGCCCAATTTTCTTCCTCATGAAGTGGTATCAAGTTGTGTCCCTCCTGCTATCCTATGCTTATTTTTAATATTGAATTTATGCTTATCTATATTTAATTTCTCCTTGATGCTTCCAGTCTTGGTTGTATCTTGATTCTGGCATCTTTTGTACTTGCTGTTCTGCTTAATTTTGTGTCATTCTCAAATGTGACAAACAGCTCTCCTATATATGTTTACCAAAGTCGTGGATAACAATTTTGAATAAGAGATGGACAAGTCTGAGGTTTGCACATGCCACTAAGGATCTTGCTCCAGATGGAAACAGATCCACTGAATGGCACTTTTGCATTCTGTTCTGTTGTTTGTTTTTTGTGTTTTGAAGTAGGCTCTGCACCCGACATGGGACTTGAACTCAAGACCCTGAGATCAAGAGTTACACGCTCTACCGAATGAGCCAGCTAGGCACCCTTGCATTCTGTTCTTACCCACTTCCAACCATGAATAATCTTTATATGTCTCACAACTAGCACAGTGCCTGGCACAGTGTGACTTAACTGTTTGCTGCATGAATGGCATCCACTGTATTTCTCCACTACAACACACAAGAATAGACATTTTATATATGTCTTGCTAAATGGAATATAAATTCTGTCTGCACTGGCTTCTCTAATGTATTAATATAGTAGCCCATGTAAAAGGAAGTGAATTGGTTTGGAGTAACTAATTCAGAGTTGCATTTTTCCCCATCCAGGACTTCGACCTTGGCATAGCATACCTGCCATAGTTGGAAGCTCAGCCTTATTTGGAGGTTGACTACTCTGCTGATTAAGTACTAGTTTTCAGTTTTCTCTGCTATCCTCCAGGAGCGGAGAGCCTTTCTGTGTGATACCTGGGAAGTGCTTTGCTTTCATATGTCATTTTCAATTGCCTGTTATTTGCTCTCAGCCATTTATTATCTTTTCCTAAATGTCCATGGAGCTTAGCAATAGCCACTCAATTCCATTGGCTATAAAGTTACTATTTGTCTCATTTACCTCAAAAGCCTGATACTTTGCTCCAGCTCTTATATACCCTTCCACTGGTATCACATTCCAATTCACCAAAATCGGAGGCTTTAACAATTAGACCTCCATGTTGTGCCACGGGCTATTTGTGCCCCACCTACCACCAACTAGGCTGTAAATGACCCAGCTTCAAAAGTGATCTTACAATCTGTGCTACCAGACTTCTTCTGGTACCAGCTTCTCCAGGAAGCAGACTGAGACAGAATTCATCATGCAGGATGTTTGTTAGGGAGTGCCCTTATGATCAACACCTGTGAAAGGTAGGGAAGGAAGTAAGACTGAGAGGAGGGAGAGGTCAAGATGGAGCTAAAAGGGTCAGAGTTCTCCCACCTCGGGCAAAAATAGCTAGGCCTTTTTGACCCTCCTCCATCAGTTATTGGATGTGCCCCACCCCCACCCCTACCTCATCCCCCCCAATGGGGGGGGCCAAAGGTCAAGCCCTTGGGCCAAATGGCTGTCTGCAGCTAAGGCAGTCTCTGAAGAGGCTATCAACCAAAGTCTGTCCCCTAGCAGCCCTCCCAAAACCTAGAACAAGTTCTTCCTTGTCACCATGGGAGTCACTATCAAGATTATGCAATTAGGTAAGATTCTTTTATTAATTATTTAATAGTTAAGAACTTTTGCATGCCTGTTAGATGTTAGTGCTCCCAAAACTGATCTATAGATTCAACACAATCCCAATCAAAATTGCAGTAGACTTTTTCTTTAGAGAGAAAAACAAGCCTTTATACAGTTAATTTTAAATATTTAAAGGTAACTACACAAAGAATAATAAAAAGGAATATAACTTCCAAACAAGTGGAAAAGTAAAAAAAAAAAAAAAAAAAAAAAAAATTAAAACAAAAACCAAACAAACCCTGGACCAACCCAAAAGAAGGTAGGAAAGGAGATGACACAAAATTAAATGGTAAAAGTAAGTTCAAATATATTCCAATATGTGTAAATATTTGTTAAAAAACAGCAATTTTCAAATTGGATTGTAAAAAAAAAAAATTCAGCTATTTATGTCTTCAAGAAACAACTTAAAGCATAAACGTACAGAAAGCTAATGGAAAAATTGTACCAGGGGAATTTTTATTTATTAAGAATTATTTTTATTTTTATTTTTAATGTTTATTTCTGAGAGACAGAGAGAGACAGAGCACAAGCTGGGGAGGGGCAGAGAGAAAGGAAGACACAGAATCCAAAATAGGCTCCAGGCTCTGAGCTGTCAGCACAGAGCCCGACAGGGGGCTCAAACCCATGAACAGCGAGATCATGACCTGAGCTGAAGTCGGTCACTGAGCCACCCAGGTGCCCTCGGAAATTTTAAATAAAAGAAAGCTGGTATAGTAAGAATTATATCTGGAAAAAAAAAGTACATTTTAAGATAAAGAATATTTCATGAATAAAAAGTATATTATAGAAATAACATAATGATAATACAAAGATAAATTATTTAATAATATGAACAGTTTATTCAGGATGATATGGAAAAATCTGCTTACTTAATGATAATATAAACAATTTACTCAATGAAAATATGAAAATTTTAATTACTGATGTTACCACTCATTTTCTGGGAAAGTGTCACAATCCTGTACCTACATATGCACCTATAGCAGCCCTGCATATAAGCAAAACGTGACAAATGTACCACGTGAAACTGGGAAGATAATTAATCCATCACTTACAAGTTGCTAACATTGAGCAGCCTAAAAGTTAGTCTGATAATGGAGATTTGAACCACATAATGAGCAAACTTGACCCAATGGACAGAGCTTACACCATGCATGTGAAAGACAGAGACATACTCTTTTTGTGGACAAAAAAGGACTATTTAGAACTGGGCCCTAACATAAATCTTAATAAGTGCCAAATAACTGACATAACACTGATCCTTTTCTCTCACTACACTCAAATAAAATTAGAAATCAATAATAAATTGAAATCTGATTTCCTAAAGTCTAAGAGAAACATTTAACTATGCTCAGTATTATGATTCCACAGATGACTTTATGACTTTCTCTTGAGGTTTTTGTAATTTATTTCCCCATCACCAACCAAAGTCTTCTTGGCCAGAATTAAATCTAGCATAGCAGCTTCCTTGTTGTTTACTCCTTTTAAGAGATAAAATTGTAGGTAAGGAAGGCCAAAATTTTATCACATGTTCTGCTTTCAGTCGAATAATACTTTTAACACATGTCTACATGGTTAAAACATTTGACTGCTATTACATCAGTTTAATAATGTGTATTAAGAAAATATTATTGGGGCACCTGGGTGACTCAGCTGGTTGAGCTACCGACTCTTTATTTTGGCTCAGGTCATGATCCCAGGGTCGTGGGATCGAGCCCTGAGTAGGGCTCCACACTGAGCATGGAACCTGCTTATGATTCTCTCTCTCTCTCTCTCTCTCTCTCTCTCTCTCTCTCTCTCTCTCTCCCCCTCTCCCTCTACCCCTCCTGAGCTTGCATGTGTGCTCTTTCTCTAAAATAAAAAAAGAAAATATTATTTAAAATTAAAATATTTCTCACATGCTCAGTTTGGTCAAGCCATCTGCAATTTGCTCCTGTGACATTATCATCTCCATTTCTGAATTCTTTTCTTTTTCATCCAGATATTCTTTGTTTTGTCCATGCCCTCAGGTTTATGGATTCCCATATAGATTTGTACCTTTGCAACTCAAGTCCTACCACCCTAATCTCTACTCTTATCTAAATCTTTTCTTTCAGATTATTTTATTCATTAGAGTATTCCATTTCTTCGTATACACCGACCATACTTTTTCAGTAATACCCAGAAAAGTGTATGTTTCTAAAAATTTTTTTGGAACTGCTAGTTTGCCATATTTGTCTCCATCTTCTGCCCACGGTACACTGATACCACATACAAAAGTTTTTCCTCAACTTTCTTTCATTTTCTTTTCAACTTCCCACTATGCTTCTTTCCCTAAGGCATCTTAGTGTTTCTCAATATGGTACACTTCTACAGTTTTTTGTTTTGATACTTTTTACTCCATTTTTCATCCTGATTTCACTACTTAAGAGCTTTATTTTCTTGAGAAGTACTTAACCTCTTCTGTGCTTCAATTTTCTCATCTATAAAATGAGGAAAATAATAGTACCAATAGCTTAAGACTCTGTTAGAATTAAGTAAGTGAATTCATTCAAATCACCGAGGTCAGCCTACACAGAATAGCTGTTGTTAAATAGACTTGCTCTTGAGATTTAGTTTAGAATCCTCTTGATTTCTTTGATGCATCTTCTGCCAAATACATTCTTGTAGGAGCTTCTGTGGCATACTCTGTCTCACATTTTGGGTCACAGTTCAGAAAACTCATCCTCTTCTTTTTTTTTTTTTTTTTAATTTTTTTAATGTTTATTTATTTTTGACACAGAGAGGGAGACAGAGCATGAGTGGGGGAGGGGACAGAGAGAGAGAAAGGGAGACACAGAATCAGAAGCAGGCTCCAGGCTCCGTGCTGTCAGCACAGAGCCCGATGCAGGGCTCGAACTCACAGACCGTGAGATCATGACCTGAGCTGAAGTCCGACGCTCAACCGACTGAGCCACCCAGGTGCCCCAAACTCATCCTCTTCTTGACACCACTACTAGCAAAGCTGTTTGCTTACTTTGCATAGTCAGAATCATAAAATGTGGAAAAGATTTTTTTTTTTTAAATCTGTGTTCCTAAGTCCTTCCATCTCCTACCTGGCATCTCAGTCATTAGAAACACATTTCAGACTTTTTCTGATAACATCTGTTCTTTCCATACAAATCAGCAGATGTGGATGGGCTTAAATAAAAGTTACAGAGCTTGTAAGTAAGGTTGCTTCCATTATCCTTAGAGAAGAATGAATCATCAGCCAGTATAACTTCTGTGTTCTTCCCAGTGCAAAATATTTATATGCATTTCTATACAATAGCAATGAACAATCCAAAAATAAAATTAAGAAAATAATTTCATTTATAATATTATCAAACAGTATAAAACATTTAGGAATAAATGTAAAGAAGAAGGTACAAGATCTGCCCACTGAAAACTATAAAACATTGTTGAAAGAAATTAAAGGAGACCTAAATAAATGAAAAATATCCCATGTTAATGGATTGGAAGATTTAATATTGTTAAGATGGCAATAAACCCACATGCATCTACAGATTTACTGCAATTCCTATTGCCTTTTTCCAGAAATACGTAAATTAATCCTAAAATTCATGTGAAATTACAAGGAACCCCAAATAGCCAAAATAATTTTGAAAGAAAAAAAAAAGAATGAAGTTGAAGGATTCATCCTCCCCAATTTCAAAGCGTACTACAAAGCTACTATAATCAAAACATTGCAGTACTGGTATCAGCATAGATGATATATACATCAAAAGAACAAACATGAGAGTCCAACAATAAACTCATATATCTTTGGTCAATTGATTTTTGACAAGGGTGGAAAGACCATTGAATGAGAAAAGAATAGTGTCTTCAACAAATGATGGTAAAATAAGTGGATAGATAGCACATGCAAAAGAATGTAGCTGAACCTTACCTCACACCCTATACAAAAGTTAACTCAAAAAGATGGAAGAAAACAAAACAAAACAAAAAATGGATCAAAGATCTAAACATAAAAATTAAAACTATAAAACTCTTCATGTCCTTGGATTTGGCAAGGTATGCATTTTTAGGTATGACACCAAAAAGGAAACATCAGGAACAAATAGGAAAATAGATACATCAGACTTCATCAAAATGAAAATCTTTTGTGCATCAAAGGACCCTATCAAGAAATTGAAAAGGCAACTCACAGAATGGAAGAAAATGTTTACAGTCATATAGCTGATAAAAGTCCAGTATCCAGAATATATAAAGGACTCTTACAACTCAACAAAAAATACAAATAAACCAATTAAAGAATGGACAAAGGACTCGAATAGATCTTTTTCCAAAGAAGATATATACAAGTGGTCAATAAGCACACAAAAAGATGCTCAATATCCTTAGTCATTTAGTCATTAGGGAGACCCACACATACAATACTATTTGACATCTACTAGAATGGCTATGATAATTTTTAAATAGAAAAATAAGTGGTGAAAGTGTGGAGAAATTGGAATCCTCATACACTAATAGGAATGTAAAATGGTGCAGCTGCTGTGGAAAATAGTTTAGTGGTTCTTCAAAAAGTTAAACAGAATCACCATATGACACAGCAATTCTACTCCTACATATATACCCACAAATTTAAAAAGACATGTTCAAAGAAAAACTCGTGCACACATGTTCATAGTATCCCAAAAGTAGAAACACGTGTCCATCAACAAATGAATCGATAAATGAAATGTGGTATATCCATACAAAGGAATATTGTTCAACCACAAAAAGGAATAAAGTGTTGATACAGGCTACAGTATGGATGAGCCTTGAAAATATCATGCTAAGTGAAAGAAGGTGGAAACAAAGACTACATATTTTATTACTCCGTTTATATGAGATGTCCAAAATAGGCAAATTCTCAAAGACAGTAAGCAGGTTAATAATTGCCAGGGGCTGAGATGATGGTAGAATAGGGAATGACTACTTAACAGGTACTTTTGGGGCTGATGAAAATGTTCTGGAATTAGATAATGGTGATGGTTATATAATATTGTAAATGTACTAAAAGTCACTGAATTGTACACTTTAAAATGGTGTACAATTTTCCCAAATTGGGGGTGGGGGGGGGAAACAACCCTGAAAGCCAGATTCAGGAGGAAATTAAAAGTTAAGAATAAAAGACAAGGGTGACATTTTTGTTTAATCCTAAACATATGTCACGATTGACTGTTAAGCTGATCTTATAAATTTAAAAGATTTTGCTGTAAATCAGATAAAGGTAGGAAACTATATATTCCAAAACTTCTTTTTCTTTAATTTTTTTTTTTTTTACTGTAGAAGTAGATTTCTTTAAAAAATTTTTTTAATGTTTATTTTTGAGAGAGAGAGAGCGAGTGAGCATGAACGAGGGTGCGGCAGAGACAGGCAGATAGATCCAAACAGGCTCCAGGCTCTGAGCTGACAGCAGAGAGCCCGATGCAGGGCTTGAACTCACGGACTGTGAGATCATGACCTGAGCCGAACTGAGCCACCCAGGGGCGCCCCAAACTTCTTATAATAATCTTGTTTTATTTAATTGCGCTTTTTCCAATAAAATGCCTTATTGCATATAAACACCCCCCCAAAAAAGGGGGGGGCTAGGCAAATAAATAAGTATACTTACAGTTTAAATAGTCGGTGATTCCACTTGCCTACAGGCAAGGCCTCCTGAACCTTGGAAAAGAATTTGAACTTTTAACTCAGGAGTGTCCTGGGAAAGCTCAAGTTCTAGAAAAGTCATGGTAGCCACACTAGCAGAATGACATGAATGGAAATGAGGCTATTTGCAGAAATCAATTAGAAACTGTTTAGTGGCCTGGATGAGACTGATGGTGGTATATTAACAGAGAACATGACCCATTTATTATATTAATTAGAACTCTTTCAAAGAGACACAAATGACCTTGAAGGAGCTCTGTTAAAAGTAGGGAACTGTTGGCTCCAGAAACAAAATCATGGAACGGCAAGGCGGCTACTGACTCTGTGATGTCCGGATGGGGCAAATGGAATGCTGCTATCTCTATTTTTATTCTCATCTCTGCTTATCTCTGAAAGTTAGCTGTTCACTCTTTTAGTCCTGGGAGGGTGCACGACCTGTTGGTGGCTCTGAATCATGTCTTTACAGCTTCTGATGAAAGGAGACCTGTTCTCTTTAATTCAGAATAGATTCAGACTGTAGTATCCCAGGAAAAGCTGCCTTTGGCCAGGTTTGGATCACGTGCTTATACCTGGACTCATCTCTGTATCTGAGAGGAGAGTTGCTTTGATTGTCTAAGGGATATGATCATGCCAGTGGTCAGGAAGTAAGGAAAGTAGAGGGGGAGATGCAGGCGGTCGTGAGCAGACACAGAGGCACTGCAGAATTCATGGAACTTGGTGATTGACTGATAATGGAGGAAGGACAGAAATGAGCCAAGTATGACACTTAGATTTCCAGCTGTGGTGACTGGGAGGATGTTGAGGCCATGTCCTTAGGCAGGAAATGGAAGAGTAGAAGCAGGTTTGAAAGAGAAGACAGTGAGTTCACATTTGTACCTGGGGAGTATTAAAGAGCGATGGGACACCCTCTTTATCATCTTGAGATGATAAGAGACCTGATCCCTGGAAGAAACAGCTGAGCTGGATGGAGATTTGGGAATCATCAGCATTGAGACGGTCCTTGAAGCCTCAGGACTGGAGGCTGTCTTCCAGAGAGAATGTACAGTGAGAAAAAAGTGGTTGAGGAGGAACTCTGGGGAGCATCACCATCTGAAGGAAGGACTGAAACCACTAAGGAGGAGCAATAAGGAAGATAAACCAGGAGAGAATCCTGTTATGTGAATTCTGGTTCACAGTGGTTGGAAGAGCTGGCAAAGAGGGATCAGAAAGCTGGTGGCAAAGTGGAAGAGAAGCCTCTAGGAAATTCATAACCTCTCTGACAAGATAAGAACACATCACCTAACAAAGCAAGTAGTGTGTGATAGGTGCCAAAATGAGTTCCGGGAGGAAGGGAGAGAGGAAGCTCTATGGATTGGGATGGCCAGAGGAGGCAGAATTTAAGCAAATAGCCCAAAATGGGTAAGACATAGGTGCATGTTGGGAATGCGGGCAGGAATTCCAGATTGGAGGATTTCATGAACAAAGGAGGAACCATACCAGGAACATTCAGGAGGCTTGCTTGTGTTGAGGATTGATAAGAGATAACTTGAGGAAAAATGAGCTTGGGCCAGATGGAGAGGGCTTTGATTGCCAAGCAAAAACATCTGATAATAAACTTCAGTTAGTAGGGAGCCTTCAGAGGTTTTGGATACTCCCTTAAAGAAATTGTCCTGTGGTGTTTGTTTAGTTTTTGTTCCTGAGGTTTTTTGTTTTTCTTTTTGTTTTCCCCTTTATGGCATTGCTGTTGGACCAATCCCTGGAATAGAAACCTACTTCTCTTCCACAATGTGGTACTTTTCTCTTTTGGTTTAGAGAACATCAGGTGTGACTGTGACACGCCTTCAGTGTCTGAGCTGATCTGGGACTGTTCAGAAGCTTTCTCCAACAGGTAGTTAAGTTTTCTTTTCTTCCGTCCTATTAGTTCTAGTTACATCTCTCAGGGACCATGTGAAACAGTTCCATGTTCTCCTCGTGTTTCTGTTCTGAGGATGCTTATAGAGTTTCCACATTCCCTCTGCTTTGAGCTTAGCCAAGGTATACATGTTTAATTCTTTTAATCTCTCCCCCTCAGTCACTCCCTCTGGCCTCTTAATCATCCTAATTGCTCTTCTCTGAATGGCAGCCAACTCAGTATGTGCATCTTCCTTGTGAGGCCATGAGGAACATAGTATTCCACGTGTGGTCTCACTGGACCCATATATTACCTCCCAGTTTCATCATCTGATGGCTGGACACGCGGGGCCCGCACCCCTCCTGCTCTCCCCCTTCCCACAGTGCAGCCTGG
>NW_024412377.1:107829971-107851159 GCF_014898765.1 Herpailurus yagouaroundi
GAGGGGCCGCGGGCGCTCCAGCGCCGGGCCGCCCGCCTCCGCCCCGCCTGGGGCATGCAGACCCCAAGGCAGCTCTGCCCACCACTCACGCCTTAGGCTTAAGTGCTTCAGTCACAGGAAAACTACAGTGAAAAGAAATTTTTGTTATTTGTGGTTTTAGGGGTGGGTGGGGTGGGAAGGGTGGAAAGAGGGGAGAAGAGGGGAGAGTCATGGGGGAGAGAGACCGGAGCAAGAAAGCGAGAGACGGGAACCTGCAGGAAGAGGAAGGAAGGGGGCAATTATCTGCTTGCTTCCACGTCCTCATGTCTGCTCAGCCGTGGGCCAGGCCTCTGCGGGGGACTAGTCCTTGTCCTCCAGGTGGCTTAAACTCTCCGCTTCTACTTCGGGTGCTTAAGGATGCCCTAGGAATGAAATCTTGGGGGCTTCTCTCTGTGGGATTTTGAGGACCTCCGTCTTACGTGGTCAGTGTTTCTTCCAAGTCTGGGGTAGCCATTCAGTCTAGTTGCCACATAAAATGCAGGACCCCTGGAGCACCTGGGTGGCTCAGTCGTTTAAGTCGGTTAAGTGTGGGACTTCAGCTCAGGTCACCATCTCAGGGTTCTTGAGTTCCAGCCCTGAGTCCGGCTCTGTGCCGACAGCTCAGAACCTGGAGCCTGCTTCAGATTCTGTGTCTCCCTCTCTCTTTGCCCTCCCCCACTCTCTCTCTCTCAAAAATAAAAAATAAACATTAAAAAATATTTAAAAAAAAGAAACCCTTAAAAAAATACAGGTCTCTTAGTTAAGTCTGAATATCAGATAAACAAGGAATAATTTTTCCTTTCAGTATGTCCCATCCAATATTGTTTGTTTTGCTAAATTTGGTAACTCTGGTTCAGTAGGTATTTATGATTCTTCTAGTTCAATTCCTGTCCAGACAGCAGCTCTTGAAAGTGGGAAGAGGGATCCCACACACCATGCCAGCCACCAGGCACGATTTCCAGCCTTCCCTTTGTCCCCTCTAAATTTGGTGCAAGTTCAGCTTTAGACCAAACTGTGAGGTGTTTTCTAGGGCAATTGGTGGAGAGAGTTGAGGGGGCGGCGGAGATCAAGCAGGCTGTAATTTAGGTCACCTAAGATAGCCATTGGAATTTCCAGCGGTGAGATAACATTGCTACTAAGTGCTGTATTCTCCTTTATTGAAGGCATTTACAAGATGTGCTGTGAACATAAGAGTTAAATAGTAATTGCCTTTTGTAAGCAGCAACTCTAACTGGGGTTTACATTTGAGATTAATAGTAAACTCCCCAGGCCTTAGGGACAGAAGAATGTAGTTGCCCGAATAAACAATATTTTGATCAGGGCTGAGCATCAATACTCAGAGCATGTAGCCTTCTCCTAGCAAGGGAGCGTTTCCCAACTCTGAAGTAATTTGTAATGTTCTAGGAAAACATTTTTTAAAAATGGCCATCTTAGATACCATAAAAGGGAAAACAATTCTTTCTTTTGAAGTAACAAATACCATTTGTAGGAGAATTCCTTCAGTTTGCATTTCTGAATTATTTCCTGATAATGTGAGGCTGACAGTGCCTGATGGTGCCTACTGCCTATGGTAAGGAAGAGCCTGATGGAACAGTGTGGGTCTGGGGTTTACTGTGCTCCAAATGTTACATATTCTTCTTGGTATATAAAACTAAGACTGCCTCCCACTTATGGGGCTGGCCATTCAAACACGGAGTGGAAGACTACTCAGACGGCAGAATTCTGTTATAGTTTCCCAGTCGCCACTGTTCCTTGGGCCTCCCCAACCAAAGGGGGAGGAATCCACGAGGAATACCGACTTTTCTAGCTGACTGCTTTCCTCTCCTTCCCATCCGGACCCCAACATCACAGGCTGGATTTCAGCAAGATACAGCATCTAGACAAAGAAAGACAGCACTTTGACTAAGAGTATGAATGTGCTGAGAAGCACAGAAAACATGTTGTTGTTCTACTGGGAGGTCTCAACTGGCTCCAGGAGGACTTTGTTGGAAAGGCACTGGCTCTGGGTCAGCTCCAAAAGTGCTGCTCACTCTGCCCCCTGGTGCATGTGTGTGTGACTCACCCAGTATGGATTCCTTCCTCCCCACTTCCAGGTGATGTCTGTGAGCAGCTTTGGGAAGATCCTGCCTCCCTGGGGCCAGTGAATGGTGTGTGGGAGCCCTCTTCTCCGTGTGTGTGTCCCGCACTCAAGGTTGGGGAAACCAAAAACTTGGATTCCTTTCCAGTTCATTCCTGCAACAAATATTTGTTGATTTCCTACTGTGTCCACATTGCTTTTCACCAAGCTGTCAAGAGAGGCGGGCTTGTCGATGAAAGTGGGGTGCTGAGTCACTGTGAGAAGGAAGAAGGGGTTGGGGCTGGCAAGGAGAGAGAATGGGCACACAGGTTTAGCAACGGTGTAAAGCCACTTTATGCCCAATGTCTAGCAGTGTGCCTGGCACAAAGCAGATGCTCAGAAAGTATTTGTTGAATCTGTTTGACAACGAAATATTCTGGGTGGTTAACTTTTTCTTATCCCTAAACTAACTCCTTTTCATGTCATTAAATACCTCTTATCAATCCTTCCCTAGTAATAATGTGTATTAAAGAAAGCACTTTTCTTCTTGGGTGGTTACAAACCTTGGAGCATATCAGACTCATTGTTCCAATCTTGGATTGTGTCTGCCTGATATTGAGTCCTGTGGCAAGGCATTGTCAAAGTTGGATGAGTCTGCACTGATTGAGGGACAGGTCGGGCTTTCCTGCAGAAATGTCTCATGTGGGTTTCTTTGTCAAGATGCTGTATCTCACTGAAATTCAGCATATGATGTGTGAGAACAGGAGGGGAAGGAGAGGAAAGCAATTAACTAGAAAACTGGTATTGCTGGGGAGCCCTGCTTGTTAATGCACTATATGTATCTATTCCACGGCAACGTGCAGGTGGTTTAGGTTTGTGTGAATGAGATGAATGGACCTCTTCTCAGCCTTGCTAGGCGTGAGAACGTGTCTGGGAGACCCCCATCAAACCCACATGTCTGGCTGTTCACGCTGTGTGACACCTCATAGAAAAGTTTGCAGAGGGCTTGACGTGAGAAACAATGTTACTGACTATTCAGTATTTTTAAACGATTAGATGTTTATTGGGTCTAGAATGTGAAAACGTCCCATGGTGCTGGATGTGTTGAAAGATGGAGAAGGAGACGACTCTGTCTCTACCTGTTGGGAGCATGTAGTGTCATTGCAGATTCAAAGCCAACACACAAAACAATCAAGTGCCAGTATAAGACAAGGAAGATAGAGAAGGCAGAGAAAGGCATGGGTCTCAAGAACCAGAAAGAGTTGGAAGGCGAGAAGGGCTGATAGAGATAATAATAAGGTCCCAGGCACTGTGCTAAACAGACTGAATGGACTATTTCTGTACCTTTGCAACAGCTCTTTGGTGGTTGTACTATTTTTGTTCCCATTTTCTACATGAGAGAGCTGAGCCTTGTAAACTTTAATTTAGCCCCAGGTCATTCAGAAAATGGCAAAGCTGAGATGAAAACATTTGTACAGAAAGCAAGGAGAGTGGATGAAGATTGTAGTTGAGTAAGAAAAACAGCATTTCTTCCCCTACTCCTCTTGAAAGTGCGGACAATATTTCCTACCTTTCAGGATTGTTAGGAGATAAATGAGAGAGTTTGTGAGTGTTCAGAGCAGCCTGGTGCTTAGTGGGAAGTCAGACCATGTTAGGGAACAGACATTGCAGTGAGGAAACTGTGATGTGATGTGACTAATGGGAGCAGTGGGAAAGGAGATCTGGTTAATAGAGGACTTTAAAACCTAAGAGAGGGTGGCAATTGATGTGGCATTACATACGTCAACAAAAGTAATTGTTCTTTTCTGATTTCAAAACTGATACATACTGGGGTGCCTGGGTAACTCAGTCAGTTGAGTGTCCGACTCTTGGTTTCAGCTCAGGTCATGATCTCACAGTGCATGAGATCAAGCCCCACAGTGGGCTCTGAGCTGATGGTACAGAGCCTGCTTGGGATTCTCTCTGTCCCTCTCTCTCTGCCCCTCCCCTGCTCATGCTCTCTCTTTCTCTCTCTTAAAATAAATAAATAAATAATTTTTTAAATTTTGTTTTAAGTTGTGTATACTCATCAATAGTTTGGGGGAAAAACCTGGGAAAATAGAGAGATGAAAATAAAATAATTCCACCATCAGTACATAACCACATAAAATCTTTTCTGTATTATTTAACTTTAATCCTAACTTTATGAAATATGTTATAAAGTACAAAATTATGATCTTAACTGCATGAAATAAAGTGTTCATGTATAATATGTATATCTACTTATAATATTCTTCATGAGTATACTGTAAAATAAGTTCTGCTTTTTTCATGCTTTTTGAGAACATTTTCCTCACCACTAGATAACATTTTTTCAATGTTTATTTATTTTGAGAGAGAAAGAGAGTGTGTGAGCTGGGGAGGGGCAGAGGGAGAGGGAGACAGAGGATACAAAGCAGGCTCTGAGCTGACACCAGAGAGCCTGATGCAGGGCTTGAACCCATGAACTGTGAGATCACAACCTGAGCTGAAGTTGGACACTTAACCACCTGAGCTACCCAGGCACCCTAGATAACATTTTTTCAAAAATTTGATTTAAATCCAAGCTAGTTAACTACAGTATAGTAATGGTTTCAGGAGTAGAATTTAGTGTTTCATCACTTTCATATAATACCCAGTGCTCATTTCAACAAGTGCCCTCCTTAATGCCTATCATCCATTTAGCCCACCCCCCACCCAATACCCCTCCAGCAACCTTCAGTTTGTTCTCTGTATTTAAGAGTCTCTTATGGTTTGCCTCCCTCTCTGTTTTTATCTTATTCTTGCTTCCTTTCCCCTATGTTCATCTGTTTTGTTTCTTAAATTCCACATATGAGAGAAATTGTATGGTATTGATTTTTCTCTGGCTTATTTTGCTTAGCATAATACACTCTAGTTCCATCCATGTTGTTGCAAATGGCAAGATATCATTCTTTTTGGTCACTGAGTAATATTCCTTTGTGTATATATACCACATCTTTTTTATCCATTCGTCAGTTGATGGACATTTAGGTTCTTCCATAATTTGGCTATTGTTGATAGTGCTGCCATAGACATTGGAGTGCATGTGCCCCTTTGAATCAGCATGTTTGTGTCCTTTGGATATATACCTGGATAAATTGCTGGGTCATAGGGTAGTTCTACTTTTAATTTTTTGTGGAAACTCCATACTGTTTTCCAGAGTGGCTGTACCAGTTTGCATTCCCACCAGCAGTGCTAAAGTGTTCTTCCTCTGCATCCTTGCCAACATCTGTTGTTTCCTTTGTTTTTCATTTTAGCCATTCTGACAGGGGTTAGTTGGTATCTCATTGTGGTTTTTATTTGTATTTCCCTGATGATGAGTGATATTGAGCATCTTTTCATGTGTCTGTGTGCTATCTGGATATCTTCTTTGGAAAAGTGTCTGTTCATGTCTTTTGCCCATTTCTTCACTGGATTATTTTTTTGGGAGGTGTTGAGTTTGATAAGTTCTTTATCCAATCTTTATCCACTAACCCTTTATCCAATATGTCATTGCAAATACCTTCTCCCATTCCATCAGTTGTTGCCTTGTAGTTTTGTTGTTTCCTTCACTGTGCAGAAGCTTTTTATCTTGATGCGGTCCCAATAGTTCATTTTTGCTTTTATTTCCCTCGCCTCCAGAGATATCTCTAGTAAGAAGTTGCTGCAGCCAAGGTCAAAGAGGTTACTGCCTCTTTTCTTCTCTAGGATTTTGATGGCTTCCTGTCTGACATTTAGGTCTTTCATCCATTTTGATATAAGAAAGTGGTCCAGGTTCATTCTTCTGCACACTGCCATCCAGTTTTCCCAGCACCATTTGCTGAAGAGACTGCTCCCCTCCTTCCCCCCCTCCCACCGCCATTGATATTCTTTCTTGCTTTATTGAAGATTAGCTGGCCATACATTTGTGCGCCCATTTCTGGGTTCTCTATCCTGTTCCATTGATCTAAGTGTCTGTTTTTGTGCCAGTATCATACTGTCTTGATGAGTACAGCTTTGTAATACAGTTTGAAGTCTGGGTTTGTGATGCCTCCAGCTTTGGTTTTCTTTTTCAAGACCACTTTGGCTATTCAGGGTCTTTTCTGGTTCCATACACATTTTAGGGTAGTTTTTTCTAGCTCTGTGAAGAATGCTGGTGTTATTTTCATAAGGATTGCATTGAATATGTAGATTTCTTTGGGTAGTATCAACATTTTAACAAATTTGTTCTTCCAATCCATGGACATGGAATGTTTTTCCATTTGTTTCTGTCTTCTTTAATTTCTTTCATAAGCTGTCTGTAATTTTCAGTGTACAGAGCTTTTACCTCTTTAGTTAGGTTTATTCCTAGATATTTTACGGCTTTCAGTGTAACTGTAAATGGGATCGATTCCTTGATTTCTCTTTCTGCTGTTTCATTTTTGGTGTATAGAAATGCAACCGATTTCTGTATGTTAGTTTTATATCCTGTGACTTTGATGAATTCATGGATCAGTTCTAGCAGTTTTTGGGTGGAGTCTTGTGGGTTTTCCATGTCAAATATCATGTTGTCTGTGAAGAGTGAAAGTTTGGCTCTTCCTTGCTGATTTGGATGCCTTTTTCTTCTTTTTGTTGTCTGATTACTGGGGCTAAGACTTCCAACACTGTGTTGAACAACAGAGGTGAGAGTGGACATCCCTGTCATGTTCCTCACCTTGGGGGAAAGCTCTCAGTTTTTCCCCATTAAGGATGGTATTAGCTATGTGTCTTTCATATATGGCCTTTATGATCTTGAGGTATGTTCTCTCTCACTAGATAATATTTTAAAAACTACTTAAAGCAATAGAATATTAATACAGGAGGAGTACCATAATATATTTAACAATGTCTCTATTACTGGCTATTTAGATTATTCCCAATATTTCAGTATTAAAAATAGCACAGGATGAATATCCTTATTTGCATCAAAAAATTATTTCTTTAGGCTGAATTCCTAGAAATAGAGACAGTAGGTCAAAGAGTATAAGTGTTTTTAAGGCTCTTGATTCATTTGCCAAGTTGCTTTCCAGAAAGTTTGAATCAATTTCTATTCCCACCAGCAGTGTATGAGAGTGCCCATTTTAGGAAGCCCTTGCCAACAATGGAGTTTTTCTTTTTAACTGTCAATTTCATAGAAAAAAAAATAGTATCTTGGCTTAATTTGCATTTCTTAGATTATAAGTAAGGTGGAAAAATTTTTCCAGTTTATTGGCCATTTGTATTTCTTCTTTGTGAATTTTCTCTTTGTTTTCTTGACCATTATTCTAGAACAGCACTGTCAGAGACCTAATGTGAGCCCTATATGTGTGTTTTTCTAAAGTCCAAACCTGAATGTGACAGGATGCAGTAAGCCAGAATGAAGTAACACTGTTTTTGCCTTCTCTCAGGCTTCAGTTTGTTCAATTTTAATGACAAAAATATGTCATCATCTGTCACAGAATTTCTCAATTCAGTTTCAAAGATTTTGCATTTAGCAGAATTCCCTCCCAGATTTTAGAAATATATTGTCAATCTTGGTTTTGAGTTTTTCTCCACCCATGGATATGTTAGCTTATGGAAAAAGTTATATTAGGAATTATTAATCAAACACCACATGTTTTACTCTGTGTGAATAATTTTGACCAGGAGTTGAGATCATGAGAGCCATGTTTTAGGAGGATGTTACAGAACCATGTTTTGGAAGAGTTTGAGCTTGGAGGCATGTAGACAGGCTGGGAGGTAGCTGCCACACTCAAGCCTGAGGCAGTGAGACTCTTGATAGGATAGGGACACCAGGAATGGCGCAGAACGTGTCTATCCACAAAGCAGTTCCTGTCAAAGGAAACTTTATGTCTTTGTAAAAAACTGGATGGCCAATGAAGAGAGAGAGAAGAGCTGGTTTTAAATTTTTTGGTGTTCTGGTGGATAAAAATATGGTATTGCCTCTATAAAGAAAGGGGAGGGTTGGAAATCTCATAAGAAAATGTCATTTTCATTTGAGATGTGCTGAGTTGCAGGGAAACCATCAATTTGTGGAAGAAACTCAAGATTGGCTACTTCAACATCCATCCAATCTCCATTCCAGCTAGTCCTATATTATAGGCACTATAAAGCTAACCTAACTAACCTGTTTCTCTTAATCTCCTCAGCAGATAGGTTGTAAGCATGTGACCTAGATCCCACCTTAGTTGCAACTTGAGATTTAATGGTAGAATTGAGCACACAGGCTTGTGGAAGAGGTCATATTTGAGCTAGGATCAGTAATTATGTGCCGAGAATAATGGAGTGGTAGGAAATCGGCTACTCAAAGAGAAAAATGTGTTGGTCAAATGTGTGGGGATTGTATTAAGGAGATACTCTGAAAAACATGAAAGGGTTGATTTTGTGGGCGGTTCAGTTTGAAGGGCATAAAACTGTAAGGGCTGTATCAATTCAGTTTTGTATGTTTCTTCACTGGGAGCCAGAACATATGTGGCAAGAGCAACATAAGTATTTGCTTTGACTTTGTTATTACTTTTAATCGTATGGCTTCGAGCAAGTTGCTTATGGCCTCTAAATTTCATCTTCCTCGTCTAAAGATGAAGATCATCTTTCATATCGAAGACAGTTTTTGCCCGAATTGAAGCACCCTCCATAGTGAATATTTAAATACCTTTTAGAGTGATCATTATATATTTAGAACGATATATATTTTTAATATTTTATTTATTTGTTTGTTGTTTAGAAAGCACATGCACACAGAGTGGGGAAGGGGAAGAGAGAGCGACAAAACCTTAAGCATGCTTCATGCTCAGCACAGAGCTGGACATGGGGCTCGATCCCATGACCTGGGATCATGACCTGAGCCAAAATCAAGAGTCAGCTGCTCAATTGACTGAGCCACCCAGGCGCCCCTAGAGCGGCCATTCTAAACTACATTCATTCCAACATAAGTGATGCAAATTATTCCACATTACTTTTTTTTTTTTTTTTAGGTATAGCTGGTAATTGATGATAATTTAATGTTTAATTTAAAGTTTAATGTTTAATGTTTTTCTTATGGAAGTAGAAAATTGTCTCTATAATTTGGTAACTAACTACATCGAGAGAAGCAAATACAGGCAATGTTTAGGGAACTTCAATGGAGAAATTAAGAAATTATCTTGTGGTATGCTTTTGATTGCATATTATTATTCCCTAATTTTCAGTATTTCAGCATAATCTTATGCCCCATTTTCCTAAATTTTAAACATGTTATTTACCTATCACACCATCTTTTCAACAAAGGCACTATTATGTAGTGTTGCTACGTATTTGAGTATGTAACATCCATCCGTCAATATTCACACTGGCATCAAGGAACGAGCTTTGCTTTTATTATTCCACATTACTGATTGAAAATTTGTTATTGTTTCCTATACTTAAAACAGTAGTTCCAAGTCCTTCTCACATGGAGTCTTTTTCACATCGAAACACGTTGTAGATGCCCACGTGAGAGCTGTACCCTTAGTGCCTGTTAAGTGAGAAATAACACAAACCAAAAGCTACTTCAAATTTAGCAACAATTTTAAGTTTATTTTGTTATTAATAAATGTAGCACAGACATATATTGGCCAATGATATGTATTCAGAAATATAAGACATATCCCATCAAAGTCAATGAATAGTGGATTCTTGGACTCCTTGTAGTAACTATTTTCTACCAGTCAAGAACCACTGCCTTAAAGATGACATTTAAATTAATTAGTAAGCTATACAAGATAGTTTAAACTCTTTTTAAAACAATTTCTTAATGTTAATTTATTTATTTTTGAAAGAGAGAGAGAGAGCAAGCAGGGGAAGGGCAGAGAGAGAGGGAGACAGAACCCCAAGCAGGATCCCTACCAGTCTGCACAGAGCCCGATGAGGGCTCAAACTCATGAGGCCGTGAGATCATGACCTGAGCCGAAACCAAGAGTTGGACACTTAACCGACTGAGCCACCCGGGGGCCCCTCTTTTTTTTTTTTTTTTTTTTTTTGATGTTTATTTATATTTGAGAGAGAGAGCGAGAGTGGGGGAAGGGCGGAGAGAGAAGGAGACACAGAATCTGAAGGAGGCTCCAGACTCTGAGCTATCAGCACAGAACTCATGAACCACGAGATCATGACCTGAACTGAAGTCGGACGCTCAACTGACTGAGCCACTCAGGCGCCCCAAGATACTTTAAACTCTTAAAACCAAGGTTTCCAGTCTCATCTCCAGTCACTTTGCTCTCCTTGTCCTCTTCTCATACCATGTTGGCCACAAAAACTACTCCTTTTCCTCCTCGTTCCTCACTCATCACTTTTTCAGGAATGCCCTTCCATCCTTTCCTTTGCCTGAAACACCCTCACCTTGTCCCTTAAGACCCGACAAAAATGTCAGGAGAAATTTTTTAGATTCCTCTTAGTGGTATTTGTTCTTTGATGCAACTCATAACACTTCATACATCATCTTTAGCGAAGCAGTTATTATGTTATACTGGGATGATTTTTACATTTATCTTTTTCACCAGATTCTGGCCTCCCAGGTGGCAGAACCTGGGTCTTATTCATCTTTGTATCCTGGGTTCCCAGAATAGTGCCTGGAACATAGTAAGTGCTATGATATGTTGTAGAGGTTGGTGGATTCACAATGGCTATTAGAGTATCTTTGGCAACCTTAGAGCAGAATCCTGAAAGAAGAAGAAAAGCAAAATAGTCCAGCCCTAAGTGTCCTGCTCTTTCCCTGTAATAACCACTCTATATAGGAACAAATAATGACCAATCTCATATGTAGCCATGAATTTGAAGAAAGTTACAGCTGGAAAAAACTGCAGCTGCCATCCACTATGAGTTCTTCACATTACAGACTAGGAAACAGTCAGCATTGAGCCTTTCCTTTTTCAGATTCAGCAATACACTTCTCAGCTTTCTCCATATTCTGGTTCCTGATTCATTTTCTTTCAATCCTGACTTGTCTATATTCCTCCTAAATTGTTGGAATAAGTTGCTCATTTAAAGAAGGTGTAAAATTTGTTTTTGTCCCTAGTATATGAATGCCTGCAATCCATAGGTAATTTATATTTTTCAATGATTTAGAAGTTTTAATCTTCTTCCTGACCAAGTTCTTCACCGGGCAATATCTAAGGAGGGACAGAATTGGCAGATGCAAATTCAAACTTCATTTACTTTTCTTGCCCAGACTCTGGGGGAAGTGAATGGGCAGCAAAGTGCCAAAGGCAAGCGGCCAAAAGAAGAGTTGCAACCTGGACATTCAACCTCTGGACAAATGCAAATCCACAGGGACCACTCTCATTTCAGAGATTATAACCTACCTGGTTTTTGTAACTTCTAGGTGTTGAGCCTCAAATGCCAGGTGTCAAATAGGAGATGGGTAACTTTGTGGCATCATGGATGTGTTTGTGTGAGGGAATCATCATGAAGTTAGTAGCTTGAAGGAGAACATGGAGAAAATTTGTGTTGGGCAAGATGCTGAGTGCTTCAATAACAAGGAAAAAATTAAACTTTCTTTTTTTTTAAGTTCATTTATTTATTTTGAAAGAGATAGAGACAGTGTAAGTAGGAGAGGGGCAGAGAGAGAGGGAGAGAGAGAGAATCCCTCTGCCATCTCAGAACCCAATGCAGGGCTCGAACTCATGAGGCCATGAGATCATGACCTGAGCTAAAACCAAGAGTCAGACGCTTAACCGACTTGAGCCACCCAAGCGCCCCGTAAACTTTCTTCTGTTGCATCCAACTGACTGCATGGTCACTTTGAGAACAATCAAAGTAGTTATTCTTGAAGAAGTGTGTAGAAGAAAATTTAACAAAAGGAAGTTACAACCTAGGACTTCTGAAGAGCCACTCAAGATGTAAAATAGATTAATAGATTAATAGATTTCCCTCTCTATGGAGGGAAAGCCCGGGCGTCACTCTGAACTTAAATGAGGTATTACTGTTAGCCATCAAAAATGAAAATCCTCCTATATCTAGTAGCCTGTGGGTGCGCAAGCATCCTTATGAATCTGTATTCCATCTTTTGCCAAGTAAACTCATCTATTTATACTTTATACAGATTCCTAACTCTAGGGATAGAAATTGTCAGGCTCCCAAATTCAAGTCTAGAGAAGTTAGAATCCTCATTGTTTACAAAGCTTGTCCATCAAGTGAAGCTGGTGTTAATTAACTCTGGCATCCCTCAATTCATTTTGCATATTCAAAGGTGGCTATGAAGGCTGAGTCTGAAATAACAAATGCACAGACAGCACCATTAAGGAGAATGCAGGCATCACGTATTTTTCCTTGTCTTGCTTCTGTTACCAATCAAACTTGCAGACGTGAGACTAGAGCTTTTCTGACAATAAGTCCCATAAAAAGATGCTGTTCATTTGTTTTGGCAGTGGGTAGTACTATTCTAAGAAGTCAGCTGTGTGTGGCAGAGCCCAGCATTATAGCTCAAAATCTGTACTTTCTTAGCACTTGCAGGGCATTGGGTTGATGCATTCAGAAGGAAATGGAACAGGTAGGAGGGCACATTGGGAAACAGCAGTTAATATGCTATGACTTGTGGAGCACCTGGGTGGCTCAGTTGTTTGGACGTCCAACTTTGGCTCAGGTCATGATCTCATGGTCTGTGAGTTCGAGTCCCGCATCAGGCTCTGTGCTGACAGCTCAGAGCCTGGAGCCTGCTTCAGATTCTGTGTTCCCCCTCTCTCTCTGCCCCTCCCTGATTCGTGCTCTATCTCACTCTGTCTCTCAAAAATAAATGGTAAAATAATTTTTTTAATGTTATGACTTGTAAAATCCCCTGTGTTTAGTACAGTGTTTTCAGTTATTAAATGAATATAATTTAAAGAGCAATTTGCTTGTCATCATTGGTACTGTTATATATTCCTACCATATTGGTCAGTTTTAATTTTTTGTAGACAGTTTTCAACCTGTGCAAATCAATAGTGGTTCATGGGGATATGAATCTAAAACATGGGTATATAAATCTAAAACAAGAGGTACATTTTTTTTTTTTTTAGAAATTTTAGTGATCATATTCCAAGTTATATTAAGTTCTGCAAATACCCTATGTAAATAGAATATTCTGGACATACAGCAAGCCAGCAATGCACTATCTGAGAATTAGGTCCTCTTTTTTCACCAGATACATTTCTGGACGACACAACTGTGAGCTCACTTAGAGGGGATTCTGGGGCACACAGGCAAAATGCCCATGTATACACCTCAGGAGCAGACTGACCTACTAAGACAAGAATGGCTTTGTCTGGGCTCACATGACAAAAAAATTCACACAGAGTCTAATGATAGACATACCTTTTCCCTTTTGATTACTGCCAGGATGCCCACTGTAAACTGACTGTGGGCTGACTGCTAAGCAGAGTTGGGGGTAAGAAGGAAAGGAGAAGATAACAAGCAATTTTTCCTTTTTTTGCCCACAGTACACAATGTGTGTTTTTTTACTCCATAAATCACCAGGCAAATATCCAGCTATCTTTATGTACACTCTAATCAACTTCTTTGTCAATGCTGCTAGAAAAAAACACTACTAGCTTCCAGTACCATAGCTATATTCACATGTTATGGTCTTGCATATATGCTGGAGTCTAGCGAGTTTAATTCGTTCCATGGTGTCTATGTAAATACATGGTTGTATCTGCATCTTATCTTAAAATAGAGATTTGGGTTTGAAATTGAGATTCTTTTTTTTTTTTTTTTTTTTTTTTTACTTCTTCCTTCTCAGATTATTCCCTTTTTTCCTACTCTGCTTTAGACCAGACACTCCACTCCTAAAAGAGTCTGTACCTTGAACAGACTGGGCATTGTTGGGAATCCATGCTGCAGTTCCATAGAAATCAAGTCCATGAGTCAGAAAGCAAACACCAGGCCTGTTGTATTGATTCTATGAGGTGGGTTACTAATGTAACACCTGACATGTATGAGCTGGCCAAGAGCTGCTCCCCGAAGAGTTGCTGGGCAGAATGCTGTGAGGGTTGGAACTAATTGGAAGTATAACCCATGACTGTTTGGGGAAAGTGAAGTCGTGCCATTTCAGAGCCAGGCCTTTCCCTTCTGTTTCTCAGTAGGGATGCTGTTTCCTTAATAGTGCCCCTGGCTTTATTGCAGTCAGTGGAAGACAAGAGGCCATTTGCTTCCTGCACATCAATCACTGTGGCCTGAGACCTCAGGATATGTTCGTCAGAAGGCAGGCTGCACGAGCCTTACTCCTAAAATCTTGGAGAGCACTCAAACAAGTCAGCTAACTGCAAGAGTCCAATTAATCAGATTCTATAGTGGAAAGAGGTGTAAAGAAAAACCAAAATGTCTTCAAACGATTAAGCAAAACAGATTGCTTATCTGTTGTTGTCTATGACATCATGGGCTTGCTCTAAGCCAAAGGTCAGCAAACTATAGCCTCCAGCCTGATTTTGGATAGCCCACAGACAAAAAATGATTTTTACCTTTTTTAAGGGTTGCTAAAAAAAAAAAAAAAAAAAAGTAAAAGCAGAGACTATGGGAGAGAGACTGTATGTAGCCAATGAAACCTGAAATATTTACTATCTGGCCTTCTACGGAAAAAATTTCTAAGCCACGAGGGTGTGACAATGAGAACTTTTGCATTTCTAGCTTCCACACCCCCTCTGTTGCCTTTAGAGTCCATCTATATTGTCAGTCGCCCCAAGGGAGGGCTTTGGCTGACTTAAGGGACCCTACGAGAACCATGCAGTGTTGAGATTCCTGCACCACTTTCCAGTGAGCATTACTATATATAGTCCAAGGCTGCCCATGCTGGTGCTAAGTAAGTAATTCAGTGGGGAACCACAGGCTTACAAAAATTTAGATTGAACATGGATCACAACAGTCCAGTCTAACTTCCCGGCCCATGACAGGGCTTCCGGAGCAGCCCAGCTTCTCGGGGAGCACACGTGTTTATCAGATCTTTTGAGCCATTTGATACTTGGGTGTTTGTCTTCTAATACCCTTCTTTGAGAGCTGGCCCGCCTCCAGCGGTTTGGGAAGATAAGGTTCTAAATTAATTCCTAAAGTTTCTGGTTAGATAGAGACTCCCTTTCAGTCCAGGTTCTTCCTCTTTGTTCTTTGATCTGAATCCCAGGAGAGTCGTGAGTGTCTCTCCTGTGGCAGCTTTGTCTGACTATTGCGGAGAGGTCTGGTGACATGCCCGTAGGGTGATTATCAGAAGTGGGGGTGGGAAGGGGAGACATCCTTCACCTTGCTTTCTCTTGGGGCCGAACATTCTCTTCTTAAAGGAACATGAATCCCAGGACCACTGTGTTCCCGAGGCTAGGTATCCCTCACATAAACAGACTGAGTTAAAAACCCAGGATTCCAACAAGCTTCAGGATCAGCATCCTTGTGACTCATTTCCCCCCAGTTCTCCTTCATGCTGCCCTAGTTCAGACCTTCATCATCTCTCACTAAAGACCAGAGTAGTGGCCTCAACACTGGTGACTCAAATCCAAAGGCCAACTCAGGCTACTCTGCACCCTGCTTCCAGGGAGCTGAAAACCTGGCTGTGTCACCAAAGGTTGGAGCCTTTATGTTGGTTCCCATTGCCTACAGAATAAAAGTTCAACTCTATGAAGGCATTTCAAGATCTATGTACTTTCTTACCTCATCTCCTATTTGCACCTGTCCTTTACCAATGGTCACGGACATGTAGTTCCTTAGCAGATGGCTTCACACACCTATGCCTTTACTCATGCTGGCTCCACCACCTGAAATGCCCTCCCTGCTCTTCCCCCCGTTTGCTTCACAATCTAATCATCTTTCAACTTGGATGTCAGGAGTCACGTTCAGGATTGAATTGCATCCCCACCAAAAGATGTTGAAGCCCTAACCCCTGGCACCTGTGAATGTGACTCTATTTGGAAATAGGGTTTTTGTAACCAATCAAGTTAAGATGGAGTCAATAGGGTAGGCCCAATCCAAAAGCACTGGTATCCTTCTAAAAAGAGTAAATCTGGACACAGATACACTTGCATAGAGGGAAGATGATGTGAAGATACTAGGAGAATGCCATCCCCAAGCCAAGGAATGATTGAGGCTATCAGAAGCAAAGAGAGAGGCCTGAAACCAGTTCTCTTTCACAGACCTCATAAGGAACCCACACTGCCAAGATCTTGATCTTGGACTTCCAGCCTCTAGAACTCTGAGACGATACATTTCTGTTGATTAAGCCACACAGTGTGTAGTACTTTAAGGTAGCCCTAGCAAGCAAATACACATCATTTTTACTGTAGAAGCTTTCTTGATTCACGTAAAGTCAAAATGGACTTTTGTGTGCCCCAGCCTTATTCTAGATATATCCCAGCAGCCATACACAATAAAGCAGTGCTTTCAAATTATAATGTGCATGTGAATCACCAGGTAATCTTGTTAAAAGGCAGATTCTGATTCAGTAAGCCTGGGCTGGGCCCTGGGATGCTGAATTTCTAACAAGCTCCCAGGTGATACTGATGCTGCTGATGCTGCTGGTCCACAGGCTGGTCCATAGGCTGGTCCACAGGCCGGTCCACAGGCCACCCTCTGGGTGCCAGGGCTTTAGGACACTTACTTACGTGTCTGTCCATGATGCTGTACCATGTGTGAGGGCAAGATCTGTGTCTTTGAATACCTAGTACTTGATGCAGTACTGGGAATATGACAGGCATATAATAAATGTTAGTTAAATTGTTGATGAATGAATGAATCATTAGAATTATGACTTGGTATTGAGGGATTCATGGTCATTCACAAGATATGTTGGACAATAACTGCACTGCCAAATGTCTCAGCTTTCCCATCCTTCACCATTTTTACTCCTTTGAAGCTCAGAGAGAAAAGAAGCTCCTATCACACGTGAGGAAACACATTCTGGAAGGCTGCAGTGATAGCAGGGAGATGTACTGCTAATTTTTCAACTGTAAGTCAACTCTTTAACACCATTGAGCAAAAGCCATCCCTTTCCTGCATCTATTCTTCACTTCTACTCTTTGTGCAACTGGCCAGAAGCTGGTCCCTGAGAGCCAGAGGACAGGCAAGTAATGTACATGACTAAGCTCTTCGTAGGAATCTGGCACTGTGCACTTAAAACGGCTCACTGAAGTAGGTATTATTAGCCCTATTTACAGATAAAAAATTGAAGCTGAAGAAGTAGTTTGTCCAAAATTATCCAACTAGTAGGTGACAGAACCGGGGGCCAAACAGATTTAACTTCAAAATCTGTGTCTTTTCCATGGCACTGTGAAAGAGACAGCTGATGTTCTAACTAGCTACACGCTTGTGATATCTGCTGCCTCTCTCCTGCCAGTAGAGGATTGAAAGTAGTAGCTATTGCTCTGTATCTTAGAGGTGATTACTCAACTGTTTTCTAGGGTATTCCAATTCTGGTAGTCACAGAGATGCCTCGTTTTTCTGGCATCTTCGAGAACATGATGTTTCTTCCTTTAAGTGGGTCTTTCCTCTCAATTTAAAGAATTGTTTTTAACAATTTTGGATAGAGTAATTCTGACATACAGTACACTAATTTTGCCTTCGTAAATAAGGTATATCTTTTCTTAATGCCTCAGGGCCATTATTAAGGATTGTCATTCCAAATGCTCTGCTGAAATTGATGCATATTGTCAGATATTACTGAAAATATTGAACTATTTGCCTTACAATAAGTGGTCAGACTCAATATATGTTTTAAAGATTTTATTTTTAAGTAATCTCTACACCCAACATGGGGTTCGAAGTCACAACAAGACCAAGAGCTGCATGTTCTATCAACTGAGCCAGCCAGGTGCCCCGGACTATTTTTTGAGGCAATATTTCTTGTACTTTTTTTTTCTATTCCTCCCTTACTCTAAAGACTATCGGGTATTCCTTTTTGCTGATGGCAGTGAATCTGCTTCTAACATATCATTTCTCATTTGTTAATTCAATTCTCCAATGTGAGAAGAATTGATATGCAACCTTCTTAGAAATATATGCAAAGTAAAAGTGAGTAGGATATGAATTGAACATCTAACAGGTTTCCTTCTGAGTTAGCATAAGAGTTTCATTACCTTTAAACAGAGGCAGAACTTTTTGTTCTCCCAGAGGTTTCTGTTAATTCTCTGGTTCTGAACATTATACTTTCAAGTTAAGGTCATTTAAAAAATAATCTCTATCAAGGTGCAATGGTGCTGTACAATATATTAGCTTTAGATTCCCTCTTGCCTATAAAACAGCTAATAACAGTAAAATATCTCTAATCTGGAACAACCCAAAAGGAGAAGACATCCTGAGTTATTTTTTTAAGATCTCATTTAATGTATTTTTTAAAAAATTATGTGGATCTCTTGCTTTCAAAATCAGAAAGTGACTCACATTAGCTGCTAAGAAAATGCTGGATGAATTCTATTGGTTAGACAACAATACTCATTTGGTTTTAAACAGTTATGTCCAAACACTTTTTGTCTTAAGTAATTTCGACTTAATGCTATAATTTTTCACTGTATTAGTTCCCTGTAAAACATTTCTAAGTAGTAGAAAAATAATCTCTAGTCTCAACCAGGTTGGATTATTGCAAATTCCCGATTAATAAGGTCTAACTTTATTACATATTTTTTGTTTTTCTTTCTTATTTCTTTCTTCCTTCTTTCTTTTCTTTTTCTTCCTTTCTTTCTTTCTCTCTTTCTTTCTCTCTTTCTTTCTCTCTTTCTCTCTCTCTCTCTCTCTCTTTCTTTCTTTCTTTCTTTCTTAATTGCTGAAGCATCATCTCAGCGACCTTTTGACATTTCACAATTAAGGCTTTCCTGTACTTTTGGGAAGCAATTTTAAAACTGAAAGGCAATTTTATTTATACCTACTTATCAAAGTATATGCTACAGCTTCTCATTTTGAAAAATGAGAAGAGCCAAAAGGAGAACAAGCAAAGGTGAAGAGGAGAAGAGAGGTAATTGGTCCAAATTAAATGTGATATATATGAAGCAGGTTGGGGGCTAGAGGACAGGCCCTGCTCTGATTCATTGGAATGTTTGGATGGGTAATGAATGGAAAGCACGGTCCCTGGAGGCAGCCTGTTCCTTCTAGTTACTTACAGACCAGTGACCCGTAGGTTCATCTGAAAAATCAGCATTTGAAAAGTCAATGTGATTTATCTAAGAAGAAATGAATACCAGCAAATTAGGTCTTTTAAACATACAAACAAACCTTAAGGGTTGTTTTTTAGCCTGGGTTTTTTTCATTGCAAATAGCTTTGAAAAAAGAGAGGCACTACAAACCATGCACCAAGTTTCAGTGGTAACAGGATTTCCTGGTTTAACAGCTTTCCCCAACAAAATAATTGTTGTCTAGAGGAAAAAAGGAAATTATGCTTTAAGTGTCTCTTTTCTTTTTTTTTTCTTTTGCCATAAAAGCACAGGGATTTTTTTTATTGTTTTAGCAAGTTTTCATGATGAATGAAATGGGCTAACATTGGAGGTTAAAGCTAAACACATGAGGCGAAACATGCAGTTTTAAGAAATTTAGTTTACCAGCCAGAACCACATTTATTGGGCAAAAAGCCTTCATAAAATAATTATGAATATAAATAGTTAACTTTGGTTTCTGTTGATCATATATAAAAGGGCCATTTTGGGAGCAGTAATAGCACTATCAAAAAAAAAGAATAAAAGGAATAAAGAAAGGACTTTATTTTAATGTTTATTTTTGAGAGGGAGCGCCAGTGGGAGAGGGGCAGAGAAAGAGGGGGATAGAGGATCCAAAAAGGCTCCCCACTGATAGCAGTGAGCCTGATGCCAAACTTGAACTCATGACTATGAGATCGTGACCTGAGCCTAAGTCCGACACTCAACTGACTGAGCTACCCAGGCGCCCCAAGAAAGGACATTTTTGTAAGATGTATATTCACACAATCTAAACACATTCTGAAACAAATATAACCACTTAGGTGCCAATTAAATACTAAACTTCAGGGTTTTTTTTTAATTTTTTAGGTTTATCTATTTATTTTAAGAGGGTGAGAAAGAGAGCCTGAGTAGGGGAGGGGCAGAGAGAGAAGGAGAGAATCCCAAGCCGGCTCTGCACTGTCAGTGCAGAGCCTGATGTGGGGTTTGCACTCACAAACCAGAAGATAATGACCTGTGCTGAAACCAAGAGTCGGTCGGTCACTCAACCAAATGAGCTACCTATGTGCCCCAACTTAAGTTGTTTTTAACCACTGTTTTACCAACTGTATTTTTTCTTGTTTTGATTTAGAAAAAAAGGCTATTACCATATAGTGCTTCAAAGAGTAGGAAAGTCTCTGTCCAAAATCTTTAAGCTTTCTTCTCAAACATGTCAAAAGGCTTTAACTATCAATTTGTCCCTCGGTCAGTGAGATGGTCTTCTTTTCATGCTCCAAAAGCATCTTGACTGCTCCCTGACTGGGAGAGAAAATGTAAATTGTATCTGTCCATACTTACAATTCCTGCATCTTTCTTTTCCAAGTTGGATATGTGTAAATCAGAAAGTAAGAGAAAAAAAGAGGAAGATCAAGATCACAGTGAGATTCCTCATAGTTTGTGAAAACTCCGTGATGGTTTCTTTCTAACTAGAAGATTTCTCGGGAAGACACTCTTGTTTTGTTTTGTTTTGTTTTGTTTTGTTTTGTTTTGTTTTGTTTTGAGCTCTCTCTTCTGTCTATATTATCAAAGCTCAAGTTTGTATACAAATTAACTAGCATTGAATTACCAAGCTCCTCGTTATTTTCAAAACTACTTCTCAGAGAAGCCTAGACCTTTTTTTGGAGCATTTACAAATAGATTTGAACAGACATTTTAATTAAAAAGTCAGGGTAAGGAAAAGCCAGTATTATCAGAGTCCATTTTGCAGGTGGACAATGAGGCCAGTATGTTGGAGATGAGAACTACTGATGGTTCTAAAATCCGACAATGATAATGCTCCAGTTAGTTATTAATGTCACTCATATATTTGCTTTTGATGTGCTCCATATCTGTGGTGCTGGAAAGTTAGTGTACAAGGTTCATTGATGCTGCATGCTTGGGTTACCTGTTTGTCCAACCATTAAAATAAATAAACCTTCTGAACATGTGCTGAACTCCTCCTCAGTCTGGTAGGATTGTGTGTGTGTGTGTGTGTGTGTGTGTGTGTGTGTGTGTGTGTGTGT
>NW_024412377.1:107851169-107922845 GCF_014898765.1 Herpailurus yagouaroundi
TGTGTGTGTGTGTGTGTGTGTGTGTGTGTGTGTGTGTGTGTGTGTGTTTTATGATAAATGAACTTTAAATACTTTTTGGCCAAGATAAAATATGTTTGGCTTCACTATCACGTCAAATAATTTTTTCTTAAGTTTGTAAGACCTTGGTGGATGTCTGCTTCTTGGATTCCATGGTCATGTGTGTGTGTGCGTGTGTTGTTTTTAAGTAAATGCTGAGATATTTAAGTAAATGTTTTTAAATGACTTTGACTCACTTTATTCTACTTTTAAATTGTATGTATTTATTGATTTTAAGTAATCTCTACACCCAACATGGGGCTCGAACTTACAACCCCAGGATCAAGAGTCACATGCTCCTGCAACTGAGCCAGCCAGGCACCCTTGATTATTTTAAACAATCATAACTTTAGTCTCAAAATTGTGTTTATGGGTGAGAAACTGCTGGTCTCAATGTTTCTAATGATCCTACTTTCTAATTACTTGGACTGCACCCCAAGAAAATCCCAAAGTCTTTCCTTAAGTGAGACTGCTCCAGTGAATTCTACTGTCCTTACTGGTCTTCCTTTATCAGTAAGGCAACAAACATTTCATGTGATGCCAAAGGGGGACAGACAGACTCTCACCCACGATCACTGTAGAAATGGATTTTGTCTTTCTGCAAGAATCCTTTTCATTTGAATCGGGTGTTCTTTTAGCTTTTTGTGGTGAGGGAAAAGCATTTCAACAATTCCCTACTCTTCTGCTGGAAAATACGTCTCACCCTGGGCTGTTACCTTCTTTTTGTGTAGAGTGAGGTAAAGAAATGATTTATCCTCTCAACTGCCTGCTCTCAATTGTCTCGCTGACTTCCCTTCCAGGCTCTCCATGGGATTTGAGAATTTATATTTCCTTGCTTTTGTTTGCTGATTGTATAAAGGATTTTTATCTTCTTGTTTCAAGTGAAGTCTCACCAGCTAGGATTTCCTTTCTTTAGGTTACACTTTGTCCCCTAAGCATTTTGTCTAGCTTTTTTCTTGACTTTGTTCACATTCCATTTCACTCATTTTGTTTCTTTTTCGCATGTATACTTTAGGAAGGCATTGCTTTTCAACTCTGTCTATTCTTTCTCCCTCTCTCTCTTTCTTTATTTGTTTGGAATGGCAAACTATGGCATGTCTCTCCCTCTCGCTCTCTTTCACTATTATTTAAAATGACCTAAAAGGTGAAGTGCAATATCGACCCCAAAAAGCTCTTATTTTTGTTGTTGTTGTTGTTTTTAAAAGCACCACCAATCAGAATTTATACTCATTCTGAATAGCTGTTCTCAAATTAGAATCATCTATTGTCATTCACCTGGTGTCATTTGTCCTTGGGGTATAATACAGTTTAGCTCTGTCCAAGTGAAATAGAATATACATGGCAGGAAAAAAAGAACAAAGGCCATCATTCTCTGGGCTCCCACATACCTAATCACTAGCAGACAAGGACTCTGCACAACAAATACTTCAGGCCTAGGACTTAAGTGTTTCACACCAGGGTGTGTGTGAGAAATATATATTAATTTCTGTAAGAACAAAGAAAATTGATGAATTTCATAGAAGACAAAAGAAATAGCACTGCAAATTTAATTCAATTTGAGTAAAATAATTATGGCAGAAGCTGTATTTTATAAAATATTTTCCAAATTGCAGTTCATGGCTGACATTTTTTTAAAAGCAATATTTAATAATAAAATTCCAAGTCAATGAAATAGGAATAGTACCTTAGAAATCGCTGTAAACAAATTTGGTTTGTTTTAGTTAATTCAATTGTTTTAAAGTTTTTCTCCTAAATAATACTATTTTTATATTTAAAAATAATTTTTAATATTTATTTATTTTTGAGGGAGACAGAGCGTGAGCAGGGGAGGGGCAGAGAAAGGGAGACACAGAATCTGAAGCAGGCATCAGGCTCTGAGCTGTCAGCACAGAGCCTGATATGGGGCTCGAATTAACAAACTGTGAGATCGTGACCCAAGCCGAAGTCGGACACTTAACCGACTGAGGCACCCAGGTGACCCAATACTATTTTTAAAATTTAAGTGGTAGCATTAGTTTGACTCAGGTTTATGATAAGGCATGAAGTAAAAGAAGTAATAGATTATAGGGTTTAAGTCGGCACTGAAAAAGTCTGGCTCTAAAAATTTCACATGTTAGCAAAAGCAGCAAAAAGGAATCAAAGTGAATAATCAGCATTTTAAAATATTAACTCTACCTCCTTAGAGAATCAGCAGCAGCAAGAAAAAAATGCATTGCCCCAAGACATGTAAGACATCATTTTATGAAGTGACTCCTGGTGGGCAGTAAGGAGAAAAGGTCAAACAGGGATAACTAAGGAGAATTTAAGCTCAGCAAACGTTTATCTGACTTCCTCTGGCCCCTTGTTGCAGAATTTCTAGCTTTCATGGTTGTAGCAAGGCATTTCCTATATGTATATTGTTGAGGTCTTATATCATTATCAAAATATACCTTTAAAAAATGTGCAAGAGGAGTTTTAGGGTAGTGAAACTATTCTTCATGATACCATAATGGTGGATACATGTCATTATGTATTTGTCCACATGCACAGAATGTACAACACCAAGAGTGAACTGTCATGTTAACTATGGTCTTTGGTGATTAGGATGGGTCAGTGGAGATTCATCAGTTGTAACAATGTGCCACCTTGGAGGGGGATGGTGATAATGGGTGGAGGTGGGTGGGGGACAGGCAGGTTGTATATGAGAAATCTCTGTACCTTATGCTCAATTTTGCTGTGAAGCTAAAACTGATCTAAAAAATAAATCTATTAAAAAAAAAAAAATGAATGTGCACAGCAGAGACCTTCCTGACCTCCACTGCCCTCTCCTTCTAGGCATTTCAGTTCAGCTTTTCGAATTCTTTGGAGTAACAGAGAAAGCACACAAACTGCCTCCAGGTGTGTCCTACATCTAATGTGATCACATCAACTATAGGAGGTACTTCTGAGATTGAACGGACCCCCATTGATAATTCTGTAGGGCTAACACACCTAGGACTGTTCCAGCAAAACACGATGTATGATCACTCTCCTTAATATACCACTCTTTACCAGCATTTTTCGCCTATGAAACTAATGTAGCAACACAACAAAAAGTTTGAAAACCTGGGGGAAAAACATAATTGCACAGTCCTAAAACAACCACTCAGTAAATAATTTTGGATTTCTTCCAGTGTTTCCCATATTTCTTTTTTTACAATTGCAATCCTTATGTGTACATGGTTTTTTATCCTGTGTTTTTCTCTTAATGTTAGGTCGTAAATACTTTTTCACATTGCTAGTTTTGAATATTATTTTAACATTTAGCTTGGTATTCCAAAGAGATGTACTTACCATTTATTTAGTTATGTCTTGCCCTGTAGTTTTTCAGCTGCATATAAAGTAAGCCCTTGCAGGGTGCCTGGGTGGCTCAGTCATTTAAGCGTGGTCATGATCTCACAGTTTGTGGGTTCGAGCCCTGCATCGGGCTCTGTGCTGACAGCTGAGAGCCTGAAGCCTGCTTCAGATTCTGTGTCTCCCTCTCTTTCTATCCTTCTCCCACTCACACTCTATCTCTCTCTCTCTCAAAAATAAATAAACGTTAAAAAATTAAAGTAAGCCCTTGCTATTCAGTAGGGCCTGTGGGCTGATGGCATAGGTATCAACTGAGAGTTGGTTAGAAATGCAGAGTTGCGGGGCGCCTGGGTGGCGCAGTCGGTTAAGTGTCCGACTTCAGCCAGGTCACGATCTCGCAGTCCGTGAGTTCGAGCCCCGCGTCGGGGCCATCAGCCCAGAGCCTGGAGCCTGTTTCCGATTCTGTGTCTCCCTCTCTCTCTGCCTCTCCCCCGTTCATGCTCTGTCTCTCTCTGTCCCAAAAATAAATAAAAACGTTGAAAAAAAAAAAAAAAAAGAAATGCAGAGTTGCAAGTCTCACCCCAGACCTACTGAATCTGCCTTGTCAGAAGGTCTCCAAGTGATGTACATCAGGGTCTGAGAAGCACTGAGTTATTCTACTTATAAACAACGCTGCTGTGAACATCTTCATGCACATATATTTTGCTTGTGGATGGTTTGGTTACATTCAATTCCCAGAAGTGAGATTATGAGTTCAAAAGACGTACAGATTTTTATGCTTGCCAGAACTGCAGGACAGTTCTTTAAAGAACCAGAGGGGTGGGTGTAACTGAGTGCTATAACCTGAAGACTGGTCCAGTTAGTGCCCTCTGTCAGCTGGTAGATTGCAATTGACCTGTTGGAGCCCTCTGCTGTTAAAAGTCCCACTATTTAAAGAACAAGCCCCTGTTGCCCTCTGGAGGCAGAGCCAGAGAGGAAAACAACTTTCTGTTCCATCTCGTTGCCCCTCAGACTCCCAGAGCTTCTTGCAGTGCCCATCAGATTGTAAGGCTGACAACTCCTAAATATTCCAGATACAGGCCAGAAACCTCTTAAATTTCATGTCTAGGGAATTCATTCCTGACTCTCTGTGAGTCATGAAGAAAAAGAAATGCTTCTTTTGGGGGCTTTTAGGTTCACCTTCCAAGCCACAGTAATTCTAGCTTTGTTCTGGCATCCATAACCTAAAGGATCACTGTGCTGCTTCCCTGGTGGCTCCCAAAGTCTCTTTTCTTCCCCAGGAGCTGCAGATATTTTCTTTTACAGATAATATCAGCCCTTTAGGGGGCTGCAGTTCCAGTTCTTATGCCATCCTCTTCGGGTTCCTACATTCTCTCCAGACTTTTCTCTGCTCACCACCGCTGTCATATCTGACCTGCTTGTCTACTCCAGCATCTTCATTTTTTTAGTTGGCCTTTGGGTTGCTGTTTTTCTTGGGACAATGTCACATTCTGGGGCTTATGATATGCTTTCCTGATAGCGATATTGTCCAGATCCTCAGTTTGTTTCTTAGTGTTCTTAAGCCTGCCCGTCAAAACAGCTACACATCAGGCTGCTTATCCGTGTAGATGTCTGGGACTGGGTCTGGCGACTTCATCCCTCTGGTTTCACCTTCACTTAAGGATGATCACAAATGGACATCTGGATTTGTCTTAAGATTACTGGGATATCAATATCCGTCCTGGCAGACTTAACTAGATCACTAACATGCCTTGACTGTTTCTTCTGAAGACATTTCCTCAATTAAATTGCTCTCCCTTTTCCAGAATGACAAAGCTTAATGTTGTCTCACAGAAACGGAAGCGTGCTTTCCACCAATTACTCTTCTTTGTGGTGTTCAACCTGTTTGTGTGTGTGTGAGAGAGAGAGAGTATGAGAGAGAGAGAGGCTGACTTTTACCCATAGTTCATTTTGCTCTGTGATAGGCCAAGTAGAGTAACTTGTCTTTAGGATGGCTGCCATCAATTCCTTCCTGTATGTACAAACCATTCTCCCCATGAGCAGTAGAATCTATGCTTCCATTTCTTTGAATTCAAGCCGATTGGTGAATGCTGTGACGAATAGAATACAGAAGTGAGGCTGAGTCATGAGAAAGCTTATAGCTTCTGCCTAGCTCTCTTGGAATGCTCACTCTGGGGGAATCCAGCCTCAATGATAGAAGAAATCTGACTACCTCAAGACTACCATGCTGTGAAGAAGCCCAAGGAAGCCCAATGTAGCCACATGGAGAAGCCACATGGATAGAGGTATGACCAATAAGCCCACAGCCATCCCAGTCCACATGTCAGATGTATGAGTGAAAAAACCTTTAGAAGACTCCAACCTTTGCCTTGATTCAACGGAATGAATTTGAGGGACTCCAAAAGAGAACCACCCAGCTGAGCCCTAAAACACCCAGAACCGTGAAAGAAAATATGAAATAGTTGTAAATCACTAAGTTTTGGGGGAGGTTTATTATATAGCAGTAGATAATCAGAATACCAAACACCTATTCTTTTGTAAGGAAACTTCTCAGATCCAAGGTAGAAAAACAACTGCTTCTGTGATTATGCCACAGGGCTTTAAGTTCTGCTTCAGTTTGTCTTTAAAATCTATGGCATGCTAGGGGTGTCTGGGTGGCTCACTCAGTTAAGCATATGACTTTGGCTCAGGTCATGATCTCTCACGAGTTCGAGCCCCGAGCCGGGCTTTCTGCTGGCAGAGGAGCCCACTTTGGATCCTCTGTCCCCCACCACCACCCTGCCCCTTACCCACTTGTGCACTCTCTCTTTCAAAAATAAATAAAAACTTTTAAGAAAAAGCATTTAAAAATCTATGGCTTGCTAAATCATAATCTAGATGTGGCTTGGATGGGATGTTTTCCAGAGCTGGATGATGAAAGACATCAGTTCAGTGCTGATGGACTAGTTTTATTCTAGGACTTTATTCATGGAGAGTCTGACATTATTAACATTAACTACAGTATGAAAATAGCTCATAGTCACAGAAAGTTAGAGGAAGAGGATGAAACTAGAGCATATTATGCTAAACAAGTCAGTCAGAGAAAGACAAATAGCATATGATTTCACTCATATGTGGAATTTAAGAAACAAAACAGATGAACATAGGGAAAGGGAAGGAAAAATAAAATAAAATAAAAATAGAGAGGGACGCAAACCATAAGAGACTCTTAAATACACAGAAAAAACTGAGGGTTACTGGAGGGCAGGTAGGTGGGGACATGAGCTAAATGGGTGATGGGCATTAAGGAGGGCACATGCTGGGATGAGTGCCGGGTGTTATATGGAGATGATGAATTGTACTCCCGAAACCAATACTACCCTGTATGTTAACTAACTTGAATTTACTTATTTATTTATTTATTTATTTGGTGTGTTTTTTTTTTAATGTTTATTTTTGAAGGAGAGAGAGGCAGAACGTGAGTGGGGGTGGGGCAGAGACAGCGAGAGGGGGAGACAGAATTCGAAGCAGGCTCCGGGCTCTGAGCTGTCAGCACAGAGCCTGACACGGAGCTCGAAATCATGAGCTGTGAGATCATGACCTGAGCAGAAGTTAGATGCCTAACCGACTGAGCCACCCAGGCGCCCCAAACTAACTTGAATTTAAATAAATAAATTAAAAAAAATTTTTCTTAATGTTTATTTATTATTTGAGAGAGAGAGACAGACCGTGAGCTGGGGAGGGGAGGAGAGAGAGAGAGACACAGAATCTGAAGCAGGCTCCAGGCTCCAAGCTGTCAGTACAGAGACCTATGCGGGGCCCAAAACCACGAACTGCGAGATCATGACCCGAGCCAAAGTAGGACGCTTGAGCCACCCAGGCGCCCCTAAATAAATAAAATTTTAAAAAGGAAAAGAAAGAAAATTAGAGAAAGAGGCCATATATATAGAAATTGCCTAGTCCAACCAACTACTTTTTTTTTTTTTTTTTTTAGATTAGATAAACAGAGGTGCACAGAGCTCCGGTGTCTTGCCCACATCCAGATCTGGCTAGTGTTGATGCCAGGACAAGAATTCAGGTCTCCTGGCCCAGGCGCAGCTCCTTTCACTGTATCACCTACCTCTCCAATACTAAAGAAGCTCTGCGGAAATCGGTACACCATATGGTTTTATCTTCCCTTCCATTTATTGTATGTGTCTTATCTGCTATTGATCTGTACAATGGGGCTAATACCTACCTTATGTGATTTTTATGAGGGTTAAATGTGATAGCTTATGGAAATTACCTGGCACTTACTGTGTACTCAATAAATGGTAAGTATCGTCTTCAAGAGCCTAGTAAAATAAATTCTTTGGATAACCATCTCAAGGGCCTTTAAATTGAAAGAATTTTCCCCACCAACAATACCCTAGGTATGAGAAATTCATCCCTGGGGAGGACTACAGAAGGCAATTCAGCATCCACCCAATTTCTAACCCAGACAAGTAGACATTTCAACGACCTGTGAGAAGAGAGAGAGCGGGCTGTGAAGAATTAGCACGAGTGCATGGAATAACTCACCATGCTGCAAAGGGAAACAGAGAGGCTGAGTCAGCTCTGGACACAAGAATAGGAAGAGAGCAGGCCTGGATGTCTGGAGTTCTTTCTGTCAACTTTTTATAAAAATAAGTACCTCTAGCTGTCTGTCTGCTGAGGAGACGATCCATCACCCAGTCTGTGAAAGTAGCTTTCCTTAGGCCCGTCTCTCCAGACTTGTGTTGTGGTTACTTGTCTCACTGTGGTTATCCCCACGTCTGCTTCTCTGTCTCCCTTGTATCATATGTGCTGTGTGTGTAAAACTCTTTATGTGGAGTCTGGGAATGGTTTTTAATACATTCAGAGCAATAAGCCAGAACCTCCACCTTTAATACCTGCTTCTGCCATTTCTCATCAGCGGGGCCGTGAGCACATGTGGGGAGCAGCCACCAGTGACAGATCGGGGCCTCGCGCACAGAGACGCAGATGGGGAGAAAAGGAGCTATTGTATTGAACACCTGTCCAGCAATCTGGACCCGAAAAATAAAAAAGGTGTTCTAGCAACCATAAGGAACTGTGGACACGGTCCAGGTTGTGGACACGGCAAACCGGGGATGCCACAGGTTAATTGTCATGGTGACTTGAGGCGATGAGCGGAAAAGTCATTTTCACTAGCCCTTTGCTCACTCCATGGTAAGTTGAAGTTGTTGTTTCAAAGCTGTTGGCAGATGCCTTTGGAGTTAGACCGACGGGTTCAAATTCCAGGTCTGCTGCTGGTTGGCTTTATGATTTGTGGTAAACTATTTAAGTTCCTTGAGCTACAATTTCCCCACCTGAAAAATGGGGATGATAACGATGCCTGCTTTACAGGCCGGTTGTAATAAAGATCACATGGAAGTGGTGTAGGAAAGGTGCCTATCACGGCCCTGGTGTATTACAGATGCTCCATAAATTATAGCCATTGATAATGACTTTCAAAGTAAAGGAGGGGGGAAGATTCTATAGAGTGAATAAAATTAGCTTACTCATTTGGAGTAAATCTTCAACCCAACACATATAATGTCACTTAACCTCCCTGCACCTGTTATATGAGGATCATTTGTCCAACCCCTTCACAGATTTGGTGAATCTTAACTCTCGGTGTAGCCGGACTCCCTTTTCTCTGTAACATCCAGATGTCTAACTCCAGAAGACATGAAGGACCCCAAAATTTTAATCTGGGTTCCGGATTGGTCTGAAGTTGCTTTTTGAGACAAATTCAGAGATTTACAAGTTTTGATGTGAAATTGAGCTCCTCCTCAAAAGGGCACATTATAAACATCTGCTGCTATTATTTGTGCTTGAAAAATGTTAATGTTCTGTATAAACAGTGAAAAAGGAACTTCTAATCCTAAGTGTTTTATTCAGTTATGTAATAAGCATAACAGTGAATTGTGTTTATAGACTTAACTAGTAAGAAGGAAAACAGAAACTACCATTTATTGAGTGCCTGCTATGTGCCAGGCATGTCACAATCTTCCCCTGAGGATTGTTGCATTCCCATTTTACAGAGGAGAAATCTGAGGCTCTGAGAGGTTAAAGTCTTTGCTGAAGACCTTGCTCGTGATTGGTGGAGTTGGTGTTTGAATGCGGATCTGTCTGACTCCAAACCCTAGCTCTGCCAGTCCATTTTACTGCCTCCGGACTTGGCTCCATTTGCTTGACTTCAATGAGGACCCAACAGATACACCATCTCACAGTTTTCTTGGGCTTGCTCTGAACATCCTCTCATCTTCTGGAGTGGCCCTACTGCTTTACTCTGGGTGCAGATGATAGGAACTCTCTGTGCATATGTCAGTTATTTCCAGATGCTGAGTGTGAAACTTTTAATCAAGTATTTCAGGGGAAGGCCACATCTGGAAACAGTTATCCAGATGTTATAAACCACTTTGGCCAGTGGTTGCCAGACTGCTGTCCAGGTGATGAGTATAGGACACCCCCCTCCATGTGCGGAGGATGTTCTGGAGGGATGGAGAGCTGGGAAATTTGTAAGTACTGTGCCGCGTTGTTCCCTGGAAGGGACATCAGGGACCTGCAGTCACACACCTCCCTCTCAAAGCAAGTGTTTTCTGATGGTTCAGAAGAATCTCTAAGCTGAAGAATAAGTGGCCCCATTTTCCTCATGCTCCCTAGCTCTGTACCCTGAAAGGGACGCTGAGGGATGGTCTCTGCAGCTGCAACCGTATAGATAGGGAGGCACATGCCCTCCACAGCTCGAATTTAGGACTTCGTTTATAGGTTGCTTTCTTTTCCTCAAGCCTCTATAGAGAAAGTTCTGAATCCCAGAGCTGCCCCAGAGGGAGCAAACAAAACAAAACTGTGGAATCAAGAGAGTTAGTTGCTACTGGGAGATAGAGGAATGGAGCGTATACTGTGCCGTCCTGTCCAGATTAAGAACTAGAATCACCCTCCGCAAGTGGCATGGCTCCCTATGATTCACACAGCTCTGTTTTGAGACAAAAATGACACAAGTACCTGAGTTCTATTCAAACTTGATGATTTGTTCCATATCACACAACCTTTTGGTTTTGATCCCAGCGTTCATTGCTGCTATTCATTGCCAGCTGAAATCAGCCTACTAGAAGGAAGCAACACAGCATCAGGCAAAAGTGGTAAAAGACATAAATGTGGAAGTGAAACTATCTGCCTTCAGATCTACTGCTTTCTACCTGTGTGACCTGGGATGAGTTATCCTTAATCTCTCTGAGCTTCAGTTTTCTCCTCTGAGAAATGGTAATACAATGGTAATACCAAACTTCATAGGGGTGCTGTGAGGATCTGAGTATATGATGCGTGTAAAGCACTTAGGACAATGTAAGTACTCAGTGAACATCATTATTGTGGTGGTGGCTGGTGATGACCATTTTATTTTATTTTATTTTTTTAATTTTTTAAATGTTTTTATTTATTTTTGAGAGAGAGAGAGAGAAACAGAGCACGAGTGGGGGAGGGGCAGAAAGATAGAGGGAGACACGGAATCGGAAGCAGGCTCCAGGGTCTGAGCTGTCAGCACAGAGCCTGACGTGGAGCTCGAACTCACAGACTGTGAGATCATGACCTGAGCTGAAGTCAGACGCTCAACCAACTGAGCCACCTAGGCGCCCAATGGCCATTTTTTTTTTCTAAGAAAATTTGATGTCCTCTGCTAGCTAGGAGGTGAATGGCAGGTGTTGGGGTCACTTGTGTTGAAATTCAAACAACTGGCTAGTGATTTGGTCCCCAGAAGAGAAAGGCTGACTGGAAGGGGCTGAGATCTAGCTGATGCTATTCACATTCACACTAGCGACTCAACTTGTAATCTGGCCCAACCAGCCTGATTCAAAACCAGCCTCTCCACAGGAATTTCACACATGCAAATGAGGATTTTGATGGTCCTTGTAAAATAACCTCTAGTTTAGTCTGCACAGCCCTGCCATTTGAGAGCCAAAGTCTTCAAGATGGGCCAAATTGACTGCACAATTGCTCTAGTCTGATCCCAGCTTCAGGAACCACAGAGGCAACAGTTTTCAACCTTCCAGTCTGGGAGGATGCTCTCAGCATTACTGCTGAGTGAGAGAGCCCTGTGGTTATTTCTGAACAGAGGGAGCCAGACAACACTTAGGTCTAGGAAACAAAAGTGAACCCCCATTAGCTCCTACTGTTTAATAATGCGTTCAAGCAAAAATGTCAATTTAACCTTTATGAATGAGAATCCTGGGCCTATAAAGTCAGTAGGACCTTTTCAAGTTGTACCCATTTACAAATTTTTCTTGATACAGTCAACCTTTTGGATCCCCTTTTATATGCCTGTAATTATTCACTTACCTCTTAAAAAGTTATTTATTTATTTATTTATTTATTTATTTATTTATTTATTTGGCAAGTGAAATAGTTGAACTCTTGGAAGTATTTAAGCACAGTTTTGCTCTATCTGATGCATCTGGATTATTTTAGTTTCGGGCAGAGATCCATTAGCATCAAACAAAATAAAACTATGTTGTCTTCAGACTATATTTTTGACTAAAATTTCCACCTTAAAGCAAATGATGTTTATATACCTTGATACAGAGCAAACTCATTCCTACTCTGACTTCTTGGATGGTCCCTTTGAATTTACTTTTTTCTCCCTCTACCTCAGATGTGGGCCTGTCCCAAAGGTCTATCCTTTGTTCTCTTCCCCAATCTCACTATGCTTCTGACCAGAGTACTCAGTCATCTCTTTTGCTTTGCCTGTCACCTCTATTCTGGTACCATCCAAATAGTGACACTAACAAAAAACAAAAAAAAAAAGAAGAAGAGAGGGGCATCTGGGTGGCTCAGTCAACTAACCATCCAACTCTTGGTTTCAACTCAGGTCATGATCCCATGGTTCATGCTGACAGTGTGGAGCCTGCTTGGATTCTCTCTCTCTCGCTCTCTGCCTCTCCTCCACTCTTTCTCTCTCTCGCTCTCTCCTTCTCTCAAATAAACTTAAAAAAAATTTTTTTTAAAGAAAAGAAAGAAAAAAAAAAAAAGAAGAGAATGATATCTGCTTCCGATGCATTGAACATGGGGAGCCCACAGAACATTCAGATACAAAAGCCCAGCACATACAGGCAGAAGCACTTTAAAGCCAAAGCTTTATTCAACTTTCTCTTGTCTATAATCATGCCTCAAAAAAGCTCCTGTTTTAATAAATCATGGCCCATATCTGTTTGCCAGAGAAGCTGACGAAGCAGGTTTGTTTTCTTAACTTTTTTTTTTTTTTTTTTTTTTTAGCCTGTGGGGTCTCCCATTTCATGCTTCTGTTTATCCAAGTTTTATTTACAATATCCTAATAAATCTCTATGCCGTAGTATCATGTGGACATGAAGATAGTTTCAGGGGTTACCCATGAGTGCTGTAATGTTAGGAACCATATGGCAATGCTTTACTGTTGAGGAGAGAGGGATCTCACTGTGTGAGACTAAGGTTTCTTGCTCTTGACTTAAGGAGAATGCTTCAGACAGAAGGCCAGATGGAGGCTCATGCAGGCCCTGTCCAAACCACCACTGGGCTAGGAACAGTGAAAAATGGCCACGCTATTCCTTCCTCACTTGGATGATGACAGGTGGGATGCGAATTACTTCTATAATAAAAACGTAAGTAAAAACTCTTGTCCAAATGTCCCTAAGTCTTACTGGCTTGCGCATATAAATCAAGTCACATCAGTGTAGTTCCTTAGCCCCCTTCTTAAAGTCTGCCCACACCACTTGGGGGAGCCCTGCATGGGTTAATATTTTGATATCATTCCATCTGAACATATATGTGGTGTATATTGTTTTGTCATCTCTTTTTGCACTTAGTGTACTGTAAACTTTCTCCTATGGGTTAGATATTTTTCTATAACATGATTTTTTCATGGTTATGTAGTATTTCATCATATAGCTAATTTGTTTTAACCAGCTTCTTTATTGTTGTACATTTACTACCAATAATAAGTAATTCTGTGGTCAATATCTTTGCACATATTTCTAATTATGGTCCTGAAATAATTCCTGGCCATGGAATTGTTTGGCCAAGTGCTTATCAAAAAGGGTTAATGCTAGAATTACTAATAAATAATGATATCTCAAGTACTACTAAACATTGGTCCAATGGGAGGTAATTCCTCCGGAGAGAGCTCTTGAAAACAAAAATGCAACACTTACAGCCTTTCAATAATGCATTTTAAGGGTGCCTGGGTGGCTCAGTGGGTTAAGTGACCAATTCTGGATTCCGTCTCAGGTCATGATCCCACGATTCATGAGACTGAGCTCTGCCTTGGGCTCTGCACTGACAGCGCATAGCCTGCTTGGGATACTCTCTCTCTCCCTTTTTTCCTTGCCCCTCCCCTTTTCATGCACGCATGTTCTCTCTCGGTCTCAAAATAAATAAACTTGAAAAAAAATAATGCATTTTAAGCAACAAAAAATATTCCAGATTTATCAGTACAGAGGAACAAGTTTGAATTTTGAAACCCCTTTATAAGCTGACATTTGTTTCCTAAAACTTAGATACAATATTTTTATGTAGGAATGGTAGTATCTATTTAAAAGACAATAATGGGGGTGCCTGGGTGGCTCAGTTGGTGGAGCGTCCGACTTTGGCTCAGGTCGTGACCTCGAGGTTTGTGAGTTCGAGCCCAGCATCGGGCTCTGTGCTGACAGCTCGGAGCCTGGAGCCTGCTTCAGATTCTGTGTGTGTCTCTCTCTGCCTCTCCCATGCTTGTGCTCTGTCTCTCTCACTCTAAAAATAAATAAACATTAAACATTTTTTTAAATAAATAAAAGACAATAATGTATAAGTTGTTTATTAGTGAATGTATCATCACCAAGTCATACAGGGATATTTTTTTATACTGTAGGTGAAAGCTTGGCCTCCCGGAGTTTGTTAATTTTCTACCATGGAGATTTTAAAGGTCCAGTGGTCTGTAAGGGATTAAGTGGGCGGTATGACTTGTATCCTTAACTAGATTTTAAGAGAAAGGAGTTGTCACCAATACATTTTGACCAAATGTCTTATTAAAGGCGCCACCAAGAGCAGAGCTTGGAAGCAAGTGTAGCCCCGACGCCCCTGGCAGCCCGAGCGTTCTGTACTGTAATAACTCATCAGCAACAGGATGAAGTAGTTTATGTTCCAGACTTTGCCTCCTGGTATCTAGATTTTTATAGGTGTTTTGACTGAGGTGTAGAGGAGGCATTTTTTGGCCACTGATTTCTATTCCAGATTGCGGGATGTGAATAATTTGGTAAATTAACATCAATGGGTTAGACTGTTCTTTGTTACTAAAGGCCCCTGGGCTGCCTGTTCCACTGGATGGTCACATTAATTTGTAACCACATGAGGATGGCTGCTGGGCACACACGCCCAAGTTAAATTTCCTTTTGCAGGTTTTCCCCCTATTTTGGATATTCAGGTAGCCACTGAAGTCTGAGGCAGCTCTCTCTTGTGCATTCATAATTCTGACTAAACCTAGGGTTTCCAAAACTAATATCGGAGAGGAAAGATCCAAACCTTAGTGCCTTTGTGGCTTTTTTTTTTCCTGGGGCCAGCTTTCGGCCATGTTTCCAATGATCAATCTGTACCCCTAGTTATACACTAAATGCATAAACTGTGTGTGCTGCAAATGATGTTTTTCTAGCCTGTCCGTATAGCCTATTAAACCAGAGTTGGCAGTTTTCCATCCCTTAGGAGAAGCATTTGGCATAAATAATATTGTCATTTGGGAAGGCTAGACATGGTTTGAAGAAGTGACCTTGTATAAATATTGTCTGAGGTATGACTGAGGCTAAATTATAATACAGGGAGCTAGTATAGTCTGGGCTCTGGGCCCTCCTGGTAATGAAGTTGCTTCTTGTAGCAATGGAACTCTTTGAATTGAAAATGTAATCAAATATATCAGATGCTGTTAAAAACACAGGAACCAGCCTATTTATGAACCCCCAGGGTCCAAAGGATGGCAATATGTTACTGGAATTTCTTTGTCATTCAAATGGATTTGTCTTTTTAAGAGACAAAATGTCCTAGAAAGTGCCTTTTGTCTTCACCGCAGAACTTCCCCCCAGTGTTGAGACTGCTGAACATGCCAGGCCTTTGTTGATCCTCTGCCCACATGTGGGATGAGCAGTGGGCACAGACCACAGTGTCCCTGGCTGTTTGTGGGTGACTTTGTCAGTAGAACAAATACAACCCCTAATAGCCACTTTCCATTCCCTTTCCATTATCCTTGTTTAGAATTTTATTTCCTGGGTGGCTCAGTTGGTTTAGCATCCAATTTCGGCTCAGGTCATGATCTCACTGTTCATGGGATCGAGCCCTGCATTGGACTCTGCATTGACAGCTTAGAGCCTGCTGGAGATTCTCTCTCCCTCTCTCTCTGCCCCTCCCCTGCTCTGTGTCTTTCTTAAAAATAAATAAACATTAAAAAAAAATTTATTTCCCCTTTCCTGGCCTATGTTACTCAAATGGCCTACTAATTATACAGAACTCCTGCCCTTCACTTTCTCCTCCTTTTATCAACTGATTTGTCAGATCTGTCTTTCAAAAGCATGATTTTATTTTTATCAATCCATTGATTTATTCATTTACTCATTCCACAAATATTGATTGAATGTGGACCATTTGTCAACCACTTAGCTCTCTGCTATAAGATTTACAGTCTAATGGGGCAGACAGATATTTGACAAATAATCCCAGTATTGAACAGACAATTATAAGATAATGTGAGCATTCTGCAGAGATGAAGCAAGATTCTTTGGTAGTATAAAACGAAGACACTTTCTCTGGATGGAGGAGCAGGGGAGGCTCCTCTGAGGAAATGATAATTAAATTGCAGTGTGAGCATGTATAGGTATAGATTTTAGTGAGGCAAAAGAGTAAGGTGGAGAGTAGGACAGGAGGGGCTGGGTGGAGTGTTTCCTTAAAAGAGGAGAAGGCCATGGCAAGGGTAAGCATAGTGCCATTTGAGGAATGGAGAGAAGGCGGCTATGGCTGGAATGTGAAGGATGAGGGCCACGCCAGGAGGGCTATGTAAGTCATGTTAAGGATTATGGTCTATGTCTACTAGTTGTGGGAAGTCATTGAAAAGCATGTAAACAGTCTGTGACTGGATCAGATTTGCATTGAGAAAAGGCCAGTTGGGCCGCAGTGGGGGGAATTGATTGGCAGTGGCAAAGAAATGAGGAAGGAGAGATAATAGTGAACCCAGGTATTAGCAGTGGAGATGAGAATTAGACAGGTCTGAATGTTGTTTATGTGGGGGAAAAAAGACACGGCGTTTTATAATAGATTGGACATGAGGGAGAAGACATCATTGAGGATAATTGTGAGGCTCCAGTATGTGCAGCTGGATTGGTTGAGATGCCATCTACTGAGTGGGGGGTTCCTGAAAAAGAGGACTGGAATCATGAGCAAAGACCTGGAATTTATGTAGAGAAATGATACTCAAACTCATGAGAAAGGATGAGTTCACTAGAGGAGAAAGGATAATTAGAGAAGAAATGAAAATGTTTTGAAACTAAGAATAAAGAAGAAAATTCTAGTCAGAATTAGGAGCAAACTTGTTGAGTTTCAAGGAATTGCAAGGAGGAGGGCAGTAGGAAATGAAAACACACAGATGTGATTGGAGAAGTTGGCAGACTGGACCATGTAGAGCCATGTAGTCCACTGGGAAAGGATTTTAGCTTTTAACTGAGTGAGATGGGAAGTTATTGGAGGGTTGCTTTTTGTGTTTTGTTTTGTTTTGCTTTGCTTTGTTTTAGAGAGAATGTGTGCAAGCTGGGGAGGGACAGAGAGAGAGAGAGAGAGAGAGAGAGAGAGAGAGAGAGAGAATCTCAGGCAGGCTCCACACCAAGCACAGAGCCTGACCTGGGGCTCCATCTCATGACCATGAGATCATGACCTGAGCCTAAATCAAGAGTCGGACGCTTAACTGAATGAGCTACCCAGGTGCCCCTATTGGAGGGTTTTCATCAGAGGAATTACATGGTCTGACTTAGACGTTTGAAAGATTACTGTGGCTGCTCTGTGGAGAAAAGACTTTAGGGAAATAAGGCCAACATCAAGGACATCAGTTGGGTAACAATTGCAATAATCCAAGTGGAAGATGGCAGTGGTGGTGACTTACTCACATGAGGGTGGTAGCTGAGAAGGTAGTAAGAAGTGGTTACAGCCTGGATAGATTTTTAATATAGAACCAGCGGCATTTTCTGATGCACTGATGTAGTGAGAAAGAAAGAGAAGAGTGAATGATGACACCAATATTTTTGGCTTGAGCTACTGGAAAGATGGATTGTCTTTCACAAAGATGTAGAAGATGGTTGGAAACTTGGGAGTTTGGCTTTGAATATTATGTTTGAGATCCTTATTAGGTATCCAAGTGGAAAGATTAAGTAGGCTGATGGACATATGGCCTGAAGTTCAAAGGAGAGATACAGCATAAAAATATAAATTTGGTTATATTTGAGGTGTAGATAAATGACACTGAAACTCATGAGAAAGGATGAGTTCACTACAGGAGAAAGGATAGTTAGAGAAGAAATGAAAATGTTTAGAAACAAAGCATAGAGAAGAAAATTCTAGTCAGTGATCAAGGTTTATATCACCAGGAATAAGACATACCAACATCATGTACCCCTTGATATGATGCACTGAGAAGAGTATAACATCACTTTTGTGGTATTTTTGCCCAAAAATGGATAATCTCACTATAACCATGAGAAAATAGCAGATATCCAAACTGAGAGACATTCTACAAAATTAATGACCAGCACTCTTCAAAAGGTCAAGGTCATGAAAGACAATGAATAAGAAATTCACAGATTGAAGAAACTAAAAAGGCATAACAAGTAAATACAGTGTGAGACTCCAGATTGGATCCTGGAACGGGAAAAGTATATTAATGGGAAAACTGTTGAAATTCAAATAAAGACTGTAGTTCAGTTAACAGTATTGTACCAATGGTATTTTCCTGGTTTGGATCATTGCACTATGGTCATATAAAATGTAAATATTAAGGGAACCTCGTTTAGAGAAATGGGTGAACTTCCTGTTTTATTTTTTGCAACTTGTCTATAGTCTAAAATTATTCCAAAAGAGAAAGTTTTAAAAAGTTAGATTATGGCTTTTAGGCATGTACCCCCCAAGGATATGGCTGCCTTCATTTCCAGTCTTTCTAGCTTGGCATAGAGATGCTGAAGATGTTGGCAGGACCTCCCAAAGGGGTCTTTAGACTGTGTGAAAGACTTTGTACTTTTCTCTAAGAGCCAGTGAAGGATTAGGCAGGGAATGTGGAGGAAGATGGGAAACTAGACATGTTTGTTTTAGGCAAAAAGAGACAAGAAAACAGAATAAATACTGGGTTAGGCCCAGATTCAGGCAAACACCCAGTTACTCTCAATTATTCATCCTGTTCTCCAAACAGAATTGACCATGAGTTAGTTCATGACTCACAAGGGTGTTAGCACATTGTAACGTCTGGCTGGGAAGATTGCTCAAATCCCAGAGGATTATCCTTGTGGAGCCTTGCAAGTGTCCTGTTTTCTCCCGACACTCCTACAGTGCAGGCAGAACTGTAGAGGGGATTTTAAGCTTGTAAGCCTTAAAGGTAAGTTGTGGGTGCATTGTATCTGACCTTCCTTGTCTGGAATGTTTCCAGAACAAAGCTGGATTGAGATACCAACCTACAGTGAACGATCTAAATGATCGTTAGAAATGGGGCGAGAGACTCTTCCTGCACCCCGTTCTCTGCCAACTCTGCTGGGGCAGAGGGTCACGGTGAGATGAGGCGGGGCAGGGAGTATTAGAGAGTCCATCACATCAAAGTTCCCAAGGGTGTTTGTGGACCAGTTGGAGACGGTGACTGAGAAGTGCTAATTAGAAAATGACATATTAAGTATTAGCCTTGGGGAAATTATAGAAGTGGTTCATACAGAGGACAGAAAGGTTCCCTGAAGCTGAGGAGTCTATGCCTCTGCCCAAAGAAAGGGTGAACCATTGAGAAACGTGCTTTTTCATCTGCCTGCTGTCCTATGGGGGATAGGCTAGAAATCAGGAGAGTCCCTGGAGTCTAGGGTAGGATCACCTCCGCACCCTCACTATTCCCAACGTACCTCATTGCCTGGCCTGGCAGGAAACTGCATGTCAGTACCAATGGCTAGATCTCCTCTTAGAAACTCTGAAATCATGAAATCCAATACCCTAAAGTTTAGATCTTACAAAATCCTATTATTAATGGTGGCTATCAATTTCTGAATACTTACTACCTGCTAGGCTCTTCATATAATTGTTTCTAATCCTTCTAGCAACCCTTCAAAGTAAGTCATTATCATCCCCGTATGACAGGATTTTACCGGTGAGGAAATAGAGACTTAGCTTGTCTGAGGTTATACAACTAGTGAGAAACTAAGTCGGAATTTGAACCCAGGCCTGGCTTCCTGCAGAATCCCAGAGCTCTTCACTAAAATTAATGCCTTGCTAATATTGAGTGAACCCATGGAGCCAGGAGTAAGTAATCCCCTGGGAGAATATTAGCGACTCTGCAGTGACTGGCACTGACCCAATTTTATAGACATATACCAATGTGCAGGATTTCAAGAAGTTTCACTAGGGATGTGGAATCAGCAGCCCATGACTCATCAGGCCAAATTCGGGGGAGGCTGCCTGATGGTGAGGCTGCAGGCAGTTTACAGTAACTGAGGTCTGTGAAGAGTGAGGGGGAAGGGCCTGAAGAGTCATGACCAGCACACCTGGGCTCCTGATGTTGGAAACTCATGAGGATGTTCTGTCAGTGTTGGCCTTAAGCTTCATTTCTGGCTTAAATTTGGGTGGCTTACCAAGCCTCAAAGGCGGAAAGAACAAATCATGTTGAGAGTTTGACAGTAAGCGAGGTCCAGGGTTCGAGCTGGCTCTTTGCCACAGGGTTGACATGTGAAGAGGGGCAGAGTAGCTTCTTCCTCACCATCAAAGTCTGTCATCTGCCCTAGGCATCCCACACACAGAAAGGTAGCCAGGCCTCAACCCCACTTTCTGGAAAGAACCCCTTTGATGCAGAATTATGGAGGAGTCTAGGCCCACAAAAGGCATTATATATAACAAACTACCATAGTGACAAAACAGATATGCTATTAACTATTTTCATTAAGTTCAAGCAATAGGGCAAGAGCATTTTGGGTGTTGGGGACATTTTAAGAAGTCAGTGTTTTCCAGGAAAGGTAAAGGAGGGAAAAAAAAGTCACCTTCTCATTGTGGGTATTGAGGAGACAGTAAAACAAGAACTCTGCAGCACCATTTAAAAGATCCAACCCCTGCCTTTTCCCTGTTCTATCTTCCACTGTTGCTTTCCTTAGCCTTTGCTCCAGTTATATCCTTCTCTTGCCGGTCTGCTTTTACATGTTTCTCTCTCTCCCTGGCATAGCCCTGCCTGATTCCTCTCCCTGCTCCCTATCACCTCAGTCACTCCTACTTGTCCTTCATAACTCAGCTCAGTGTTTCCTGTCCCCACCCCCACCCCCCGCTGCTGCCAGGGATATCTTCCCTGCTTACCTAAGCTATTTCCAGCTGTGAACTAGACTTCTCTACACGGATGTCCCACTGGCTCCTCCAAGTGAATTGATCTGAACTTCCACGTGGGTTCCTTTTCATCTCAGTGCCTCCATTGACCATCTCTGATCCTTCTCTCCCCATCTCCTTTATTCAATCACCCAGTAAGTCCTGTCCATTCAGATAACAATAAGATTGAGCCCTTAATATATGTTAGATATTGTCAAAAGTACTATACGTGTGCAATCTCACTTAAGCCTCAGACAACAACAATAGGATCCTGTCATCCTATTGCTTTATGGATGAGAAAATTAAGGCAAAAGACCATATAAGTAGTTTGCCTAAAATCACACAGCTAAAAAGTGATAGAACCAGGATTAGGACTCCAAAGCCTTATCTCCTAAACATGTCTCAGTCTCCACAGGCCACCATAATCTCATTTCCCCCTGCAATCTATCCTTATAATGCAGTTAGAGTCATTTTTCTGAGTGAACTCTCCTTGACTCACCTTCCAGCTTCTTATTTCCCTCTAGACAGACCCCACATGTCTTAAGGCAACTGAAAAGGCACTTCTCCCATATACCCCTGCCCACCTTCCAGCCTTATCTCATGCCACACTTCAGCTCAACTCCTGGGTCCAGGACTTCCTGTCTATGGAGCACTATGGTCTCCTCCTCTCTCTGCCTAGTCATACTCTCTTCGCCCTCAGATCTCAACTCGGATGTCACTTCTTTCAGCAAGCTCTCCCTGGCCTCTGACTCCTTGGTCCTGCCACGGCATCCAGTGCTTACCTCTTTGCAACAGCCATCCTTCCCTTGAAGAGTCTGCTCCCTTCCTCTGTCTTCTGCATTAGCTGTAGGCTCTCTGAATGCAGATGTTGGGTCTTGTTTTCAGTGAATCCCCCAGGAATAGTAAAGTATTCAACAGATGTTTGTTAAATATAGGAATAAAGTGTATCAAATTTCTGACCTGACTGATTGTACAAAGGTCCCTATCCCTACATCTTCCCAATGATATTACATGCAAAATTGCCAGATTTGTGAGTGAAGATGGTATTAAAGAGCAGATGACATGGAAGAGGGGACCACAAAGGGAAACAGCCACTCTTCCCTTGACACAACATCAACTTCCATTTCCCAAGGGGATACAGAAGCCTTCTTGGGACTTTTTGCTTGAGAGTCTGGCTTTAAATCATTTGCCCTGCATGTATCCACTAATCAGAGGGCTGTGGAAAGTTCGGGCTACCTGCAGTTCCTTCCAGGTGTCATCACTACTCATTTGCTGGCTTTTGGACTTGGATGTAGCTGTACAAAGCCTCATTTTACTCACTTGGAAAAGACCACCTGGGCTTCAATTTGGGGAAGTATAACAAATTAGATGCCCTGACTAACCCTTTCAACTGAAACAACTAAAATGAAATAACACAAAAAGAAAGTTTTTTGTTTTTGTTTCTTAAACCACATTGTTCAAGTGTCCTAAAAGTAAAGAATCTGAGAATCTCAGGGTGCCTGGGTGGCTCAGTAGGTTGTTTCCAACTCTTGATCTCAGCTCAGGTCATGATGCCATGGTTTAGGAGATCGAGCCCCGTGTCAGGCTCTTTGCTGACAACGCAGGAGCCCTGCTTGGGATTCTCGCTCTCTCCCTCTTTCTCTGCCCCTCTCCTGTTCATGTGCACTCTTCTGTCTCAAAATAGCAAAATAAACTTAAAAAAAAAAAAAAAAGAATGTGTGAATCCCAAAAATGAGGTTAAGAGCGGGAAGTCAGAGGTAACTGAAGAACAAGGTGATTTCCATTCTAAGGTTTTTGCCTCAGCCAGGAAACTTGAACTTCTATTTTGATGAATATGCAGGACTTGAGAAATTGGAGATAAAGCCTTGAGCTTGCCCAAAGTGGAAACTGAATAAGACATAAACCGGGATCCCAAAGGCATGAGCCAGAAAAAAACTCTGCTATACGGAAGGTGAGATCAAGGAGACTTGCTTATATTGACCTAGCCACTGGGTGGAGGGACAGAACAGCTCCTCCCCTAAGGTTATATAACCATAACTGAGCCTTCATAAGGAGTTTCCAGTCTGAATTCATGCCACCTGAGTAGTCAAAAAAATGTTGTGTGAAGAAGCAACTTAAAGTAGTACCAGAATAGTGCCCCAGGAGACTGACAGAAGTAACTTGAATCTTCTTGAAAGGTACTCACCTTCAACTCAAGCCTTTAACATTTTTTTTCCAGATAAAGTTACAAGGCAAATGAACAACTTGTAATAAAAATAAAACTCAAAAATATCCTAGGAAAACAGTACACTATGAATGAAAACAAGAAGAAAAAAAAAAAAGATAGCAGAAGCAAAATTGCAATTATGAAAATATTTAATAGGTAAAAACAAGACGTTATAAACAACTTTATACCAGTGAATTTGAAAACTTAGATGGAATGGTTTGAATTCTAGAAAAATATAACTCAGAAAAACTTACCCCAAAAGTAGAAAATCTGAATAGTCCTACATGAGTGGGGTTTTTTAAATAGCCCTACCTTATTTAAAAAAATAATAATAATAATAATAATTAGTAATTTGCAAGCTTTCCACACACATACACAAAACAATAAACCAAAACAAAGAGCCACTAGGCTCAAATGACTCAAAAAAGTATTTGATAAAATTTAACAGCTATTCATGATTTAAAACAAACAAACAAACAAACAAACAAAAACAAACAACTAGAGGTAAAAAAGAGATGTATTTAACCTGGAAAACAGTATCCACAAAAATTTCTACAGAAAATATTTAATTTAAAAGGAAAAATTGAAAATGTTCATTATTTTATTTTGTTTTGTTTTGTTTTGTTTCAAATACAATATACTCCCCAACATGGAGCTCAAACTCACAACCCCAAGATCAAGTGGTCCTACTTAGCCAGCCAGGCGCCCTAAGCATTGAAAATGTTCTACTTAAGATCCAAAAAAAGAAAAAGAGGTCCATTAGACATCCAGTATTTTACTGGAAACCCTGGTCAATGCATTGCCTGGAAATATTAGAAAAGATAAGAAGAGGGAAAAAAATAGCATCGTTTGCATAGCTAGTGCTTGAAAATTTAAATGGAAAGAAAAGCTTTGAACACTTAAAAAGATCTACAGATTGAGGATGCATAAGTGAGTTTGCAGCAAGACTGGATTCAAGAGCAATAAATGAACAATCACATTCGTCATCAGTGCTCAATAAAAAAAAGTATTTTAAAGAAAATAATCATTTATGGAAACACCAAAATATAAGTAGGAACAAATCTAAGAAGACAATGTGAAACTGCTTTGTGAAGAAAATTATAGAACTGTATTGAAATTCGAAGAAGATCTAATAAATGGAGCCAGATAACAGATTTTTCAACAGGAAGCTTCAATAGCTTAAGTATTGTTAAATATAGAGATTCAATAGAATTCAAGTCAGTATTCTCCAGAGGTTTTCCTGGGGCTTGACAAATCAATACTAGAATTTTTATGAAGAAGTAAAAGGCCTAGAATAGCCAGTACTCTTGGGAAGATGAAGAGAGGCTGGGGGAATTTGTCCTACCAGATATCAAGACCTAACTGAGCTACAAGAATTAAGTCAATGTGATATCGGCGCAGGGACAGACAAACAGATCAGTAGAACAGAATAGAAGGCTCTAAAAAATATGGACATATAAAAACTTGAATTAGGACGAAGTAGCCATTGTAGATAGCATGGAAAGAAACAAATGGTGTGGGGACAATTGGTTATTCATATGGAAAAACCTGAAATTAAATCCCAATTTACACCATATACAAATAGCAAGTTCAAGTACAATAAAGACTTACATATGAAAGGCAAAGGTGTAAACTTTTAGAAGACAAATTAGAAGAATATCTTTTTTTTTTTTAATATTTTTTTTTTAATTTTTTTTTTAACGTTTATTTATTTTTGGGACAGAGAGAGACAGAGCATGAACGGGGGAAGGGCAGAGAGAGAGGGAGACACAGAATCGGAAACAGGCTCCAGGCTCTGAGCCATCAGCCCAGAGCCCATCGCGGGGCTCGAACTCACGGACCGCGAGATCGTGACCTGGCTGAAGTCGGACGCTTAACCGACTGAGCCACCCAGGCGCCCCGAAGAATATCTTTATGATAGTCTAGAGTAAAGAAGGATTTCTTTAAGCAAAATACAAAAACATAGACCATAAAATAAATATTAAAAAATCCAAATCTGTCAAAGTTCTGTTGTAAAAAGACATTGTATAGAGAGTTAAAAAAAGTCATACAAATGAAGATATTTCAACACATAAAATCAATAATCAAAATGACTAGTACCCAGAGTATTTTCAAAATTCATATAAATCAATAAGAAAAAGGCAATACAATCCAGTAGGAAAATGGACAAAAATAGGTACTTCATGAGAGAGGGGTTCAACCTTACTAGTGCTCATCCTTTTTATTAATCTAGGAAATACATGTTAAAATTATAATTTCCAGGGCACCTGAGTGGCTCAGCTGGTTAGGTATCTGACCCTTGATTTCACCTCAGGTATTGATCTCAGGGTTGTAGGTGCAAGTTCTGCTTTGGGCTAGGCTCCTCACTGGGTGTGAAGCCCACTTTAAACACACACACACACACACACACACACACACACACACACACACAACATCTGATAAATCCAGATGTTGGCCAATCTGTAATGAGACCTCTCATCCACTTTTAGCAGGAATGTAGCTTGGTATAAGCATCTCAGAAACACTTTGACATTACCTAATAAGGTTAAAATGTGTTTATCCTAAACTCATCCATTATATTTCTGAGTATGTAGCCTAGGGAAATTCTTACTATGTGAGCTGAAAGACATGTAGAAGAATGTACAAGCAGCATTGTTCATAATAGCTCCAATTCATAACACTCCAAATATCCATAAAGAGTAGAATGGATTGTGTGTGTGGGGGGGGGGGCAGGTTATACAAAGGAAGATTACACAGCAGAGAAAATGATCAAGCTACTTTTACATGTAGCAACATGGATGAATCTTTAAAAACATAATGATGATTGAAAGAAATAAGCTACTAAGACTACTACAAGGAGTATGATTCCATTTACATAAAGAACAAAATTGGTAAAACAAAGTATTATACTCTAAGAGATGCATACGTAGTTGGTAAACTATAGAAAAGAGGGCTATGATTAATACAGAATTCAGATGCTGTTTCTCTTGCAGGGAAGAGAGGGTGGTATCATTGGAGAGAGGTCCACAGAAACCTCTAGAATACTGGAAATATCCTGTTTCTTATCCAGGACAGAGGTTACACTTTCTATCATTTAAAAAAAATTACAGATAAAATTATTCATTTTAAAATATGTATTCTGCAAATAAATGAAAAGTTTGGTTTGTGCTAGTATGGCAAAGTTGAATGACACAAAGTGCATAAAGTGCCAGGCATCTAAGAAGTGCTCAATATGATATGTGTCCAAATTTTAAAAATAGAATAAAATGACTCTAAGGCCTGGGGGTGAGAAAAGAAGGCACAGAGGAGTGGGCTGTGGATACTAGGATAGATTCTTATGGACCCCAAGTAAGGATGCAGAGACTCGGACATTGGCTGGAGCTGACCCAATCCTTGAGAAATCTGCCAAGCAAAGCAGGCAGACACATTCCAGAAGATGGCATGTTTACAGCTTCTTGGCCCAACACCACGGCCACAAAAGCAGCCAGCCCAAATCCCTTTCTTCTTATCAACAGATGAGCCCCAGGACATTATACCTTTCCTGCGAGGAAATAATGTTTTCTAAGAGAAGCTGAGCCTCATTCACCATGTCTCCTCTCCACCCACCAGCCATGCAGAGATTTAGCAGAGAATGATGTGGGCATCAGATAGTGCTTATCCACCTCACCCTTGCCCATGGGCGGAGGGTCTCAAACATACTGGCTGGGGGCCAGGTCTTCCTGGGGGGTATTCAAGATCTTTTAAGAAACCTTAACTGAACATCTGCTAACTGCAAGACACTTTACCAGACAACATAGTGTTACATGTTGAATTATGTCCCCTCCAAAATATGTTAGTCTTAATTCCCAGAACCTGTAAATATGACCTTGTTTTGAAATAGGTCTTTGCAGATGATCCAGTGGGCCCTGGTCCAAAGCCACAGTTTCCTTATGAAAGGGAAATATGGACATAGGCACATAGGAAAAAGGCCATGTGAAGATGAGCATTTTCCTGCCACAAGCTAAGGAACTTACCAGAAGCCAGGAGAGAGGCCTGGAACAGATCCTCCGTTAGTGCATCAGCACCACCCACACCTCGACCTCACACTTCAGCTCCTTAGAAATGTGACACCACACATTTCTGTGTTGTAAGCCACCCAGTTTGTGGTGCTTTAGTTTGGCGACCCTACAAATCTAATACAAATGGTGGACATGGAAGGGAGAAAGTGTAACTCCCTGCCCTCAAGGAGCTCACTGTCTCCAAGGGCATGGGAAAACAATTGCATTTTAAGCAGAATGAAATAAGAAAAAGGCAAAAAGGCAAGGGAAGGCTTTTGGCTGTATAGGCTGGAGTGTGAGGAGTTCTAACTGCAGAGGACAAGACACAGTTTCACACGGTCATCTATTTATCCTTTCTTCCACATATTCATTCATTCACAGGGGCTGTAGAATGTTCTGAGTAAGAGTCCAGGCTTTGAAATCAAGTAAGAGTTCATATGTCAAGTCAGGTGGTTCTTAGGTATATGATACCAGAAAAGTTTCCCTCATGTATAAAATGAGGATAATCATACCTACGTGACAGGGTCTGACGCATAGTAACTGTTCCATAAAAGCAGACAACTCTTGGCAGCATTACTATTCACCCAACTAAAGTTTACTGTGTCTGCTATGAGCCAGACAACGTATTAGGGATACAACAATAAGACAATAGTTCCTGCCTTCCTTGAGATCACAGTCTAGCTCCTTCCTGGCTTGGAGACAGATATAAAAGCAAACAGTTACAACATAATAGGATAAGTACTACTAGAGGTAGTACTAGAGGCATCTAGTAGTACTACTAGAGGCATCAAGGGAGAGCCAAGTTCGGAGTGTCTTGTCCTGAATGAGGCAGGGATGAGGGTAGAGGCAGAGAAGAAGGTGATGCTTGAGGTGACTTTTGAAGGATGAGTAAGGGTTTATTGAGGAGAGAGCCATTCCAAGGAGGGGGAAGGAATGTGCATAAAGCAATAGAAACAGGAGAGAACAGGTGACATGTGGAGAAGGGCAAACAGTTTGGTGCAGCTGAAGCACAGGATCCTGAGTGAGGAGAGAATCTTGGGAAGATGGGCCAGGGCCATGTTGTGAGAAGTTCCATATGCCAGCCTGAGGAGTTTGGACTTTGTCTAAAGGCAGTGAAAGCTTTTGACTTTTTAAATAATGGATGGTAAGCAAGGGAGTGACATGGTAAGATTTGCTTTTAGATGTATTGCTCTAGCGTTAATGTGGAGGTGAGAAAAGGGGCAGGCTAGCCTGTTAGGAGGTTATCACATTAGTCAAGACCACAGACTCTGAGACTAGAACTGAGTCAGTGGTGATGGGGTAGACTTGGGAAACAGAACATAGTGTTAACTGACATCTGTGATGCCTGGTGGCTGCCCAGCATTTCCCAAACACCCTTCCCATGGTTGGGGAATTTCCCAGCTGATGTGTCCATTCTCCTCAAAGAAGAAGCCGGAAACTCACTTTCCCAGCGTCCCTGTCAGATGGGGCGCATGCGTAAAATCTGACCTCTGCCCATCAAGACTTAGTTTTGGGGAAGAGGGTTATGAAGAAGATAGCACATGGAATCCATTCTGACAAGGGTAGTGGGGGGACCCTGTAGTCACTCTCCCCCCAGGGGCTTGCCTGTGATGTGACGCACAGTGCACCAGCCAGCGGTAGCAGCAGCAGGGCGTCTACTGGACAGCCGGGCTCGCAGGCCTTCCTGAAGATTCTCTCTGCTATCGAACAACTTAATAAATTCTTTTTGTTTGTTTGTTTGTTTAAGCTAGCTAGAGTGGCTTCCGATATTTGTAACTAAGAACACAGCCTGGTACAAATAGAAATGACAAGATTTGGTGATAGATCGGGGGTGAGAGAGAACATGAAATCTGCAATGATGCCCAGATTTCCATCTTAGGTGCCTGGGTGAATGATAATGCTGTTAATTAAGCTTAGGAATGAGGAGGGAAGAACAGCTGTGGGAGGAGAGCTGGAAGTAATAATGAGCTCAGTTGAGTTCAGTTTTCAACATGCTGAGTTTGAGTTTCCTTTGGGACATATGGGTCCTAGACAGATACATGAAATATATGGATCTGGATATCAGTAAGGAAGTCTGAATATGAGTTTTAGGCTTGTTAGAATATATTTATCATTAGATTAATATTAATTGAACACTTAAAATGTTACAGTCACTGGGGAAACAACAATGAATCAGATAAAATCCCTGCTCTCATAAAATTTAATGGGATAAATCATAAATAAATAAACAGGTAAATAGAAAATGTGATTTGGGGGTGATATTTACTACAAAGAAGAGTGGAGTAAGGAGATAGAGAGTGATGGTTGGAGGTGGGGTTGGGAAGTGTGTCCAGGGAAGTTGTCTCTGTGGAGGTGACACTTGAATAGAATTAGGGAGTGAGCTCTAAAAAGGTTTGGGGGCAAAGAGAAGCAATCTAGGCAAAGGGAATAACAAATGCAAAGGGATAATAAGCTTAGAGTTTTTAAGGAACAGCAAGAAGGCCAATGTGGCTAGAGTGAAATGAGCAAGAGAATGGTAGATGTGCAAGATGACTTCGCAGGGAGGTAGACAGGGACCAGACCACGTGGTATCTATACTGTTGACCATGATGAGGAATTTTTATTTCATTCTGAATTTGATGAGAAGCCATTAGAGGTTCTGAGCAGGGTTCTGTGACTTATGGTTTTAAAGATCCCAGCTGCCACATGGAGTACCATCTTTGAGGGACAAAAGTAGAAGAAAATAGACCAGCTGGGAGGCTGTTGCATTAATGCAGGCAGATGATGCTGGTGGCTTAGACAGAAGAGATGATGAGGATGGCAGGTGGTGAGAAATGGTTAAATTATGGATATCTTTAGAAGGAACAATCAATAGGACTTGCCAGTGGGATTGCTGTGGATGTTAGGGGGAGAGAAATCTTGGAGATTGACTCCCATGCTTTTGGCCTATGGAACTAGGTGACCAGTGACACGCTTTATTTATTTTTAAAATTTATTGATTTATTCTGAGAGAGAGAGAGAGAGCACATGTGGGCATGAGTAGGGGACGGGCAGAGAGAGAGGGAGAGAGAGCATCCCAAGCAGGCTCCACACTGTCAGTGCAGAGCCCAATGTGGGGGTCGAACTCATGAACTGTGAGGTCATGACCTGAGCCAATGTCAAGAGTTGGACACTTAACCAACTGAGCCACCCAGGCACCCCAGTGGTATGCTTTAATGAGGGGTGTGGTGAGAGCTGGTTGGGGAGTGGTGGTAGAAATAAAATATTTTGGTTTGAAAGTAAGTTGGAGATGTCTATTAGACCCCAAAACAGAAAGGTTGGGGCAAAACTGATCAATTTGGACATCATCCTCTCAGAGACAGTATTTAGCCACATCCCTTCCCTTCCCTCCCTCCATAAATCCATTCTCAAATCCCCCCTGCAGCCTCGGGGAAGCTTCCTGTCATGGGTGACTTATGGAAGGAATCTTTTATCTTTCCTCTCTGGCACAAGTCTTTCCCCAGGAGGTCTGTGCTGAGCCTACCACAAGTAAAATCTAGAAAATAGAAAAAGCAGAAAACCAAGACAAGACATTTTAAAGAAAAGTACATTGTATTGCAGTGCATTATGAATTTAAAAATTGTAAGTTGATTGATTATATATGTGTGCTACATGTTTTAGGATTTAAACTTCCGTAAAGCAGCAGTTGTTCTGTTCTGTGTTTTCTTGGGAGGCAGTTTAGAGAAGTGGTTAAGATCACTGGCCTTGTACTCCTACTCCTTGGGTCCAATTTAGAGATATGTAATTCTGGTCTAGTTATTAAATCTCTCAGCACCTCAGTATCCCCATATGTGAAATGGAGGTTGTAATAGAACTGCCATTTTAGGGCTATTGTAGAGATTAAATGACTGAGCGTGAGTAAAGCCCTTAGGATGGTTCCCATATAGAATGAACTCAATAATCACTGACTGTTAGTACATATTATGTGTTCTACAGGAACATAGCATATTGTGGATCCCACATAAGAAATACTCAAGCAGAGGCTAAAATACTCCTGTAAGAATGGTGTAGGAGGAACACCTTATTGGGAGGGGGTAGTTTCTGGATCTAAAACCTTCTAATTTTGGATTCTTTTCCATTCTATGAAGTAACTCCTGTGCTGCCTGGGAGCATGGTGTGTTGATTGACCATGTGACAAAGTGTGAGGCTGGTGAAAACAGGGAACTTCTTGGTTTCCTTTAGATGCCATCATTTTTGTTGAGTTGCCTACCCTTATCCCAGATGCCAGAGGATCTGCTGTGCTTTCTGCTTACCTGGGTTCCCTGCCTCTGTCATCCTATCCAGACTCCTGATTCTTTAGGTGAGAGTCTGCTAGCCAGCTGACCATAAGGTGTAGTCTTTCATTATGGCTGGTAGGCAGTATTCACATTCATGACAAGTTTGCAGAGGTGAGTAGTGATGGGCACACTGAGTGAGGGAGAGGATTGCAGAACCTGCACTGGACACTGTAGTGGGATTTAGATAGTTGCAGGTCCCTGTGGCCCATCCTGCTGGAGCCCTGGGGAAAGTTATTCTAGAAGAAACTAAATGTATCTAAAATCTAAGTTCTGGAGAAGAGGAAATGAAATTTGTACACCGACCAGTTGTCACCATGCTTACATACAGGGCCAGACTCTATGTTCTCTGGAGAGAACGGATAAGATCTTTAAGTCTGAGAACAAACACGGTAAAACTCGTTTGCAGCTGTGTTTAAGTGTTGTGCTATTTGCAAGTAGGCGCCATATCCCTGCACTTGCTTCAGAAAATCCAGCTATGTGGTTTGCATTAAAACACACACACACACACACACACACACACACACACACACACACACACACAAGAACCTAACCATTACAGTGTCAGCTCCAGGTGGTTCCTTTCTTTTTTGGTATTAAATCTGTTTAATATCTTTAATAATTCTCTTACTTCTAAATCTTTCCACAAAGGGCAGTACAGTTCTTCAGCTTATTGCAAACATGTCTTTAAAAAAAAAAAAAAAAAAAAAAAAAGCAACCTTAATGTTGAAGCTCTAGTTACAAAATTTTAGTTATTGGCACTATACCATAAAGCCAAATATTGTCCTTGTTTTAAAACAAGGTCAATATTTCACTGGAGAATATAGCCAACACATTTTTTCCCTCTATATATCTACATCCAATGGTGGTATTTTATAGGCTAATTTAAAAACAAATGCAAATTTTAAAAAATTAATGAAAGCCATGTTTTGTTCAGGAATACTATTGTACACATACCATGGAGGTTGTTTTTTTTTTTTTTTATTAAAAAATTTTTTTTACGTTTATTTATTTTTGAGACAGAGAGAGAGCATGAACAGGGGAGGGTCAGAGAGAGAGGGAGACACAGAATCTGAAACAGGCTCCAGGCTGTGAGCTGTCAGCACAGAGCCCGATGTGGGGCTCGAACTCACGGACTGCGAGATCATGACCTGAGCCGAAGTCGGTCGCCCAACCGACTGAGCCTCCCAGGCACCCCCGGAGGTTGTTTTTACAGCAGATACTAGTTTGCCAAACTTCAATGGCGAAACACTAAGTTGTGAGTTTGGTATTGTCCCCCTAGCTGCTTCTTGCTGCCCTGGAGAATCTGGCCATTAGTGATGTTGACAAACCACCTTGTTGCCACCATTTCCCTTCTTACAGGTGACCGCACTGCGCAGAATACGCATATCCTTAAGATGCAAGGCCTAGCAAAAAGCCTCCCACAATTCCACTGGATATCAACATGTTCTGTTTGATAAATTCGGTTGCTTCTTCAATTATACTATTGATTTTAGGTGCTGCTGTATTTGCTCATTTCTCAATCTTTCACTCGGTTTACATCTTTTTCGCTCTCTTCCAGTCAGTCTGCACACAGCCACTGTGACGGGCAATCTGCAGAAGAGCAAAGCCACTTCCTACTGCAGTTGCTGTAAGCTCTCCAGCTCTCCGGGACAAAACCCCCTGCATGCCAGCCAGTCACACCACCAATTACAATCTGGGTGGCTACTGAGTATTTTTCTACCACAGGTCCAGAACTGTGGCCAGATACTCGATTCCACCAATGGTGTCTTCTTGCATACTCAGTTAAATCTAACCCTTCCTAAGACTCATCATCGCCTTCCTACTCTTGGGGGGTGGGTGCGGTTGGAGGGTGCGGTTCCGGGGTCGCCATGACACCGCCAGTCCAGGTGGTTCCTTTCAGATGTAACTGAACCAACCATCTCTCTCTGTTCTGCCCCTCCCTCACGGAGACTGTGAGGAGTGTGGTCCTCAGCCAGGTATTTAACAGAAGGTCTCACAAGGGGAAACGCTAACACTTTCACTGGGTCTTTGCATAACCAAGTGAGCAGCCAAATAAAAGCTTTTCCGAAAAGGACGTAACAGCCAAACGTCTTGGGTGATTCCAGATTGGATCCTGAATTTAAAAAAAAAAAAACTGTCAAAGATATTTTGGGACAATTGAAGACAGTTGACTATGGATTGTATGCTAATTAGATCCTCATCATTCAGAATGTAGGCCTCTGACCACCCCAGCTGCATCACCTAGGAGCTTGTAAGAAATGCAGTGAAGGGTCTAGGTGGCTCCGTCAGTTAAGCATCCGACTTTGGCTCTGATCCTGATCTCAGGGGTTTGTGAGTTTGAGCCCTGCATCAGTCTCTGTGCTGTCAGGGCAAAGCCCCCTTCAAATACTCTCTTTCCCTGTCTCTCTGCCCCTCACTCGCTCCCGTGCACACATACCCTTTCTCTCTCAAAAATAAACATTAAAAAATAAATAAATAAATTATGGGCACCTGGGTGGCTTAGTCAGTTAAGCATCAGACTTCACCTCAGGTCATGATCTTGCAGTTGGTCAGTTAGAGCCTGGAGTCAGGCTCTGTGCTGACAGTTCAGAGCCTGGAATATTCTGTGTCTCCCTCTTTTCTCTGCCCCTCCCCCACTAGCACCCTGTCTCTCTCTCTCTCTCAAAATAAATAAACATTAAAAATTTTTTTAAATAAATAAGTTTAAAACAATAGAAATGCAGCATCAGTCCCCACCCCACGTCGTTTATATGCACATTAAAGATTGAGAAGCATGTGTGTGAGTGCTCGTGCATATTCCAAGTAGAATTCAGAGGTATGTTTGCAAACCAGACTGAAAGTGATGCTTTTAATGGAACTGGATCGGGGGCGCCTGGGTGGCGCAGTCGGTTAAGCGTCCGACTTCAGCCAGGTCACGATCTCGCGGTCCGTGAGTTCGAGCCCCGCGTCGGGCTCTGGGCTGATGGCTCGGAGCCTGGAGCCTGTTTCCGATTCTGTGTCTCCCTCTCTCTCTGCCCCTCCCCCGTTCATGCTCTGTCTCTCTCTGTCCCAAAAATAAATAAAAACGTTGAAAAAAAAATTAAAAAAAAAAATAAATAAAGGAACTGGATCGTAGATTCCTACAAGGCACCACGGACTGTCCTGCTGGAGCCATTAGTCTTCTAAGTGGATAGACCAGGCACGGAGCTATGTACTGCAGCAAGAAGAGGAGGAATGATGGAGTTAGACCACCCCACGGGAAGAAGCTCCAGAGACCCAAAGGTGCCTGGGGATTCATTGTCACTATGCGACAAGAAGTCAACAAGGTTAGGAGTTTGGGTGTATCCCCTTAACTTGGTGGGGATTTTTTTCCCTCAGTTGGATGACACAGCTTAAAATTCCTTCCTTCATGTGTTGTAATTCCCTCTGGTTTTCCCCAACCCTTTACTGTGGTTGGACAACACCCCTTCAACTTTGTGTGTTGGTGACAGGGGAGAAGTGAGACCTTCCCTGTGGTCACAGCCCTCAGTGGAGGCCTTTGCAGGGGTAGAAGCATCCATGGCAGGAGGCAGGGGGCCCTGGGTTCCAGGCTGCATTTCTAGAAGGAGAGTTGGCACGTTGCCACTCCTGGGTCTCATTTAAGTGTCTCTGTCTCCTTGCGGGTCTGAGCCTTATATTCAGGATTACTAACTCTGAGAACTTGTAAGTGCCAAATCACAGAAGGGGAAGTGGTCAGGATGAGCCTCCCCCAAGCCCCATATTTCTCTAGCTATAGAGAATTTGAGTCATGTTGGGGCATTTATTTCACATAAAGACTAGCAAAACCAAAAAGAACTGAGAAATTACCTCTCCCCATTCTTGTTTCCAAATTCCATTCAGGTTTGGAACTTATTTGAACAATTTTCATTTTGAAACATGAAAAGGTGGAAGATTCCAGCCTCTTTCTGTTAACAGTAGACAAAGATAAGCATCTCTCCACAAAGGTACAAGATTATGTTACCCTTCTGGAATCCTGGTAGCCAATTCAAGTTGTTTTTGAAGCACAATGCTACCCATGAGGCCTAAACCAAAAGAACCAGACATTCCAGATTGACTCAAATAATTCCATTTTTTAAATGTAATGTTCTGGCACCTCTGTGATTTCCATATTTGTTCCAGTTTTCATCACACCCTGTGATACTGAATGGCAACATCAGGAACAGAATGCTTCTTTGAATAACTCAGCTGCCTTCCTACCTTGTGGCTATCAGGTGTAGGACACAGTTTGTCAGGAATTAAAAGAAAACACAATTTCCATTCAAGAATTTAATTCTCTTTCAACACACATAAAAAAGGGAAAAGTTATTTTGTGGTTTATTGTGCGGAGGACAAGTCTTCTAAAAAAACCGAAAGAAGGCAATTCTCAATGGAAACTATGGATCTTTGATGAACTTTTTATTTCTGCATGATTTGAGATTTATGAAGAGCCAAACTAAAACCTATTTTGTTTTTCACTGTGTCTTATAAGTAGGGGAAAAAATGACATTAGTAACTATTGAGCCATGTGACTCTCAAATACATAGTAACTTGGCTTTGTATTCGCTCACAATGCTTCTAGAAACCCCACGATAGAAAGGTTAAATCCTTTTCATTTTCTTTGGAACTATTTGGAAACATTCACAGCTCAGAGCTGGGATGTCCATCCTATAGTTTATGTAGCATAACTGTGTTGTCTCTGATACTCCAGAACAAGAGTTTACAACTGAACTGGAAAACAACTGTCCTGCGCTACGTCTAGTCTAGCTATGTAGGCCAGACTTTATCAGTTTTTGGTACTGCTTGTGATAATTACTTCTTGCCAAACATGCTTGTCTGAATTATTCCATAAAACACGCTTGATAAATGGACTTATCAAGACCATTAGGTCTTGAAGAACTTAAATTAGTCCCAGATGACTCTCTTTTCAGTTAAAAGATAAATTTAAATAAAATGTGAATGTAAACATATTTTCAACTCAGAGTTCTATTTTAACCACTGAAGCACATTCTGGCACTAAGTACTATATCTATTTTTGACATTTATGACTTTTGCATTTGTTGGAAACACACAAGACCTCAGGTGGCTGTATCTATTTTTTATATTTACGACTCGTTTGTATTTGCTGGAAACAAACAAGTTCTCAATTTTCTATCTGTAAAATGAAATAATAACAGATGCTTCATAAGGATCTGAGGATGAGTAAATAAGATAGTAGAAAGAAAGGGGTTTGTCACAGTACCTGGTACATAGTGAGTGTTCAGTAAATGTTACAATAGAATTCCTTTAACTTGTGGCAGAGGTACACACATTAGGGAGGTGATTTAAATATATTCATTTCCCTTGGTTTTCAGACTAATGTATTTATCTTTCATTGTACTATAATGGCTGTCAGTAGCAATTCGGAGCTATTTGTGCATTAGTTAAGTTTTAAAAATGTAAGGCTCCTTCTGATCTGCTTTTAAGGCCCTCTGCTTTTCTGGTGCAGCTTCACTTCTTTCCTGCTCCCAGCTCACCATCTGTACAGAACCATGACTGGTCCTGAGAGATACTCCACAGTTTCTTTTCCAGTCCTACTGACATACAATTGACACATAACACTGTGTAAATTTACAGCGTATTATCGTGTATGGATTTGATACATTTACACATTGCAAAATGATTACCACCATAGGATTGGGTACAACCTCCCTCAGGTCACATAACTACTTTGTGTGTGTGTGTGTGTATGGTGAGACATTTAAGATTTATTCTCCTAGGAACTTCTCGGTATATAATACAGTATTATTAACTATAATCACCATGCCATCTAGTAGATCCCTAGAACATATTCATTTTCTAATGAATATAAAACTGGCATTTTGTGCTTTTTGACCAACATCCCCCTATTTCCTACCTCCCACCCCCAACCCCTGGTAACCAACATTCTACTCTCTGTTTCTATGAGTTCAGCTTTTTAATTTTTTTAGCTTTTTATTTTTTTGTTTTTTCTAAGTAAGCTCTATGCCCATCGTGATGTTTGAACTCATGACCCTCAGATCAAAGGTCAGATGCTCTACCCACTGAGCCAGCCAGGCACCCCGAATTCAACTTTTTTAGAATCCATATATAAGTGAGATCAGACAGTGTTTGTCTTTCTCTGACTTATTTCACTTAGCATAATGCCTTCAAAGTCTATCCACATTGTCAAAAACAGCAGAATGTTCTTCTTTCTTGTGGCTGAATATTTTAATATATATATATATATATATCACATATGTATCACATATATCATATATATATCACATCTGCTTTATCAATTCATCCATTGTAGAGCACTTAGGTTGTTTCCATACCATAGCTATTGACTCCACAGTTTCTTGTATCATTTTTTTTTTCCTGTCTGGAAAACTTCCCCAGCTCTCTTGGTTATGATTCTGTTCTTCCTTTAAGACCTGGCTCACACATTTTTTCTTTTACAAAGTTATCTCTGATTCCCTTAGTCCAAAAATAATCTCTACCTTAGAGTCATTCTAATGACATTGAAAAAAATTTTTTAAGGTTTTTTTTTTTTTGAGAGGGAGGGAGAGAGAGAGTGCACAAGCACAAGCGGGGGAGGGGCAGAAAGTGAGAGGGGGACACAGAATCCAAAGCCGGCTCCAGGCTCTGAGCTGTCAGCACAGAGCCTGACGCAGGGCTGGAACCCACGAACCATAGGATCATGACCTGAGCCAAAGTCAGACGCACAACCGACTGAGCCACCCAGGTCCCGACATTGAAAATTTTTTAAATAAAACTTTAAATTTAGAATAGGATCAGAATTACAGAATAGTTGTGAAGATTATATAGAGGATTCCTATATACCCCTTAGCTCATGTCTCCTAATGCTCATATTACTATACTACATTTGCCACAATGAATAATCCAGCATTGGTACGTGCATTGAGCCCTTTTAATTTATTTTGTAGCTGACTCAACTGTAAACTCCTTGAGGCCAGACTCTGTGGCCACTAACCTTTTCATTACTGTAATCTGTACAAAGTCTATGCTTACCATCATGCACTGACTAGGTACTAAAACAATATTTGTTGAATGAATAATTGCCTTCATTGCCTTAACTGCCTGCTTCAACAAAACCCTCAGTTTGTTTATTGTAAATCAACTTTGTATTCAAGTAGAACATACATGCAAAAAATGTGATCATAAATATGGAGCTCAATGAATTTTCACAAAGTGGACACATTCATGTAACTATCACTGAGATCTTCAAATAGAACACTTTCTGCATATTTCCTTTCCTTGGAAGCCCCCCAGTGCACCCCTTCCAGTCTTCCATTTTGACTTCTTATAATGCCCTCATTTTTATTTTAACAATGGGATTCAGTGTCATGGTTTATGATTATAATGTAACTTTCTTTTATATTGTTATCATATCCATGCAACGTAGCTTGAATCTATCTATTAAAAAATTCACTGCTGATTAAAGGAAGTACGATGAAGTAGATTTTCCAACCACCAAACAATGTCCATTGTCCTTGTAGTTTATATAATTTCTTCATCAAGGCCCAGCTTATAGTTGGGTGTACCCACTTTGAGCTGAAGGACAATTCCAGTCTGAAAACATCAGTCGGGCCACTGTAGGAAGTAGGATATAAACCATTTTGGTTTCTGTTCCCTTAGAAACACATGGAACAAAATAAAGTTTGCCAAATGGAAATATACAAAACCACTGGGGAAATAAATGTTATTTTTAAGCTTCTAAGAGGCTATCACAAATAACCGGGAGGAGAGTGGAAAGAATTCAAAAAGCAGGTGACCTTTTAACAGGCAGAACACAGCAGGGTTAGCAAGTGCCTGGAGAATGTTGTGACTTGGAGAAAGAGATGCTGAGAGCCCAGGCTGGGCGGGACTGACCTCAGTGGACATGATGAGAATGGAGCTGGCTTTTCCCCATCTTACGACAACTGGATAGCAAAAAGGAAACCATCCTCCAGAAATGGGAGCTGTGAGAATCCCTGGGTACCAAAAAAGGAGCAGATTTGGAGATCTGGGAGCTGGTGGGTTTTTGTTGGCAGCCATATCTGGAGCGTCACGCTCAGAAGCCTGGCTTTCCTCCACTCTTAGAGCAAATATCACCCTGCAGAGACACCAGGGTGACCTGTCCTCTAGGTGGAGACTACAGAGGCAAGGCAGGTTGGTTAGAAGGAGGAGGATGGCTGCACTGTCAGTAGAGAAAGCTACTCTGGAAACGAGACAGGGAGAAGGGCAGGCGTCTCTTCTGGGTTCAGAGGGGAGAAGACTCCACCGTGGCCTGTCTCTGTCCTTCTGAGGTTATTTCACTGCTAGCGTTCTCAGATGATCAGGAATTGACAGCTAGTTTGCACAATATATACCAGTTACACAAGTTGCCTGCTTTGTGGTGTGTATTTATTTATTTAAAATTTTTTTTCTTTTTCTTTCTTTTTTTTTTTTTAACTTATTTTTGAAGGACAGAGCATGAGCGGGGGAGAAACAGAGAGAGAGGGAAACACAGAATTTGAAGGCTCCAGGCTCTATGCTGTCAGCACAGAGCCCAACGCGGGACTCGAACTCACGAACCGCGAGATCATGACCTGAGCCGAAGTCAGATGCTCAACCGACTGAGCCACCCAGGCAACCCCCCCCCCCAATTTTTTTAATGTTTATTTATTTTTTGATAGAGACTGAGTATGAACAGGGTAGGGGTAGAAAGAGAGAGACACAGAATCTGAAGCAGGCTCCAGGCTGTCACCACAGAGCGCAACACAGGGCTCGAACTCACTAACTGTGAGATCATGACCTGGGCCAAACTCAGCCGATTAACCAAGTAAGCCACCCAGGCACCCCTATGGTGTGTGTTTAAAACAAGACAGAGAATGTTGCCAGTTGGTCAGTCTAGCTTTCCACACAGAGATAGCTTTGAGAAAACTGGCTCGACTAGAGATAGTGCATGCCACATTTTCTCTCATAAAGGGAAAGCCTCTCCAGACCAAGCAAAGAGGGAGATGCCAAGAGCTGGCTGTTCCTGCTTATCCCTTGGGTTACAGACAGTCACAACTCCAAGCACAGCAGGGACCCATAGTGCTGTGGCATTCATGTAACTACTAGCATCGCATATCCTTTAATGAGCAGACTGACAAACAACAGTATGTGTTAGATCTTCTGGAAAAAAGCTCTCAGAAGCCTGAATGTGTTCTCAAACCATCAGCCTTTCTTCACCATTTCCTTCTACTACCACAACAGTCAGTCAAAGTGACTTGCCGGAGGTTAGTAGAAGTAGGTGCATGTAGGAGCTCACAGAGAAGTACTGGATGGCTCCTGGGCTTTGTTTATCCTAGATAACATGCAATCTTACAAAAATAGACCAATCTCTCTTTCTAGAGAGGCAATTCACAGCAAGGCAGAAAACGCACTAAGTGGCGTTACTCTTCCTTCGCTTAGCCCAGTTCTTTTTCCGCATTTCTGATTTTTTGTTTTTAATAAGAGACAAGAAGAGTTTTCCCAAATAACACATTGAAGCTTGTGACTAACAGCAGTAAAACTGAATGTTCAACATCAGTGTTATAAAAATCATCCACTTATCTTCCTGGAGAGTTTTTCTTTTAGGTGCCAGCTTACTGTTTTTCTGTGGACTCTCTTCCTTACCTGAATGAGAGGTGCATTCTCTTTTGCTACTAACCTCCACCTCCACTGCAAAGACTGTGACCTCCCACTTTAGAGGCACAAAATCTCAGCCCACTGCTCTGTACAATCAGTCCTCTCTCCTTGCTCTCTACCATCAACAATATGGAAAAGAGCAGAAGTTTCCAAGGTTCCGTTACTCCTGAACATACACTGGGTGAAGAAATTTAGGCGGGGATTGTATGCTTGTATGCTCCACCAACCAACAACCCCTAAACATGGGCAAGGGTGTAGGGATGGCCTACTCACTACCTATATACCAGTGAAAGTTAAGAGACATACTAGATGCCCATAAATTGAAATTGTGTTTAAATAACTGATGGCACATCCACTAAGGGGACTCTAGGAGCTTTAATGTTTGCTGAAAGTGCATAACATGTTTCTGCTACAATATTAAGTAAAAAAGGTAGGATACAAAATATATTTATAATATGACTGCAGCTGAGCAATGTTTAAAACCTAAAAATCTTTTGCAAAGAAAAAAAGAAGGAGGAGGAGGAGGAGGAGGAGGAGGAGGAGGAGGAGGAGGAGGAAGAAGAGAAGGAAAAGGAGAAAAAAAGACTGGACACAAATGCTTCAGAATCAACAGACTGAGTGAGCCCTGAGGGTGACACTTTGGGTGATTCCTTCTCTGTTTGTAATTTTCCACCTTTTACTCGAGCATGTCCTCCTTTTATAATTATGAAAATCTTGAGTTCTTGCATTTAACCAGTGAGCAAAAGCAGTAGACAGAGGCGCTGTGGCCGGGCACCCAGTGCTCCAGGGGCCAACCGGGCGGATTTGGCGGTGGCTGCCTGGGCCGGGCGAGGTCCCTGAGCCAGCCTCCGGGACACAGGACTCTGCTGGGGCAGAAGCCTTCAGAGAGGAGCCTAATTTATCTGAGCACAGCTGACGTCGCTCAGAGAAATCCAGAAAGTGCTGATTAATCACGCAGTCACGGCTAATCCCTGGAAAGAACTCGAGTCGAGGTGACACAAAACAGTGCCCCAGGCGGGAACACGACCTCAGGCGCCGCCGCGGGGCCAAAATCTGGGCCTCCACGTCTCGCCGCCGCCTGGAACGCTCTGCGGCGCTGGCTGCGCAGGTGGCGCATGCGCACCCCGCCGGCCGGCCCCCTCCAGCAGCCGGCCCCCTCCAGCCGCCGGCCCGCCACCTGCTTGGCGTCCCCAGGCTCGCGCCCGCCCCTGGCCGGTTCTTGTGAGCGTCAACTCTGTTTACTGCTTCGTGGTCGCCAACCCACGGGCACTGCTCTTAAGGTTGACTGTCACCGTGGTGGGAAGACATTGGCCAAGAACTGTTTTCCTTGGAGAGAGCTCTCACACAGTCTGAGAGAAAATTAGTATTAAAGGTTGTCTGCTCTAGAGGAGAAAAGAGTGATTCAAAGGACTGTGGAGACCTGAGATGTCAGTGGAGGCACCTGGCAGTGAACTATATTGCTCTTACGAATGGCTTTATAAGGGGCGCCTGGGTGGATCAGTTGATTAAGCCACCCACTCTTGGTTTTGGCTCAGGTCATGATTTCACAGTTCCTGGGGTTCGAGCCCCCGCCAGGCCCCGAAATCTTCCAAAAAGAATCCTGGGCGAGGCCAGGCAAGCACGAGAAAGACTCGAAGCGTTCCAAGTGGGAACCTACTGGGCTCTGCTCAGAAGGAAATGCTGCAAAGAGTGCGGAGGAGCCGGGGGAGTGCGGGACGCCTCCTCTTGCCTTCAGAGCGTTGCCTCCTAACAGCAGAAGTTCACGCTAAATTGGCTCTGCTGTCAGTCTTGAGGGAGCCCCCATTGGTCTCCTGCAGCAGTGCCCCAGCTCCCCCAGCCCGGGCTTGTCCAGTTTATTAGGCACGTGTTAAACAGCCAGCCACACCAGTGAGCAGGGTGTAAGAAAGTACCTGGCACCTGGAGGCGAATGGAAATAAAGCTGGAGTTCTGGTCCAGGTATGTGCAACTGGTACCCCTCCCCCCACCCTGCCCGCCGCACGCCAAATACCCACAAACACAAATTGCCCTCCTGATTTGTTTTAATCACTTCAAGTCACAATCTTTATATTTTCTTTCCTGTTTTACTTACTGTTAGAAAACAAAGGTCTCACTAGGCTTGTTTTATGACCTTCACCAGTACACTTGTGCTACTTCACCAGTACACATGCTAGATTGGCTTGGCAAGGGGAAGGGCGCTTTATCTTCTTTTGATCACTATCGGAGTCACAGGCCTTTAAATCTTTTGAACTCACATCCCTTGTTCCACACTAGCTGCTACTGATTCTACAACCCTGGTGCTCTCTCTTTGACTCAAATATGAGATCTTTTCTGTCTCTTGGGCCCAAGGGATTGGGATGCGGAGGAAGGTTCCTAAGCCATAATCAGCAGCTTAAGTTCCTATGACCTTGTTGGAGTTCATAGTCACCAGAATCAACAACAAACTGGGTTTAGGGGAAACAGAAGCAGGTTTATGTAGTTCAGAAAAGATAACCCAGTTCCAGAACATGGGGAGAACAGATAAGCATGTTTGGTAGTTGTTAAAATGAGAGCTTCTCAAACTGGGGTTATCATCAGAATCACCCAGACACCTTAAAAATACAGACTTCCAGGGTAGGGAGTGGGGCAGACATCTGTGTTTTTCAAAACCCTTGGGTGATTCTGACATCAGCAAAGGCAGGGCCTGCTGGTTTATGGCTAGGGCTACTGTGAATCAGGGGCATCACTCAGCTTAGGCAATACAGTGTGTCTGGGGTTGGAGTTGCTGATCAGAACTTATGAGGGTCTAGAGACACGTTTGGCCCAGTTTGCCAAAATTATATCCTTACTGTTGGATATGACCTTAAGACTTGGGGCTCAGAGGTGAAGGGGTCTGGGAAGAGGACAGACAGAAGTACCCACCTTCTGAGTGACTAGGTAGGAATCAAAGACTTGCAGATTCCTAAGCCCTGGGGAAGGGTATTAGGCTCAGGTCAAGGAACCACCAGTGGAGAGGAATAGTAACAGGAGAATCCAGGATAGCTGTACAGTTCTGCAGAGCCTCCACCGACCTCATTGCCAGCTCCACCAGCAGGGAGGAGCTGTAACTTAGAGCCTACCGGAGTCTAAAAAAACTTACTATTAGACAAAGATTCTAAACTAGGTAAGTTTTGATTGAAGGAGGTAACAATAATATTAATAATAATTATTACTAACACAAATGCTATCGGGATTAGCACTTATTGAGCACTGTGTGAAACACTTTACAAGAGTGGGCTCTTATAATCCCTTTGAGGTAAACCGTATGTCCAATTTATAGATGAGGAAACCAAAGCTCATAGAGTTTAGGTGCATCATCTAAGGATTCCCAACTAGGTGCTGGCAGAGACAGAACTTGAACATATGGCCATTTGACTCCAGAATGTGAGTTCTTTTGATGTAAGACTTCCCATTTCAGCGGCCTGGTTAGTCCCACGAGAGTGGAGCTGAACACAAGTCAAAGAATGGGATGGTGGTTAAGAGAAACTTAAGAATGAATGGCTGTAAATGCTAAAATACGCAGAGAGCAATTAATTTGAAAACTCACATTTTACAGAGGTAGGATTGTTGTTTCAATGTGGTTATTCATAATCTGAGATTATAGTAGGTCCATGACACCTTTATATCAACCTGAAGATTAGGTAGGCACATAATAAACCAAATCAGTGAACCTGGAGGATAGTTAGGTTCTAAATTTTATTTTATTATATTTTTAATGTTTTATTTATTTTTGAGGGAGAGAGAGAGCATGAGCTGGGGAAGGGTGGAGAGAGAGGGGGACAGAGGATCCAAAGCAGACTCTGCTAACAGCAGTGAGCCCAGTGCTGGGCTTGAATTCGCAAACCGTGAGATCATGACCTGAGCCAAAATCGGACACTCAACCAACTGAGCCACACAGGTGCCCCCTAAATCTTGTTTTAATAAACAATTACTCATACCTTTCCAGAATCATGAAAAAAAACAAAAACCAAAAAACAAAACAAAACAAAAAACCCCAATCCTAGTAGTACTTTGTTAATGTAGCTTTCACATTTTAGCACTGTCTCTAAAGTGCTCACCAACATGGTTTGAGTAGAAGATTGGCAATGACTTGGAAAATATGTCGTCCTTGTAACATGGGCTTGAGAGTCCAGTGAGGGAAGACTAAAGGAAATGACAAAGCACCCTTTGGAGGATGATGACAGAAATCTACGTATGAAAATAATCACACCTTGGGGATCTTGGAGGGTCTGCAAGCACTACTGATTACTCACCAGTTGTAAGCTCTCCCAGCATTAATCCATCTTGGCAGTGGGAAGGACATTACTACATGACTGCATTGCCTGCTGGCTTCTTACAAACTCCTGGCTGGAAAAGAAAATGAGTGAATATTCACTCTGGAAGATGGAATTGTTTCCTGTGTAGAGTCTACCTCATGGAGGTCCTTCAGGCAAGTAAACCAGGTTTTAAATTTTTATTTTTCTGTTGACCACATTCCAACAAATTTTGAAGCATCTAATTCCTATCTTGGAAGAGTTTCCTTAAGGTTTAACCAGACTCATGTCAGGCCAGTGACCACCAAGGTTATTTTTTTAGCCCTATTATAATTTTAGACTGCAATGGAAATGTCAAATCTCCCCCACCCCCCATCATATTGGCTGAGAAGGGTGAAAAAAAACCCTGCTTAGTTCTTGAAGGTGCTTTAACATTTTTATTTCAATGTTTACTTCGTTTTCAGCGTGTAAGATGGTTAGAGAAAAGGTGCACTTGTAGAAAAACAAAACATCCTCCCCTCCCGCCATCAGTGGGATATATTTTACTCACAAAGAGTAAAGATAATGTAGGATACAAGGCAAAAGAAACTGGCATTCAGGTGCTGGAAGACTTCGGCCACATGGATTTTGAAATGGTTGTCTCTTCAAGTGGTTCTTTATGGGTTTGTCAGGAAAAAAAAGCCAGTAAGTTCAGGAAACATTGTCCTGAATATTTAAAGGAGGGAGAAAGAAGAGAGGGGAGAGAGAAAGGGGTATGTTTACCATTCTAGCATATTACTAACCCTTGTTAGAGGAGGTTGTCTTTGAAGAAAGGCAATAAATACTTTTCCTACATTTTGCATTTAGGAAGTGTTCACCCAGGAGCTGAAGGCAGGTCATGGACCATATCAGAATGTCATCCAGGAACATGATCTTCCCTAAGCCCAGTAAGTCATGAAGATCTCATTCTTAAACTTGGGACTATCACTAGCCAGTGGAGAGACACTTTAGTTACTCGTAGAGCTTACAGGGCTGTGAAGAATATCTTTGTTCCTCATCATACTGGGTGGCTATTGAATTATAGGCTGGATGAGGAACCATCTTCCTCAGGGTGTTGTGGAAGGTTGGAGGCCAGAAGCAGAGGGCTGTGGCCCTGGGCAGTGATTCGCAGAAGTCTTTTTAGTTACTATAGAGTCTGAAATTCCAGATCCTTCTCCTGAACAAGCCATGGGGCTCTGCAGATGCAATGGAACATCACATGGCTCAAGTCACGGATGATTGTCTTGTCACTGAATCTAGAGGCCTGTGCCCCACATTTTACAGGAAGACAAGCATTTACTGGAATATTTGCCCTGGGAAACAGGGAAGGGGTGCAGGCTAAGTTGTATTGGATAGGCAGCCCTTTTAGCTTCCACCTGCAAAATACCTTAGCTCCAAAGGTTATTTTAGCTTAGGGTGAATTGACAAGATTCCTCAGAATTAGAGTCTAAGAACAGAGCCCACAGAAAACAGGAGCAGAACAAGAATTGCTACTAGGAAAGGGAGAAAGAGAAGTCAGGATTAAGAGTGGGAGGACAGTGACCTTATCCACAGCAACTTCTTACTCAACACGTCTCTGGAGACAAGGGAAACAAAAGCATAAATGAACTATTGGGACCTCATCAAGATAAAAAGCTTCAGCACAGAGAAGGAAATAAAACTAAAAGGCACCCGACTGGAATGAGAGAAGATATTTGCAGATGACATATCACATAAAGGGCTAGTATCCAAAATCTATGAAGAATTTATCAAATTCAACACCCAAAAACCAAGTTATCCAGTGAAGAAATGGGCAAAAGATGTGAATAGACACTTTTCTAAAGAAGACATCCAGATGACTAACAGACATATGAAAAGATGCTCAATATCACTCATCGTCAGAGAAATACAAATCAAAACCACAATGAGATACCACCTCACAGCTGTCAGAATGGCTAAAATTAAAAACTCAGGCAATGACAGACGCTGGCGAGGATGCAGAGAAAGAGGAACCCTTTTGTGCTGCTGGTAGGAATACAAACTGGTTCAGCCACTCTGAAAAACGGTATGGAGGTTCCTGAAAAAATTAAAAATAGAACTACCCTACCACCCAGCAATTGCCCTACTAGGTATTTATCCAAAGGATACAGGTGTGCTGTTTCAAAGGGGCACATGCACCCCAATGTTTATAGCAGTGCTATTGACAATAGCCAAAATATGGAAAGAGCCCAAATGTCCATTGACGGATGAATGGATAAAGAAGAAGTGGTATATCTATACAATGGAGTATTACTTGGCAATCAAAAAGAATGAAATCTTGCCATTTGCAACAATGTGGATGGAACTAGAGTGTATTATGCTAAGTGAGAGTAGTCAGTCAGAGAAAGATAAATATGACTTCACTTATATGTGGAATTTAAGATACAAAACATGAACATAAGGGAAGGGAAGCAAAAATAATATAAAAACAGGGAGGAGGACAAAGCATAAGAGACTCTTAAATACAGAGAACAAACTGAGGGCTGCTGGAGGGGTTGTGGGTGGGGGGATGGGCTAAATGGGCAAGGGGCATTAAGGAAGACACTTGTTGGGATGAGCACTAGGTGTTATACATAGGGGATGGATCACTGGAATCTACTCCTGAAATCATTATTGCACTGTGTGCTCACTTGGGTGTAAATTTAAAAAAAAAAAAAAATATATATATATATATATATATATATATGTATACACACATATATATACACACACACATATACATATATATATATATGTATATATATATAATTTAAAAAAAAGTGGGAGGAGAGAATTCCAAGAAGGTAGATTTGAATTTGAATTTGACAGGAAGAGTATCATGAGTGATCTTTGAGAGAGCAATTTACTAGAGTTTCAGTAGGACTCAGGAGCATCTGGGCTGGCTAGCAAATGGAGAAGGCTGAAAGCAAAGGGAGAGAAGGACTAGCTGTTTCTCACAGTTGTGCCATTCTGATCATTGCACAAGGGTGCCATGACTAAGGGGACATGATTTCCATGGCCAGCAACATAGATTTGATATTTGTTATCTCAGTTTTTCTTGCAGATGTGGTGAAGTGTCTTTTTCAAACAAAATCAGTATATTATTTCAATTTTATGACATATGGAAGTAAAATGTCTTGGGGAATGGGTGCCTCTTTCTAATTCACACAAAGGCACCCTATGGACTAGTAATGACCCTGAGGAAAAAAAAGCATAGTGCTCAAAAGACATTTCAATGCTATAAATCATGCCAAAGCTATAGAATCAATGAAATACTCTAGAGAGAATATGTTTATTTTTTTACCCTTCTCAATACTGTGGTTAAGATGTAGGCATTGAAGGTTAATATGTTTATGCGGGTGACAAGTAGGAGATCCTGGAAATAAATCTTTCTGTTTTAACCTGTATCAAAATGCAAGTACATTCTATGTTTTGAAAATTTGTAAGGGTTTTCTTCTGCAATCCTGTCATTTCCTAACTCCCTCCCACTTGGGCATGAGATCGTTTTCTGCGGTTGCTAGATGAGATTTGAAAGTGGCAGGAGAATGGGTAAGTGGGAAGGAATCACTACTCAAGTCAAAACCACTTGGCTTACATGTGAAATCCTCATTGTGTTTCAAAAGCATCATTTGAAACACATAAATAGTGAATTTGACTTTAAATTGTGACACCTTAGGTAATGAGGGCCTCTAACAAAATTCTCCCAATTTATATTCTTTCCTATATCCTTGGAAGAATATTAAGAGAATGAGTTGATGGAGCTCAAAATAAAGAAACAAACAAACAAAAATAAATCCACTTATCTCTCTTGTATTGTAGTATAGTCAGTGCTGCCAAAAAAGAGGCACCTAACAGAGGATATGTAAAGAAGAAACACTCTAATCTTGATGTTATGATGGGGCACATTTCACTGATGAACTCTGAATAACTAGTTAGCTATCTACTAATTTCAAGGTTTTATGAAACGATGGCTGTGGGAAGGTTATACTCAAATACCTGGATAAATCACCCATTGTTTCAGTGAACTCACCTGCTTTTTTTCTGTGTGATAAATAAATGACACACTTAGCCTTGGAGCACTAGAGAGATTTTCCAAGATCATTTGTTACGATTACCTATCAGATAAACATTGTGTTCAGGAAGGGCTGTAGTGGGAAGTGTTGTCCTGCTGCTACTCACGCTGATTGCATAGGTGTATTTGACTTGATGCTGTTTCTGTGGAAAATTCCTCACATCAGAGAACACAGTGGATTTACCTAGGAGCCTATTACATGAAGGAATAATGAGGGGTTGTGATTTTTTGGGTTAAGAAAAGAAAATTAAATGTGTTTTATCATTTTGTAGTCACATGTCCAATAGATGGTTTTCATTTTCTAGCTTTCCCCTTTAAGGCAGCATGTCTAAGTCCAATTTTCAGAAAATAGGCATCAGAATTGGTTGGGAGAAATTGTTAAAAACCAAACAAAAAACAACAGCTTCTTAGGCTCCTATCCCAGATCAATGGACTTGTCATTTCTGAGGCCTGGGAAACTGATTTTAACAAGTTTCCTGAACCTTCTGCCTCCTCTAGGGTGATTTTGAAACACATTAATATATTTATGATCTTACATTCTGTGTTTTTCCTCTGGTTGGAGGAGCAGGAGGAAAGAGAGGGAGAGACAGAGACTGAATCTCAATTTTGTACCAAACCATGAACAAGGAGAGATTAACTTCTGTTCAAGGCTCTTTCTCTTTTGAAATGAACAAGGAAGTAGTTGAAGAAAACCTGGGTGTGTTTGTAAAGGGCATACAACTGGCTGTGTAGGCTGATAAGCCTGGGGCTGTAAATATTTGAAACTGCAAATTTGTAAAACCATGAATTGCATAGATATTTAGAATATTTTTTTAATATGCGTGAGCACACTATTATACAACTAGCATAGTTTGAATCTAAGAGATTGGAATTTGTAAGATAAACTTGATTCTGATCAAATAAGATACTTGGAATTTTTAAAAATCTACAAAATATCTAAACCAAGAGCTAAACATTCCAAGGTTTCATAAATTAAGGATTTAAAAAATATATATTGTGGGGCGCCTGGGTGGTTCAGTCAGTTAGGCATCTGACTTCAGCTCAGGTCATGATCTCACCATTCATGGGTTTGAGCCGTGCGTTGGGCTCTGTGCTGACAGCTCAGAGCCTGGAGACTGCTTCAGATTCTGTGTCTCCCTATCTCTGCCCCTCCCTTTCTTGTGCTCGATCTCTGTCTCTCAAAAATAAATAAATGTTAAAAAAAATTTTAAAAAATATATTGTAGCTTTTTGGATTCAGCCATAATTCATGCCTGTTAACAGGCTTCTATAATGCCAATCTGTCAAGTAATGTATGTATTGTGTAATTTCTCACAATCTCATTTCATCTAATTTACTCATACCTTTGTATATCTAAAGTTTACATTATATGCTGTATAAAAGCAAATGCCATTAAAATACCATCTTTTTGGACTTTTCACTGAAGTTATGTCTACCTGACAACCTGAATCCAGCCTTCTCAATCCTTTCATGAAATTGGGCTTGACGAGAAGGCAATGTAGGTGGCTCATAAAAGAGAGATGTGTCTGTGGTTCATGTACCCTCTGCCCATGGTCCTGGCTGTGGCCTCTGAGTGGGCGGTTGAGGGGAGGGGTCTCTTGGGGATCCCCTCTCACTTTACTACTGTGGTGAGGCTGAAGGCAGCTGCTTTCCCAGGCCTCCGCGCTTCCAACCTTAGGGTGATGTGCAGTTTCACTCCCTTGTCTAGCCCATCATGACTTCCTGTTCTTTTTCTGTAATGTTTTTCAGATCCACTCCTTCCTGTTGCTTTCCCAAGCCTGATTCTGATCCAGGCTCTAATTACCTCACACACACCTGCACTCTCCTAACATCCTCTTTCCTGTCTACAACTTTTCCTCTCACCATTTTTTTTTTTCAGGGTTGTTAGAATCCTCTTCCTGAAGCATCATTTCCATCACACTCCTCCTCCAGCAGCTCCCAGTTGCATCAAATCTAAGCTCCAGGTTCTCTGCTCCAAAGCCCCCTCTTGTTGCCTGGGCCATTATCTCCTTTACAGCTGGACTCCACTCCAGCCAAGCAAACGTCCTGACACCATGTCTATACAATGCTATAACATCTGGTTAATCCAGTCAACTCTGTCAGATCTTCAGTTAATCATCTGGATGTTTTGTCTACAAGATGCCAAACATCTGGATTGACTGAAGAAATTCACTACATTGATAGAAATTTTTTTTTAACTGAATTGACCAGATGTTTTGGCATTATGTAGACACATTGCTGTCTCCTACATTTATCTTAATAGCTTGTCTGCACAATGTCCTCTCCACCAGAAACATGACCTGTCTTCTCAATGCCATGTTCCCCTTTCCTTCCATATTATGGTCAAAATTGTCTGTCATGAAGCAGTTCTAGATTAATGCCACCAAACTTAAATCCTGGTTCATTCTAGCATCCACTTAGTTTTTACATATATAATTTGTTTCAGGTCAAATCATTGTGTTCTGTGTTTTAATTTTTGGGTATTGTCTTCCCCCTTTGCCTCCCTAGATTATAAACTCTATAGGCAAATATAAGGTATACTGTAAAACAGTCTGGCTTGTGTAGTGAGAGGCATGGTGGCTTGACTAAGAGCAGAAATTCTGGGAGTCAATCTTATTTTTAATTCTAGCTCCTCTACTTACTGTGTAACCTGGACAAATCATTTAACTTCTCTAAGCCTCAGATATCCTCCGCATTTGTAAATTGGAGATAATAATAGAGCGTACTTCATAGAGTTGTTTATAAGAATTGAAAGAGTTACTCAAGATAAAGTGCTTAGAAGGGTGTCTCTGGCATAAACTATCCGTTAAATTTTTGCTCTTATCATTATAAGCTTTGTAAGAGCTTGGTTTTCGTGTCTATTCTTTCTTACTGTGACAGCTAGGTAGGAAAGGCAGCTGTTATTGTTCCCATGTGAGAGAAAAGAAAACATATTAGGAAGTTATGCCATTTACCCATTAAATCACTTGCTGGTCTGAAACCTTATAGCCTTACTTTCTACATATTATGTGTTAGCCCTCAGTTCTTTCTAGTCTCAGGAGTTAGAATATTGCTTTCTATGAAGAGCAGGTACTCAGGGCTCCTGGGTGGCTCAGTCGATTGAGTGTCTGACTCTTGATTTTGACTCAGGTCTTGATCCCACGGTTGTGAGATTGAGCCTGCATCTGGCTCTGTGCCTGCTTAAGATTCTCTCTCTCCCTCTGCTGCTCTCCCCTGCTCATGTGTGCTCTCTCTCTTTCTCTAAAATAAACAAGTAAAAAATAAAAGTTAAAGAGCAGGTGCTCAAGGGATATGGGTAGAAATGTGTTTCCCTACACACCAGTGGTTCCCCCAAATTGGTCTGTGGATCAATGCCCATCTGTGATAAAGTGTCTTGTGTTAAAAGGAGAAAAAGATAATATAATAGGTTTCCTAAAGCTAAATTTATTCAAATGTTAGAGCTGTCCCTGAGATGAGGTTGAATCATTCATTTATTTTTAATGTAAAAATGTTCTAGCTCTGTGAAATGATGGCGATCTTAAATTATAAAATGTGGAATAATGTTATATTGTATACTTTTTAAAAGGTACTTGGTTGATTTATTCATTCAACAAGTATTGTTTATTTTTATTAAAACTTTTTTAAATGTTTGCTTGTTTTTGAGAGAGACACAGAGCACGAATTAGGGAGGGGCAGAGAGAGAGAGAGTGAGAGACACAGAATCTGAAGCAGGCTCCAGGCTCTGAGCTGTCAGCACAGAGCCTGATGCGGGGCTTGAACTCACTGACTGCAGGGTCATGAACTGAGTTGAAGTTGGACAGCTAACCAACTGAGCCACTGAGGCACCCCATCAACAAGTATTTATTAAGTATCTACTATTTGTTAGGCATGGTTCTAGGCACTAGAACAATAGTAAAGTAAACTGAAAAAAATTCTTGTCCTCATGGAGGACCCTCTAGGATAGGAGATGGCTGATAATAAGTCAGTGAGTAACCTCTCTAAGGCACAGTTTCCTCTTCTGTAAAATGATAATAAGGGCCTCTGCTACATAGGTTGTTTGTAAGAGTTGAATACATTGGGGGTGCCTGGGTGACTCAGTTGGTTAAGCATCATACTTTGGCTCAGGTCATGGTCTCACGGTTTGGGATTTGAACCCTCTGTGGGCTCTGTGCTATCAGCATAGAGCCTGCTTCGGATCCTCTGTCTCCCTCTCTCTCTGCCCCTAGCCGTTCGTGTGCATGTGCACTCTCTCTTCCAAAAATAAACATTAAAAAAAAAGGGTTAAGTATATTAGTGAGGCAGAGTGCTTAGGTGTTCATAGTATTATTGAATATAATGGGAGACAGAGATTTGGAAAGATTGAGAATATGGGGAGGAGATGGGTTGCAATTAGAAAGTAGAGCAGTTACTATAGGCCTTCTTGAGAAAGTGCCATTTGAGCAGACTTGATGGAGCTGAGGGAGATAGCCATTTGGACATCTTGGGGAGAGTGTTTCAGGTGGAGGGATCATTCAGTACCAAGCACCTGAGGTGGCCCACACCCAGCTCATTTGATGAAGTGCTGGAAGGCTGGTGTGGCTGGCACAGAGTAAGCAATGGGAAGGGTAGTAAGAGAGGATGTCAGAGGTTAAGGGGAAGGGGTGGCAATTATCTGGAGTCTTGTAGGCTTTTATGGGTATATGAGTTTTTACTCTGAATTAAGTGAGGGAACTACTGAAGGGTTTTGAGGGGAGAAGTATAACTATATGACTTCTGTTTTAGAGAGTTTCACTTGGCTGCTCTGTTAATAATAAATTACAGGGAAACAAGGGTAAAGCAGGGAGACTAGTTAGTATTTGTAGTCCATGTGCAAGTTGATGGTCCCTTTGACCTTGGTGGTAGCAGTGGGAAGTAGTAAATAATGGTGAAATTCTGGATATAGTTTGAAGGTACCATCAACAGAATGTCATAACAGAATGGATGTGGGGAGTGAGGTAAAGACAGGAATCCAAATATTTAGCCCGAGCAGCTGGAAAGATGGCATTGCCCTTAGCAGAGATAGTAACACTATGGGTGAAGTGGGACTGGTGGAGGCATGGCTAGGAGGCTAGGAACTGCAGAGGAGAGTGTAGTTTTGGACATGTCATTGATGGGACATGAAGTCCATATAATGAAATTGTGAAATTTCACTCTGAAGCAGATCTGGGCCTCACATAGTATCATGTATAACTTGTCTAAATTAATTCAAAAATCACTTGTTGAATTCTTTCGTTGCTTGGGAGATAGTATCCATTCTTAGTCTATTCATTTACACTGATAATACAGTACAACTTTAGAACAGAGATAAAATGGTCATATTCCTCTTACCCCCGATAAAATATTTCCTCAGAAATTGCAAATAAAAGAAATAATTTGTACACATCAGAAAGAGGAAACTCACAAATTTTAAGTTCACTCATGACTGTTGAGAACTAGCCATAAAATATATTCTGCTTTAAAATAGTCATTTATTCTCTATACATGATACCCTTCATATTTCAAATATATTGTCTTTAAAACATTTGAATATTGAAGCTCCAACTAGATTAAATTCAGAAAATATAGGAGGAAGTGAAGAGTTTCCTCCTCTCAAAAATTTTTTTTTTTTAATTTTTTAATGTTTATTTATTTTCGAGACAGAGAGAGAGAGAGACAGAGCATGAGCGGGAGAGGGCAGAGAGAGAGAGGAGACACAGAATCTGAAGCAAGCTCCAGGCTCTGAGCTGTCAGCACAGAGCCTAATGCAGGGCTCAAACCCACGGACCATGAGGTCATGACCTGAACTGAAGTCGGGCACTTAACCTACTGAACCACCCAGGCGCCCCAAAATTATTTTGATTATTAAAAAGTATCTGTACATTAGCAACAGTTACTCTTTTTGGCATCATGAAGATGAGAGACTAAAAATTTTCAAAAAGACCATGAATACCTTCTTTTTGAGTGGTGCTAAAAAGAAAGCCTCTAGAAGTTGTTTTTGCTGAACAAGTAACATGAATACCATGATCTAACCTTAAAGGAATAATTCCCAGCAGATGTGGAGAGACCAGGCTTCTGTTTGCATTTTAATTAGAAGCCGGTCTTCTTTTCTCTTCAGGTAGGATTCTCCATCCCTAATCCAAAATACCTTAAAAAAATTAAAAGATGAATTTATATGTTATCACTTATTAGAGAATAATTGAAAGACCTATAATTCCATTTCTTTCCTTCCTGCCCCGCTACTTCTTTGCTGTGCAATTTGGTTGCGTCTTGAGTTGGACATGTGACTGAGGCAAAAATGACAGGCAGAGGGAATAAGAAATGTGAGCCAAGTGGCTTTGGAAAACTCCATTGAAAGAGAATCTAAAGATACAAACTAGTCATAAAAACATAGAGTGCAGATGTTACTAGAACTTAGAACTTGACCAAATTATGTGAAGTAATCTTAAAATAGAAATACATATGAAGATTGTGATCTTGGAAAAAGTTTAAAAGCTTTTGTGAGGGGCGCCTGGGTGGCGCAGTCGGTTAAGCGTCCGACTTCAGCCAGGTCACGATCTCGCGGTCCGTGAGTTCGAGCCCCGCGTCGGGCTCTGGGCTGATGGCTCAGGGCCTGGAGCCTGTTTCCGATTCTGTGTCTCCCTCTCTCTCTCTGCCCCTCCCCCGTTCATGCTCTGTCTCTCTCTGTCCCAAAAATAAATAAACGTTGAAAAAAAAAATTAAAAAAAAAAAAAAAAGCTTTTGTGAGTTCTTTAGTGCCAATGCAAGAGTTAATATATAAGCTTTTAGCTCCTGGTGAAACAGAATGGGAAAAATTACTAGTTGTATATTGGGGCTTCCTTTGGTGGCTTAAAGTCAGCCGTGGTATTTACATCATGGAAATCTGCGAATGCTACAAATCAGCGCTTTTTTTTTCTTTCCATTTATTTTGGGAGCTGATTGTAGCTCTGCATTGGGATTAATGAAACTTTTAGCACCTGTGACAAAGGTATTCCTGCATGGCTTTGGTGAGGGGCATTTTGGGGAATAAATGAGTATTTTTTTCTATAAGCAAGGGACTTCTAATACGCATCTTAGTAAGATTTGGTGTTTTATTATTTCTCTTGGAATTAAAATTTCATCAAATTCTTATGAAAAAGGATTTCTCTAAAATATGGCCTTTGTTTCACTTCGCTTCATTAAAAGGTAAAAGAAGATAAAATATATGTGTGGCAGGAAAACTTCCTGCTTTCTAGTAAGCAGAAGTAGTACCACCTGATAAACTGTGTAGAGTCACTGGAATGTAGTCAAAGCCATAGAGAAACCAGACCTGCTTGCTTTTTTTTTTTTTTTTTTTTTGTGAATGACAGTGTTAAAGAATGTAACCCCTCTTAACTTCTCTACACCCCTAAATACAAATTGCTTATACTGATACAACCCTCAATGGTAACTCACTTCACACCTCTATTTTTTTTTTTTTTTTTTCTTGTTATCACTAAGATTAAACAGCATGTTTGGGCAATATTCTGCATTCATCTAACCTTTCCCATACAGGCCACACTGATACAACAGAACAGGTTTATGTACCTCACACGTCAGATCCTATCAAGAAACTTGGTAGTGACAGTTTGATAAGGACACCATAGCTTATTGAACTTGTTCTAAAAACAACAGCAGCAAACCACTCATCTCACACGTTTTAGTGACCTTGTTCTATGGTGTCCCCATTTTTAAATGCAGCAGATGTATTACTGACTGTGTGGCTTTAGAGCATAAAGAAAGCTGAGGCATGTGACAATGTATGTTTTGATACTACTCTTAAAAATTGTAGAGAGATCTGTATTTAATTCAATTACCTATTGACAAAGGAGAGGTCTAGGGCTAGTTTTAACTTTCACCTTGCCAACAGCTTTAACCAAAGTGAAAAAAAATGGCTGGTCAGAAAGTGAGAAAAAAATTGCCAGGACCTTTTGCTCTTCAGAAAATCCAGGATTGTTATAGACAATGAACAAGAATTGTTAATAGACTTCACTGTTTCAGGGTAATATCTCTAGGGCAAGACACATAAAAGTAAACCCAAATAAATAAAACATTAGAATGAACCATAAAGGCTAATTTTCTTACATGTTTTTATTTTTTTGTCTTTTGAACTGATTTTTTTTTTTTTTGGCCCAAACACATTCCTGTGACATTTCCAAAGACTTTACTATAAGCACATTAAATACCATATTTAATAGATTATTTAAGTTTTTAAGCTTTAAAACATTGTTACTATTAAGTTAAAAGTGAATTTTATTCTCATGGTGAAATTTTCTGATGGGATTCTATCTAATCTTTGAAATTTCATATCTTTCTGCTCCTTGTGGTTAAAGCAGGATAAGGAGCATTCAACCAACTGAGGGTTTAATTTTGTCACTTTGTTATCTCTTTATACCTACAAATGTCATTCTTCCAGCTTGTGCTCTGGAGCTCTGTGGTCCCCTCTGTTGTTGGGATATAGTACACTGGTGAAGATGGAGATATTCAGGGAGAAACAGGAGAGAAACCTATAGGATTCGTTGATAGAAACAAATACAGTGCTAATGCATTTCATAATAACCAACAGAAACTTTATGAATATCCGTGAAACAACTGATGTTATAACTTTGTGGTGAGGGGAATACGGCACGCTTCCAAACACTGGATTATATTTTGGTGGATTTGTGTCTGATCACTCTGCTTTTGAGTGGGTTGACATTTCTCCAGAACTCCCATATCATACCCTCTCCTCCTCTTTGAAACATTGTCCTACTCCTGAAGCACAAAAGAAAGTGTTCTTGTTAGTATCAGGAGCCCCTTATGTTTTCTCATCTCAGATTCTATAAAGGATCATAAAGGAAAAAACATGAAACATTTCAGGGATACTAGAATGTAGAGAGGGAATAATATAATAGGCCTGAGTACCCACAATCTCCCTTAAAAAGTGAAACATTACAAATGAAGCCCCTTATATATTCCTTGTGCCTCCTCAGAGGTTACCACTATTTTCATACATGTTTTTATACTTCTGCCACACATTGCCACATGTGTACATCCATAAACAAAGTAGAATGCTGTTTTGCTTGTTTACATTTTTATATAGATGGTTCCCTTCTCTCCCCCATTATTATTATTTTTAAATGTATATTTATTTATTTTGAGAGAGAGAGAGAAATAGTACAAGCAGGGGAGGGGTAGAGAGAGAATCCCAAGCTAATGGCACACGTGGTGCCCGATCCCATGAACTGTGAGATCATGACCTGAGCCGAAACCAAGAGCCAGATTTAACCAACTGCGCCACCCAGGTGCCCCTCACATTATTATTATTTTTTTAATAAAGATGTCATATCCACATCCTATTTAAAAAATTGTTTTAATGTTTATTTATTTTTGAGAGAGACAGAATGCTAGCGGGGGAAGTACAGAAAGAGAGGGAGACACAGAATCTGAAGCAGGCTCCAGGCTCTGAGCTGTCAGCAGAGAGCCTGACACAGGGCTTGAACCCATGGACCGTGAGATCATGACCTGAGCTGAAGTCCGTTGCCTGAATGAGCCACCCAGGTGCCCCTCCCTCACATTATTTTTAAGATAAGCTAACACATATAACTCTTGTTTATTGATCTTTACCACTACAAAGTATTCCATAGTATGGCTATACAACAACTTAGTTATCCATTCTTTGGTTGATGCTTTTGTGTATATTTAGTACAGGTTTTCTTGAGCAATGTTGTGAGAATTTCTTTAGGGGACAGACTTAAGATTAGAATTTTTGGATAACTGGATATGCCTATCTTTAACTTCACTAGATACTGCCATGCCCCCAAAATTGAATCATCAGCAGTGAAACCAGCAATCTGTATAATAAACCCTCTGGGTTCGAAGTTTCAGATTCAGTAATCTGGAAGTGTAGTCATGGTGGTGGGGAGTCTGGCAAGAATTTGCATTTCTTGGGGTGCCTGGGTGGCGCAGTCGGTTAAGCGTCTGACTTCAGCCAGGTCACGATCTCACGGTCAGTGAGTTCGAGCCCCGCGTCAGGCTCTGGGCTGATGGCTCAGAGCCTGGAGCCTGTTTCCGATTCTGTGTCTCCCTCTCTCTCTGCCCCTCCCCCGTTCATGCTCTGTCTCTCTCTGTCCCAAAAATAAATAAATGTTGAAAAAAAAATTAAAAAAAAAAAAGAATTTGCATTTTTTTTTTTAATTTTTAAAAAATGTTCATTTATTTTTGTGAGAGACAGAGAGACAGAGCATGAGTGGGGAAGGGGCAGAGAGAGAGGGAGACACAGAATCCGAAGTAGGCTCCAGGCTCTGAACTGTCAGCCCAGAGCCTGACGCAGGGCTTAAACTCATGAACTGGGAGATCATGACCTGTGCTGAAGTCGAATGCGCAACTGACTAAGCCACCCAGGCACCCCAAGAATTTGCATTTCTAACGTCCCCAAGTAATGCTGTTGCCACTGCATTGTAGTGCCTGGGACTACATTTTGAGAACAGGTGTTCTAGGGAAAGTCTATTGGATTACTTTTGGGAAAAGAGAGCCGATGAGACACTACCTGGAAAGATGTGGCTGGTGAGGTTTTATTAGGTAACCGAAAGTTAGCCTGAGGTATTATTTGAGGATTCAGATTCTAGAAAAACTGAGTTAGTATAGATAATATACAGTAAATAACCAGTGTGAGTGGTTGTCATCAAGAGCTACATTCTTGATAGTTCTGTTGCTAGTGTCACCTCTGCATGTGCTCCTGTTGCTATGCTGAAAGGGCAGAGGAGTGGGCAGGAGGCCTGCTGTTGGGCCAGGGTGTGCAGTAAGCATGGCTGACCTTACTTAGTGTATTAGCGTCTTGATTACATCTATAAAACCCAGGCATTGGCTTAGATGCAGGTGACAATATTCCCTTGGAGATTCCTCAGGCTTTAAGGCATGAAGCTACTGGGTCTTACTGATTTGGCTATTTTAGATATTTATATGCAAAACGACAACAACAAAAATCAATCTTTATGTATATAATTTTTATTCTATTCCAAATTCAGTATTGTGGTAACAGAATGCCAGGGAGGTTTCCCTTAAATACTCTTTCTTGAAAGAAACTTCTTATAAAAAGTCTTGAAAACAAAGCCTTCACATATTTTAGGATAAAAAGACATAAACAGGCTGGCACAGTCTACAAATGGTTAACATGTAAACTGGCAGGAAAGTTATTTTATTTCAGATTTAGCAATAGAAAAAGTCAATTAGGGAAAAAAAAGCATGAACCAAAAGCATTTGCTTACATCATCCCACAATTTACATAACAAGATAATTTTTTTTCAAAACCAGACAACAGGTTCAAAAATACTTCTTTTCACACCCTTAAGTGATGTTGTTGGGAACAACGGCTGTTATAAGGCCATTTATTGCAGGCACATTTCTACCTAATTATCATGACTGTAATTTTATCTTCTTTCTTTTTTCTCTCTCATCAGCTTTTTGCTTTCTTCTCGTCTTCTCTTATTCACTGGATTCCGAGGATCATAGATTTCGAATGTGTCTGAATCTTGCATGCTTGCATCTTTCACTTTTCTGCTTTTATCCTCAAACTGAAGTACATGTGACATCCTGAAAAGGGAGAGAGGCAGTTCAGTGATTTAGGCAGTAGAATGGAATGTGGAAATTTTATACTATACTGTCCTTGGCAGAATGAACCATAAGGGTACAGAACACCAACATGGGTTTATTGTTTGTTGGTGCTTATACCACATGGAAACCAACTTCTCAGAAAACACTTAAATTTGAAAAACATGACTGGAGTTTGGTCCTGCTGCTTTGTGTTTTTAGTAATGAGTCTCTTTGCCTCCGTCTTCACTTGAAGGTCCTTCCTGGATGAGAGGTTAAAAGAGCTCTACCCAGGGTATTCCTTCAACTAAGAGAACATTCTGCCAGCTTCCTTTAAAGAGCACACTCACTTAGCCAGAGTGGGCAGGGTTGCAGAGCAAAACCCCTAACAAACCAGCCCTATCTGATCCTGTTTTTAGTAGTTGAAGGGGTCAAGAGTCAGGAATGTGTTAAGAAAATTCTTGTTCAAATGGTGTTATGATCCTTTTCTGGGGAGTTGCAGGGTTAAAAAAATTATTTTTTTTCGTGCAAAATGAAACTAAGCTTTGGCATGGCTCCATGGACTAATTTCCTCCTCTTACTGTTGATTACAACAAATTTAACCATCCTGCTTTCCCACTTTATCAAATGCTTACTGGTCTTAAGGTATCAACATGTGCTTGAATCGTAAGTGGTCATAAGCTGGCTATCCTTAGCAGCCGGAAAATATGTAAGTGATTAGCTCTGCCCCCATTAGGAGGTGTCAGAAATAAATAGGGAAGTCAACGACCAGATTTCAAGGCAGTTGAATGAATTTGGAAAGAGAAAAGTTCAGTTTTTACATATAAACAAAACTTCTAAGGCTTTTCCTACTCATTATAAAAGCAATTTAAAAATGGGCATACTCAGCACTTTTATCACAGCTGATAGGGCTAAATTGCCTATAGGATTAACACTCCCCATACACCCATTGTAACTTTCCGATGAAACCCAAATATTACATTAATTTATTTTTCCCTAAATAAGCAGAGATTTGGGCAGTAGGTAATAGCACAGATCCCCCGCCCCTTTTCCCTGCAAGTAGCACATATGCTGAGTGAAGTTTACTTATGCGACAAACTCTCATGGATATATTCAGATTTTGAAGAAAAGATTTTGTGGCAAATAAAACGTTGCGAGATTAGTGATACTGCAGTTACTGAGGGTTCAGTAGCTACTGTTCTCCAGGGGTGACAAGTTGAGTCTTAACTACCATTCCCAACACTTCTATATGAGAAAAACTACTGGAATGCAATTAGTACAAGTGATATTATTATGTAGATGACGTAGAATATACTTTAACTTACTAAATGAGGTAAATCACATTCACATTTCTATACTTCATTATTAATAATGCTACTTACATCAAATTTCATAACTAATTTCAATACATGAACATGCCATATCATTCATCAGAACTGCTGACTTATACTTCTCTTGCTTTAGTAAACACCCTTATTTAGAAAAGGTGTCATAATTCGTGTGTCATGAGTGGACCTAGAGGATATTATGCTAACTGAAATGAGCCAGACAAAAACAAATACCACATAATCTCACTTAGGTGTAGAATCTAAAAAACAAAACAAATCAATAAACAAGCAAATTCAGACCTATACACGCAGAGAACAAACTTATGGTTGCCAGAGGGGAGGAGGGTGGGAGGATGGGCAAAATGGGTGTATGGACATGGGATGTATAAGCTTCCAGTTATGGAATGAAAAGTCACCAGGATGAAAGGTATAGCAAAGGGAATATAGTCAATGGTATTGTAATAGTGCTGCATGGTGACAGATGGTAGCTACACTTCTGGTGAGCATAGCACAATGTATAGAGAAGTTGAATCACTGTATCGTACACCTAAAACCAACCAATGTGATACTTTATGGCAGCTATATCCACACATAAAAAAAAGCCCAACCAACAACCAAACAGAACAAAAAGAAAATCAGAAAGTATAGTTATCTCCTTACCATAGCAATTGCAGTGGAAAAACCATGCTGTTAAATTTTAAGAGTGGTGACAGTGAAGCCCATGCTTCCTGTTTCCAATTTAAGTTGTTTCTATCTTCATTAAAAAAAGAGCAGATATATTTAATGGAAGAAATGGAAAAAAGAGCTCTGAATTAAGGTAACAAAGAAAAAGCACCAATTTTATCATAGATAATCATATAATTTAGTAAGATAAATCTGTAGATTCTTTGTGGGAGGAGGAAAATACGGTATTCATAGGTATTGATTACAACTTTTCAATTGGAGATAACTAATAAAATCCCAGATGTTACAAATACGAAAAAAAAAATGCATCATAGGATCATTGCTTATTTAAATGGATTCCTCAGAGGTTGATTTTCCTGTCCTTTCAATTTCCTACAGTATTTAAGTATTAGCTTCTGAGAATAAACAATCTCAACTCGTAGAAAAAGGCTCATCATTCTACATTCATGGTAACAAGGGACTACTAGACCCAGTTTGAAACACAAACTGGATTTAATAAATTAATGATTTGCATAGGCCTAAATGACCAGTGACAACTCAGTTCAGTAAACACACCTCTGAAAGCCAACTAATCAGTGACAGCCTTATGATTTTGAAGGTTGGCCAATCAGTGGTCAACTCAGTCTAGTAAACACATTTCTGAAAGCCAGCCAATCACTGACAGTCTCTCCTGAGTAATGGGGCTTCTGAGGCTGATGTCAACCACTAAATAATTCCTGACCCCAAAACTCTATAAGATTTGCAACCCATTTAGCTCAGAGACTGTGCCTAAAAGCATAGCTCTTCCTTAGTTAAGTAATAAATTAAACCTTTTGTTTCAGGTAGTGAGAGGTGGCCTTTTTCTTAGATACTTCTTACATTTTGTGCTGCATTCCCCAAAGTATATTTTTTTAGGAATTTTAAGTGTACTTCCACTGATGAGGAACAAGTTTAGAAAGGTGGGAGGATGTTCTTTTTAAGGTCCTTTACCACACATCATGGGGAGTCCAGATCCTGCACTGCATTTCAGTAAGTGCTTAGCAAGTGATTCTTGTGTAGATACCTAAGCCAAAACCAGGAAGTAGCTCAAAACATGCCCTTTAAAACAATTTCATTCAATACTCCCATATTGATAGTGAAAAACAAAAACCACTGTCTTTAGTTAACTATTTCTATTTCTAAAATTATTGGTCTCTCTGCCCAAAAATACAGATGGATTTTTTGTAATATCCATTTCTATTAGAGACTGTCCACATTTCAAAAATGGCTTTGCCAGAACTTGTCAATTAAAACCACATAGGCACCTTCCTCCTTTCTTCTATCCCACAAAAGTATCTTGCAACTATTGGATTTAGTTGGCTCTGGTATAAGAAATGAACTCTAGACATGTGAACAACAGCACAAAGTCCACAAAGAGGAACAGATTTTCCTACGAATTTGAAAAAAAACAGAAAGCTGTAAATTAAAGTAGCTGTCTTTTTCAACTGTTTGTTTCATACACCACTGCACTAAACAAGTCCAACATTTTGATTAATAACAAACCTAAACCCAGAGGAAAGAAAGGGCTCTCAGCTTACAAACTACTTCAGCTTTAATATCATAATACTTAGCATGGCTGGTTACTCAGCAATAATATTTAATCTTTAATAGAAATAAAAGCATAATCAAAATGGTTCACCCATTTATCTTTCAACATGCTTTGGTCACTTCATTTTAAAAAGCAAAACAAAACAGTTATTATGATTTTCAGCATAATAAACTCCTGCCCTATGTGCCTCCATAAATCACAGACTGCAGGAATTGAAAGCATGCCCACATTTTACAGTCTCCTGTGAGAATACACATGCAGACTTAAAATACAGACTTAACTCAAGTACATAAGAGTCTGGTCATTTACAATTTTGTATGTCCCAATAACTCAGTACTATTTACTCTGTGGCTGGTTATGGAACTGACCAAACAAGAGCAGTGAATTTTTTGGAATTAATTGCATGCTGATCATTTACATATGAACATTTTAAAACTTGTTCACTTGAAGGCAAAGACACAAAATTTAGTTCTGATTAATAAAAAGATTTACATAAGCTCAGATTCTCAAATAAGAACACTGACTTGGGGTGCCTGGGTGGCTCAGGTGATTAAGCGTCTGACTCTTGATTTTGGCTCAGGTCATAATCTAATGGTTTATGAGATTAAGCCCCATGTCGGGCTCTTTGCTGAGATCACGGAGCCTGCTTGAGATTCTCTTTTTCCCTCTCTCTCTACCCCTCCCTGCTTATGCTGTCTGTCTCTCAAAATAAATAAACAAACTTAAAAAAAAAAAAAAAAGAACATTGACTTTAGTGTGTTACAGAAATATAGAGGCTTACCATTTTCATAGAGGTTGTTTGACAGAGTAATTTTTTTTTCATATGGGATTGTATGAAATTATAAACAAAAGCAAACAACCGATTGTTTGAAAAAGACCTGGACCTTTAATAATCTCACTAATTTGACATCCAGTTTTAGAAGTTCTCCCACAGTTGTGAAACACATGAAGATTTATGACAGCAATTAATATTAATGGAGAACACAAGAGAGGTACTTAGTCTCAAACATACAGTAAGTACAATATAGAATTCCAGTACTAATTTGTTTCTGACAAAAATGCAATTAGGTTATTTATGCTTATGTAATGTAAGCTGTTATCTTTTTCACTGGAAATTTTATAAACCACTCGTTTCCCATTTCCACTCGACTCAGACTTTTGTAGGTGTTCTAACTGTTCTACATCTGTACTATGTCTCTTTCAACCTCCAAAAGTTCTAAAATAGTCTTTCTTTAAAAAAAAATGTTGTTTTAAAATTAAGTAGGCTCCACACCCAACGTGGGACTTGAACTCGTGACCCCAACATCAAGAGTCACATGTTCTACAAACTGAGCCAGCCTGTTGCCCCTAAAATAATCTTTCTTTCTTTCTCTCTCTATTTTTAAATGTTTATTTATCTTTGAGACATAGAGAGAAAGAGAGAGAGAGAGAGTGAGTGCATGAGCAGGGGAGGGGGGGAGCCACAGAATTCAAAGCAGGATCCAAGCTCTTAGCTGTCAGCATAAAGCCCAACGCAGGGCTTGAACTCACGAATGTGGGATCGTGACCTGAGCTGAAGTTGGATGCCCAACCCCCTAAGCCACCCAAGTGCCCCATAAAATAATCTTTCTTATACATTTCTTTCATACCATTTCTTTGACCAGGAATTATTGGCTATTGTGTTAGACTGAACAACTCGGCTGGACCCTTAAAACTCTGTAACAACTGCATCTTCCTATCTCACCAACCTCATTTCATTTCTTTCATCAATTACTCTTCTGTAATTGGCTGTTGACTTAATTGTGAACAGACTGTCAGTTATTTGAGACAGTATGAGTCTTGTTCACAGCTGTATTCCCTGTGCTGAGAATGGTGATTTGTGTTGTAAAGCAAAGCCTTCAGATCCTTTGTACTGGCCAGGCCTGCTGGCTGGTACTAGCTGGTTTGCTAAACTAACACTTGACCTCCTTTTGTGGGCAGGGAATGTCTTTTATTTCTGTGACAAACTTCTAAAATGTCTAACAGCCTCTGCAGAAAGTCTCAGGCTCAGCACAAGCTCACCTTTTCATGACCTCTCATAGTTTAGCACATACTGATTGCTGCTTTTCCACTGTGCTCCTACCAGTGACAGCTAGTTTTATTTGTTCCTGCTCATAGACTGCAGTGGGAGCATGCCTTATGTTCTTTTCCATTGACTTTGGTCCCTAATGTAAAACTAGATAGTTTATTTTTTATTTTTTATTAAGTAAACTCTACATCCAGTGTGGGGCTTAAAATCATGACCCGGAGATCAAGAGTCACATACCCCACCAACTGAGCCAGGCAGGCGCCCCTAGATTCTTTGTATTTTTTTTAGCTTTTTAAAAATTTTATTTAAATCCAAGTTAGTTAATATATAGTATAATAATGGTTTTAGGAGTAGAATTTAGTGATTCATCACTTACATATAACAGCCAGTGCTTATCCCAACAAGTCCCCTCCTTACTATCCATCACCCATTTAGCCCATTAGATTTTTTTTTTTAAGTTTGTGTGTGGGGGGACAGAGGGGGGGGGAGAGAGAGAGAATGTGTGCATGCACACACACACACACACACGGGGGAGGGGCAGAGAGAGAGGACAGAGGATCCAAAGCAGGGCTCTCGCTGATAGTGGAGAGCCTGAATCAGGGCTCAAACTCACCAACTGCAAGATCATGACCTGAGCCACAGTCAGATGTTCAACCAACTGAGCCACCCAGGCACCCCTAGATAGATTTTTTTTTTTTAAAGCAATGTCTCTCTAGAGCACTACATCAAACACAGATGCACATTAGAATCACTTCAGTAGCTTCAAAAACTATGCCAGGCTTCCACCTACAGAAGTATTGATTTAACTGTCCTCGGATGGGGCCCCAGCATTGGTAATTTAAAAGTTTTTCCTGGTGATTTTAAAATACAGCCAAATTTGGGGCGCCTGGGTGGCGCAGTCGGTTAAGTGTCCGACTTCAGCCAGGTCACGATCTCGCGGTCCGTGAGTTCGAGCCCCGCGTCGGGCTCTGGGCTGATGGCTCAGAGCCTGGAGCCTGTTTCCGATTCTGTGTCTCCCTCTCTCTCTGCCCCTCGCCCGTTCATGCTCTGTCTCTCTCTGTCCCAAAAATAAATAAACGTTGGAAAAAAAAAATACAGCCAAATTTAAACTATAACACTAAAGTTTAAGAACCTTTACATTTTCACACTGATTTATTTCATCAGCCATTTGTTCTGGCCCCTTCAGAGATGAATTGCTAGTTCCTATTGACAAGCTACTCACATACTTGAAGAAGCAGAAGTGGCCTCTGAGCCTATTAACTGAATAATCTCAAGTGTATTATCCATTTCTTATATATGGTGTGAAGATAAGGCAAGAAGCTAGATTCAATTATTCACTCAATAAACATTTGAGGACTTTTTATGTGTGAGACCCGCTGTCAGACACTGGTGACACAAAGCCAAATATGACCCAGGCCCTGCCATCCTGAAGTGAACAGTCTGTTCAGGAGATGAACACACAGATACCAGAACAAATGCATATGTTGGAATTGCCTGCAAAGTGTGAGGCAACAATTATAAGACGATCCATTGATACAGCTCTCTATGAAAAGCTTTCACATGTTGTCTGCTATTATCTTCATAGTAGTAACTATATGGGGTAGGCAAGAAAGATGTGGTTATCACCCCCATTGCACAGACTGGGTAGTGCTTATTTTGGAATAAAGAAAATGCTAAAAATGCAATTGTAAAGAGACCAGAATTATTTGTGTAGCTCCCAGGCTGGCCTTTAAAGCAGTTCCAAAAGAGAAGCTCCAAAAATGTGGGAGCCTCTTTGGGCACCTCTCTTTTAGATGAACACTTGCTTAAAAAAAGGGGGGGGCGGTAATTAAAATTCACTGTAAATTTTATCTCAGCCTCAGTTTCTCCTTATACTTCCTACAGTGGGGATGCCACCCCATTCTGGTGGAAGTCCCACAGGGGTATAGCCAAGGGCCCACAGCCTCTATAAGGGTAGAGGTCTGGCAGTCTCCTCTCAGGCATCTAATTACTAAGGCATGCCTTGTGCTTGATGATGGTATCCAGGTCTTTTCTGTTACATATATGTATATGTATATATATATATATATTTTTTTTTTTTTTTCAAAAATGTAAATCTAGCCATGAAAACTCTCCTGTTTTAAATCCTTCACTGCTCCCCATTGTCTGCACAACGAAACCTAAATTTCTTATGTGGCCTCTATGATTTGGCTTTTGCTTCCCTCTTCAAGTTCCTTTGTCACTCGCCCCATCACATTTATATCCCAGGCATCCTGAATTGCTTGCAGTTTCCTGAACAGGGCCTGTCTCCAGCCTGTTTACTGCCTCTCTATGGTGATAACCCTTCTCTCCCTCATACTGGCTGAGGTGTCACCCCGGATTTCTCTCCTGGCCTCTCCTCTTTTTCCGTGGGGTTAGGCCCTCTTCTATACAGCTCTCTAGTTTAGGCTCCCTCACTAGAGTGCACTTGGCTCTTTTTTATGGGCCTTTGTACTAGCACCAGTCACCAATACTTGGCAAGAAAAACACCTTCAATAAATTTCTGATGAATAAATAAATGTTTCTGAGAAACCAGTCACTTCTAAAACCTTTGGCTAGAATTCTGGTTTTGTTCACCATTCTCCTGGATAGTATTAACACATAATTCCAAATTACTTAGCTATTAGGTTTTAAACGCTTGAGTTTTCTAGGTTAGTAACTCTCCTTTCAAACTCCATTAATACCAGAGAAAAGGCTAATATTCAAAAATCTAAAACAAAATATTTCCACCACTACTAACTCTGTGCTATGAAAATCCAACACTTTCTCAAATGGCCACTTAAATTATCTAATGATTACATTTGTCTTTTGTACCCTTTGTCTTTGAGGTATGAGATGGGGGAAAATGCATATATTGTCCTCAGCCTCCCTCCACTTGGGTTGAAAGGCCTTGCCATTCTTTGCGAAATGTTGTCAGTCATCCACGTAATTTGTCTTTTCTGTACTGTGTTGACAGGTTCTTATTTCTCTGTTAAATTAGAAATCCAACTAAATAACTCCTGGTTATTATTTAAGTTTATCATTCTACGGGACTATAGATAGGGAACTTAATTGATATGGTTGAAGTTTTTTTTTTTTTTTTTTTTTTTTGAGGGGAGAGCTGGAAAGGAGATTTGCATTTGAAAAGCAAAAACAGTCCTTTTTGTTTTTAATGAAAAATTTCAGCAAGACAAAACAATTTTCAAGTTTTGCCCACATTTGATTCTCTGAAAGGACCACACCCTGTTCTGTATCATAGATGGCCTGCAGCATGCTTTCTTTGTCCATGTCACTTCTCTGGAATGCCCCACCACCCCCTTCCCATTGGTCTGTGTCCCTTGTCCTTTCAAAGCCCAGTGTAATTCCCATTTTCTCCTAAAATTCTTCTCTGACTGCCCTGGGTTTCATTCAGGGCTGGCTCTTACTTTTGAATTTATCTGACACTTTCTGTGGAAACTTTTGTGGACTGCAGTTGGAAGACCTGGGTTTGAGTTATAATTCAGTCGCTAAATGTTACTGGAGGACAGTCACATTGCTTTTCAGGCCTATTTCTTCATCTGTGAAGAGGAGATGGTTATATGCACCCTAATTACCTCACATAATTAGAATGAGATTCAAACATCATTCCTCCAGTAAGTCCAACACTTACTTTCATGTCAATTTATTTTGTATTCTGTATGTATGTATTACATACAAAGTGTGCTTGTATAAAGTTATCATTTTTATAAAACTCTGTTATGCTTCATAGACTTTTTCAAAGTGTTTTCATTTATATCATCATACACAAGAACTTACTTATTTGATCTTGCCTAACTTTGGAGGCCTACATATATTTAAATTTTTTTTAAATGTTTATTTATTTTTGAGAGAGAAAAGGACAGAGTATGAGTAGGGGAGGGGCAGAGAGAGAGGGAGACACAGAATCCAAAGCAGGCTCCAGGCTCTGAACTGTCAGCACAGGGCTTGAGCTCACGAACAGCAAGATCATGACGTGAGCGGAAGTCAGAACACTTAATCGACTGAGCCACCCAGGTGCCCTGGCTTATATATATTTAAAAATATATCCTGTCTGTCCTAGACTACATGCCATTCGACGGGTAGAAACTGTTTAAAGAATCAAAGAATTATAGAAATTTTACTTTTATAACTTTCGTGGCATGATTAGCATGTATTGACTATTTTTATGTGTTTTTCCTTTGTGCAAAGTAACATAATCCTGAGAAGCAAAAAGAAAAGACAAAAAAAATCATCTGTAATTCCATAGCTCAGCAGTAACTAGTATAAACATATAGGTACATCACTTCCTGTACTTTTTTAATGCATCTCTATACATATATTTGGATGTATGTATTATATATATGTGTGTATATGTATATATATTTGAAAGGATCATAATGCATATATTTTATACTTTTTATACCCAACTATACCATGATCATCTTTTTTTTTTTACATGGATAATTATACTTCTATGTAATTTTATTCATTTTCTAGTATTTGATCCTATAGATAATTTACAATCAACCCTGTATTGTAGGATTCTTAGGCTTGTTCATATTTTCACCTTTATGAACAGAATGCTGCGAATAATATCTATGTGAATAAGAAATATTTGGATTTTCTTATTTGTAGTAATTTTGGGAAGGAGAGGCAGGTTCAACCTTCTTTCTTTTGGTAGCATAATTCTTCTTTTTCTTTCGGAAATGACCCTTCCCCACTATGAGTCCATGTACTTGGAGTGGGATGACACCCCCTTGTGCTTGTCTCAGGGAGGGGACGCATGGAATAGGCCTGTCCAGAATAACCAGTAATTACATTTAGGGCATGGGCATTTGAATTTGAAAAGGCTAAACACAACTGGTTCAAGAACTTTTTCTAGAACTACTGGGTTGACTACATAACGTAAACCTAGAACTTCTGAAGGCCATCTTTGCCAACCCCTAGGGGAAGTCTTGGATGAGGCCAAGTGAGGGGAAAATGGAACCAGGAGACAGAAAACAGAGGGAGGGGGAGAGAGAGAGAGAGA
>NW_024412377.1:107923245-107999614 GCF_014898765.1 Herpailurus yagouaroundi
AGAGAGAGAGAGAGAGAGAGAGAGAGAGAGAGAGAGAGAGAGAGAGATTCCTGACACTGGTTGAATTCTCTGATCTAGTCACGCCCTAGCTCTACTCCTTAAGCTTTCCATGATGGATAAATTTCCCATTTTTGTTTAAGATATTACTATCATTTGTAATAATCTTTACTAATGCTTATGATATATTCCTAGAAGTAGAATTCTTGGGACAAAGATTTGTACATATTTAAGGTATTTCATATGAATGGTCTAACTTCCCTCCACAGAGGATTTATCAGTTTACAGTCTCATTGGCAGAGTGCCTCATTTTGCTCTAATACTTTTTGTTTTTATCCCCTCCCCCCATTTTTTGGCTTTTTGAATTTCTTCTTTTGTGATATGTGTGTGCATCCTTTGCTCATGGAAAAAAAGTGGCATATTCATCTTTTCCTTATGGATTTGTGAGAATTCTTACTATGTTAAGAATATAAATCCATATTCATCACATAAATTGCAAACAACTTTTCTAGTTTGTCATTTATCCTTTAATTTTTTTTTTTTCTTGGTCTAGGTTTACCTACCTATCTCCTTTCCTCTTCCATCGATCCCTCTGTCCTCCCTTCCATATAGAAATTTACAATTTTTTTATACAGTCATTATGAGCAGTCTCCTTCTGTCTTTAACGTTATGCTTAAGTCTTTCTTCACATTAATACCATGTAAAAATCGACTATATTTTCTAATAGCACCTTTACATTTCTTTTTTCATTTGTTATTCTTGTATCAATTTAGAATTTTTTTTTAGTATACTGGATCAGATAAAGTTCTAATTACTTTAATTATTTTTTCCATGTGACTACCTAGTTGTTCCAACTTCATTTCTAGAATAATTCACCTTGTACAGTATCCCAACCCACTGGTTTAATTATTATAATTTTGGCATCTGACTGGGAAAGATCATTACTTTCTTATTCTTTAAAAAAGAGTATTTTTTTTAAATAGACTCTATTTTTTCAAGAGGTTTAGACTTACAGAAAAATTGAGCAGTTAGTACAGAAAGTTCTCTCATACCCCCAAACCAATTTTTCCTATTATTACCATCTCATGTTAGTATTTTGTACATTTGTAACACTTAATGAACCAATATTGATAACTTATTATTATAAGTCCATAGCTTATTTATATTTCCTTAGTGTTATGGACTAAAGTGTTTCCCCAGAATTCGTTAGTTGAAGACCCAATTCCCAATATGACTATATTTGTAGATATCGTCTTTACAGATATGATTAACATAAAATGTCATTTTGCAACACATACAAATATTGAATAATTATGTAGTATATCTGAAACTCATATGCTAATTATACCTCAATTAAAAAATACCAAATGAGGTCATAAAGGTGGGCCATCTGCAAGCGAAGGAAAGAAGTCTCACTAGAAATCAACCCTGCTGACACTTTCATCTTAGACTTCTAGCCTCCAAAACTGTGAGAAAATAAATTTCTGTTGTTTAAGTAACCTAGTCTGTGGTATTTTGTTATGGTAGCTCTAGGAGACTAATACACTTAGCTTTTACCTAATGTCCTTTTTTTTTGTTGCAGGATCCCATTCAGGATATCACATTACATTTAGGTTGTCATGTTTCCATAGGCTATTCTTGGCTATGGCAATTTCTCAGAATTTCCTTGTTTTGATCACTTTGACAGTTTAGAGGAGTACTGGTTGGGTATTTTGTACGATGCCTACACTAAAGGGATTTATCTGATGTTTTTCTCAGGGTAAGAGTGGGCTTACAGGCTATTGGGAGAAAGACCACAATGTAAAGTGGAATTTTCATTACACCATATCAAGGGCAAATGCTATCAAAGTGATTTATGATGTTGATGTTGACCTTGATCACCTCACTGAGTGCTTGCCAGTGTTTTCCACTCTAAAGTTACTTTCCCCCCTTGCTTTCCATGTGGTACTCTTTGGAGGAAATTCAGTATGCATAGCCCACACCTAAGGAGTGAGAAGTTGTGCTTTCCTACTCTTTTTATTAAAAAAATTCTGGGTTATTTTTGCTTGCATCTCTTCTTCCCTCCTTCAACTTGTTTTTTGTTAAAAATTAAGCATTCTAGAAACATGGTATACCTATCTCTTTATCTGTATAACAGGTTGAGTTTTCTCAATTAAAAAAATGCTTTCTAAGTGATAATTTCACAGCAGCTGATGAACTGATACTGATCTTTGTGTATTTATTTTGTTTCTGGCCACAATACTTGAAGTCTTAGAACTTTAGACAGATAACTTTGGATTTTCTATATCTGCAGATAACTTGGTTTCCTCCATTCCATTTTACAATTAAGTAACTAAAGAGAAGCTATTGAATTTATTTATCAAACTGAAGCCTGCTTCCCAGTTCATAGCCTAAAAACTTTGGAAACCTAAATATGACAGATACTTTTAAGGGTCTTTTGCTGCTAATGAGAAATAAAAATCAAAATAATTTCTGTAGAATCTGGGTAACTATGTTAAACATTTGATACTTATTAAAGTTTAAAGAAAGTATATCTAATATGAAAATCATAACTTTTAGATTTATTTCAAATGAATTAATCAAAAGTAGCTATATAGAGATGACATTATCAACCCCAATATTACAACTATTTTTTTCTATGATTCTCTGCTAACTTTTGATACTGCTTAAAATGTAAGTGACAATTTTGTTTGAACATTTTGACATTTTCATATGAGATCTAGAATATATTTTCAAACATTAAATGGAGGATTCTTTCATTTTGATAATATTTTACCTATCAAAATGTAATATTTAGGTAAATGTCTTATAAACTTTTAATTTTAGAACTTTTCTCTATCAATAATTACAGGTAACTTAGGGTTCTCTTTTTACAAACGTTCAAAGCTTCTTAAGGAATTAAGATATTAAAGCATTAAAGTATCACTATATATGAAAACAGTGTGCATCTTTTTCAACACGAATTAGATAGAAGTGACAGTAATTCATATGATGAGACAGACAGACAGACAAAACATGAATGAGGCCAGAGATCAAAGTATATTTAAAAAAGTCCAGGGCGCCTGGGTGGCGCAGTCGGTTAAGCGTCCGACTTCAGCCAGGTCATGATCTCGCGGTCCGTGAGTTCGAGCCCCGCGTCAGGCTCTGGGCTGATGGCTCAGAGCCTGGAGCCTGTTTCCGATTCTGAGTCTCCCTCTCTCTCTGCCCCTCCCCCGTTCATGCTCTGTCTCTCTCTGTCCCAAAAATAAATAAACGTTGAAAAAAAAAAACTTAAAAAAAAAAATAAATAAAAAAGTCCAGAAAAATGAGGTCACTGGGATTCTTCATGTCCAGCAGAGCAGGTCAGCACAGGACAGAGATGACTGAGAAACAGAAGAGGCTAAATAAGGGAATGAAATCAAGGAGAAAAAGGATAAGAGAAGAGTCAAAATGGGAAACAAACAGTGACTTAAAGGAAGCAGAGAAAAATGCAGACAGAAATGGCCAAAACTTAGAAGAAATTTAAAAATTGACAGCAGGACAATAGTAACAAAACAATAAAAGAAAAACATTGAAATATTTGAAACAAATGAAAATCACTATAGGAAAATAGAACATTAGGTAAACCAAGCAAGCCACTGGCCTATGGAAAAAGAAAGATAAAAACTAGTGGAATTTCTTTTACTGTTCATCATTAACATGGGAAAACTTCTTTTCTTCTAAATTTTGAACAAATGTTAATATTTCTCCTTTGCTTTGGAGTTTTGAAAAGCCACCTCTTAAAAAAACTTTTTGTTTTCCTCAGTTAAAAAGAAAAAAATAATCCTCATATTATAGAGTGTCTTGAATAAATATTGAGTATTGTTGGAGCAAAAGTGAAAAGATGTAATTTTCAAAATATCTTCAGCAACATGGGAATAGTTTCTCAGCTTTCTTGCCTATCTAATATGCTTCACACTCTCAGTAGGGCACAGGTGGAAAGATTTAAGAGGCTTTCCAGAATAAATCTGTAATACGCATTCTTACACCTGCCCTGGGGTTTAACCAACTCCTCAGCCAATAACATTTAATCTGTGCCTGGTGAACTAACAAAACAACTTGGGAAGATGGGGTTCCCAGTCCAAAAGGCCTGGTAAGCAGCTGGGGTACATGGCTATCTGCCCGTCTCTCTAAACAAATCCACGAACAAAGCAAGCTTACCTAATGTGATAGAAACTTATTTCAGGTCAAACTGTATGAAAGCAGAGTAAATACAGCAGAGCTTTCTTTATTCAGAAGTAAAAGGGAGAAAAAGAGGTGACTTCAGGGACTGGACAGAGGGCTTAGAATGAAAATAACTGCCTTTCCAGGGTCAGCAATTCTGACAAGGTCCTATTTCTAAAGAACCTCATTGGTCTTCTGCAGCATTATTTATAGTCCTTTATAAAATGAATACCAATTAGGCAACCGGGTCTATAATCATATTTCCTCTTGCTTCATTTTATCACTATCTTAGAACTTGGCTAAGAGAGAGAAACAGAAGAAAAACATTTACCTTACACTGAGTTTATAATTTTGTGCTCTCTAAAGTTTATATTAAAATTTTATTTATAGTTGATATCCCTTCTGCCATTTTAGCACCAGTCTCAAGGAAAAAAACAACAACAATATTTCATTAATGAGGCATTACTGTCTACCATAAAAATATCAAATCTCAAATTTATTTTATCCTAGAAAGAATCATGATAGAAACTGAAGTTAACCATTGCAACTTACTATGGGTTAAGAAAAGGTAAAAAAAAAAAACAACAACAACAACAAAACAACAAAAAAACCTGTCAAACATTATAGAAATGGTATAAATTCTAATCATCATCTTGGTAGATCTACTGACAAATACAGAGAAATTAGTTTTCAAAAATATCAATGAGAACATCAAAAATGAGAACAAAACCTTTACTGAGCACTGACACCCTGTTAAATCCTTTAAAAAAAGTATTTCATGTAATCTACAAACTAACCTATCAGAAAGGTACTATTTACTATCCTCAGACTACAGTTTAAGCAACAGGATGAGACAGGTTATACAATTTGTCTGAAATCATACAGCTAATAAATTCAAATCAGGTCTGATTCCAAATCCCATATTCATAACCACTCTCCTGTATATTCCCATGGAAAATTCTGGGTAAATGTGGCAAGAACTTCTTATTCAAGTTAAACTTTTAAACAACTGTCTGCATTTTAATTTTTCAAATTAAAGGGATTATAATATTAGGGACATGGACTTAATATCTGCTGTGATTTAAAGGGAGCTGGACAATTTTTGACCAAAAATTTATAATAAAGTGCTGAAGTCACTTGTTTGGCCTTATTACTACAGCAATAAACAATGACACTGCTTTATAAGCAAATGTGAAAAATATGTAGGCTAGCTCGAGAAACTGTTGCAGTATAAAATCACACAAAAAAAGACAACTACTGAGCCAAGCATGATTAGCTATTTCTGAGATCTACCACTTTCTAGCTCTGAGATCTTGACCCAAGTTACTTAACCTTTCTCTGCTTCAGATTCTTCCCATATAATTTAATACCATTTAGCTTATAGGTTAAAAAAGATTAATATTTTGTAAATGTTAGTAAAAGTTAGCTTCTTCTTACAACTTTTTATTTCTACTAAAAAAACAGCTCAAGCCCAACATTTTATATATCGTGGCTGATTGAATTATCTGCACACAAAGAACAGAACATTATTGTTACATTTAACTTGATTATCTGCATTAATACCAGAGAGGATAAGGGATGTTAATAATTCAAAATGGTAGGTAGTAGAAAGATTATTAATGAATGTCTCTGGAAGAATATTTTGTGGCTTGCATTTATATACAGCAGTCCTAGATGTCCTGGGGATTACCATCATGTAAAATAAAAGTGAGATGTTATCTACTGTATGATTTTGTTAATCCTTTGTGCTTTTTTTTTTTTTTTTCAGTACCAGGGAAATGGAAAAAATTCTGATCAAACCTCTCATAAAAACATTTAATAACCTATACCATAAATTGGCAATCAAATATCCTAAATTTTGTTCTTTTTTATTCCTCATGCTACTTATTTTCCACATGCAATCTTTTCCATTACTTTGAAGGTAGGGAGTTTGTCTAAAGACTGATTATTTCCTTCTTGGCACTAGGGTCTCAATTCAGGTAGTGGCCACCTGTTAAATAATGGGGCCTTTTTATTGATTCCATGTTCAACTGTCTAAGATTTTTCCAGGTGTGGTTTACTCAAAGAAAATACAAATGGAGCACATTGTCCAGTTGCTTAAACTTTTAAAGTAAAAATATGTGTTGAACAATAGAGATCCAACTTGCTTACCAGATATTAAATAGTATTATATGGCTGTAATAATTTAGCAGTGAGGTACTGACAAAGGAATAGACAGAAAAATCCCTTGAAACTGACCCAAAAATATTTCTAAGCCCTTAGTATATGATAAAGGACGTGTAATATCAGTGGGGAAAAACAAAGGATTATTCACTTGTGGAAGTTAGTAATATACAAAAAAAAAAAAAAAGTTATAAGAGTAACCTAATATAATACACCAAATAATAATTTCCAGGTAGATTAAAGATGTAAATTAAAAATGAAAATAAAACCACAAAAATACTAGAGAAAGATATAACTAGGTATTTATATAATCCTGGGATTATAAAAATTTAAAGAATGATGCTGGGCCAAAAACATGAAGAGCAAGATTGGCAGATTTATAAATACACATTTAAAACTCCATGTTAGGGGTGCCTGGGTGGCGCAGTCGGTTAAGCGTCCGACTTCAGCCAGGTCACCATCTCGTGGTTCATGAGTTCGAGCCCCGCGTCGGGCTCTGGGCTGATGGCTCAGAGCCTGGAGCCTGTTTCCGAATCTGTGTCTCCCTCTCTCTCTGCCCCTCCCCCGTTCATGCTCTGTCTCTCTCTGTCCCAAAAATAAATAAACGTTGAAAAAAAAAAAATTTAAAACTCCATGTTAAAAACAAAGCCAAAACAAAACAAAGCAAACCCCTCACAAACAAATTGTTAGGTAATGACAAACTAGTAAAAACATTTAAAACAAAAAATAATATCCTTAATATTTTTAATTTTTTTTAATGTTTATTTTTGAGAGAGAGCGAGTGAACATGAGTGGGGGGAGGGGCAGAGAGAGAGGGAGACACAGAATCTGAAGCAGACTCTAGGTTCTGAGCTGTTAGCACAGAGCCTGACGCGAGGCTTGAACCCATGAACTACAAGTCATTACCTGAGCCATTGTTGGACGGTCTACTGACTGAGCCACCTAGGCGCCCCAAATTCCTTAATATTAAAGAGCTTTTGCAAAGCAGTAAGAAATATATAATCATATTAGACTATACACTTAATAAAAAAAAAAGCCTTATACACTTAATAACCACCACCACAAGAATGATGAAATATAAATGGCCAGTTAACACATTTTTAAAAGTTCAACTTCATCAGTAAACAAAGAAATACAAAATAATACAAAGTAGAAACTGGCAAAGATTAATGTATCTATATCTGTTACTTATGATATATTACAACATACACATACGTGATACTTAGCATAAGGAGAAACCAGCCACTTCATACATTACTGGTACAGGTATAAATGATTTAACCTTCTGGAATGCAATCTAGCAAAGATGTTATCAAGACACACTTGAGCTGACAAAAATCACAATGATCTGGGGGAGGGAACTGTTTGAAAGGGGCATGAGGGAACTTTCGGGGGTGATGTAAATGTTCTAGGTCTTGTTTTGGTGGTGTTTACATGGGTATGTACGATTTTGAAAATTCATCAAAATTGACAAATAAGAACTATGCAATTTCTTGTTTGTAAATTATAAAAAAATACTTAACAGTTTCACTTCCTTTAACCTAAGGAGATAACAGTGGACTTACAAAATATATAACTATTGGCTTATTCACTCATGAAAGACTCCTAATGAAAAATCAAATAAATTTTTCCATTCTTGAGAAAAGTGTAATATAGGTATAGACAAAAGGATTAATGATGATTCTCTGTAGGGTATGAAATTACTAATGATTTTTTATTTCCTGTCCTTTTTCAATGTTTTTTATATAGATTGCATTATAACCACAAAGTGGGTTATTTGAAAAATCAATATGACAATTAGTATTGATTTCATCTAATAATTTTCTAAAAGAAAATGATACAAATTAAACATTTTTGAAAACAATTTAAAAAATTTGTAAAAATTTTATTTTTAGAAATACAAACAACTCTGTACAAATTCTGCATCTTCTTTCACAAAATTTCACCTGGAACCTTAGTACTTGGGTTTTTCTACATCATTTAACTTTGAGATATGGTTAAAGTAATAGAACTTTTGTTCCTATTTTCTTGATTGCCTGTGTATAATGGCCGCTTTCATTTTGTACTGGCTTGGTTGCTATCTGTAACTCCCACTATGAAATGATTTTTTTACTACAATGTGCTTAATCCCAAGGACCTTTGCTCCTTAAATCTTCTTCCCAATAGAAATGAACTACTTATGCCTACAAAGGCCTTTCTCTGTTTCAAAATGCTGTCAGCTATAAAAACCCCCAAAAAACAAAAAACAAAAAAAAAGTTTCTGGAGACGGTCCAAGTCCACGATGTATGACTGTATATTCCCAGCATAAAAAAGGTAATCTTGTCTACTCCCCTCCTTTCTCTATGGATGCTGAATTTACATTAGCTAAACTCTGGATTCAGAGTTATATAAAATTATATTCAGAGTTATTATAGTTATTATAAAAGCCTTCGGATTTTATAATCAGATTCAGCTAAAGAATCTGCTTTATAATACTTGTCTCCTTTTCTCAAAAGATTTTAAAATAGAACCATCATGCACAGCTAGCAAATTTAATGAATATATCCACATTCCTTCTAGGTTACAGACAACATAACTGAGGTAAATTAACATTTGCCTTTTATTTATATATTATTTTTCTTTGATATTATTACATCAAGACAACTGTATAACTAACAATTTGTCAATTTAGAGTGTTTGCTGAGTAATTTGTCAGGCCTTACCAATATTACCCCAGTACCATGCACCCTTCTCCCTCTCTCACACCTAATATTTCCTGAGCATTTCCTTAGAGTCAGGAACTTTGTAACTTTAGAACCACTTTACACGAATTATCTCATTTAATTCTAATAATAACCCTGAGGTAGATATTGTTATTTCCACTTTACAGGTGAAGAAATTAAGGCTTGCAATAGAGGTTGCTTGTTCAGGCAGTCTGATTTAACAGCTCATTGTATAATTAAAATATAATTCAATATGTAGGATTATACAGAGCCTCCATAGTGGTGCATTTCTTGAAAAGAATGTGAAAAGTATTCTGAAGATTAGAATGGATGATAAATGTGCTGTAACCAGCTCCAGAAGACAGATAGTATTATTTAGAATCAAAGGTCTTTGAAAGTCAAGTTGATTTCCCCCACCCCTCATTTTTATCACTTCATGTTAAAATCACTGTGCTAGAAATTGGTATTCTGGGGCTCTTAAGTGTGACCAAGAGCCTCACTATTTATTACTGTGTGATCTTGGACAAATAACCTAACTTTCTGAGTCTAAGTTTCTTCATTTATAGAGTGGAAATAATGCTGATTCTCTAGTGGAGCTGTAAGAAACAAACCCACCATAGCTGGTCCCTAACCTATGAGCCCTATGAGGGTTAAATGAGGGAAGATAGCATTAAGGTCCTAGCAGCATACCTGAAATATATCACATGCAAATATCTGCTTCAAGAATAAATTGGTTGAGGGGGGTGCCTGGGTGGCTCAGTCGGTTAAGTGTCCGACTTTGGCTCAGGTCATGATCTCACAGTTTGTGAGTTCGAGCCCCGCATTGGGCTCTGTGCTGACAGCTCAGAGCCTGGAGCCTGCTGTGGATTCTGTGTCTCCCTCTCTCTCTGCCCCTCACCTGCTTGCACACATTCTCTTTCTCTCTCTCTGTCTCTCAAAAATAAATAAATCATTTAAAAATTTTTATAAAAAAAAAAGAATGAATTGGTTGGATTCAGAACCACCTTTATCTCCTACTACCAGTAGAAGAATATGAACAAAAAGCATAAAAAGGATGTATATTTACTTTAAAGTCAAGTATAAGTGATTTCTACTGTCAGTTATTTTGCAAATCTTATTAAGATGAATAACTGATAATTGGCTAAAAATATACTTAACAGCTGGTTATAAAAGAAATGATGAGATTGCACATTAAAAGTAACTGCAGACTTGCCAAAACTAAAATGTTTGTGAAAATGTAAACACTCCACAAGCAAAAAAAAAAAAAAAATCTAGACACAGATCCCACAGCCTTCACAAAATAATTCACAATGGATCATAGGCCAAAATAAATAAGGCACAGAGACGAAAAGTACGGTATAGGGAATATAGTCAATAATACTGTAATAACATTGTATGGTGACAGATGGGAATTACACTTGTCCTGGTGAGTGCTGAGTAATGTAGAGAATTGTTGGATAAATGTCATACACCTGAAACTAATATAACACTGTATGTTAATTTTATTTCAATTAAAAAATGGATCATAGACCTAAATGCAATATGCAAAAGTGTAAAACTCCTAGAAGATAACATAGGAGAAAACCTAGATGACCTTGGCTATTAGATGCAACGCCAAAGGCATGATCCATGAAACAAACAGTGGATTACCTGGATTTCATGGAAATTAAAAACTTATGCTCTGTAGAAAACAGTACCAAGAGAATGAGAAGACAAGCCACAGACTGGGAGAAAATATTTACAAAAGACACACCTGAAGACACAAAGAACTCTGAAAACTCAATAAGAAGAAAATGAACAACTCGATTAAAAAGCGAGCAAAAAACCTTAGCAGACACCTCACAAAAGCAGGTACAGAGATGGCAAATAGCATGTGGAAAGATGATCAACATCATAGGTCATTGAGGAACTGCAAATTAAAAGAACAATGAAATACCACTCCACACCTGTCAGAAGGGTCAAAACCTAAAACACTGAGAACACCAAATTCCAGTAAGGAAGTGGAGCCATGGGGACTCTCATTCATTGCAGTGGGAAAGCAAAATGGTCAAGCCACTGTGGGTGATTGTTTGGCAGTTTCTTACAAAACTAAACATGCTCTTACCATATGATATAGCAGTTATTCTCCTTGGTATTTGCCCTAAAACTTATGTCCATACAAAAACTTACACATGGATGTTTATAGCAGCTTTATTCATGCTTGCCAAAACTTGAAAGTAGATGAGATGTCCTTTAGTAGTTGAATGCATAAGTAGACTGTGCTACGTACAGACAAGGAATATCATTCAGCGCTAAAAAAAGATCCATGAAGGCATGAAGTTCATGGACGAATCTTAAATGCATATTACTAAGTGAAAGGAGCCAACCCAAAAAAGCTGTATACTCTCTGATCCCAACTATATGACATTCTGGAAAAGGCGAAACTGTGCACACAGTAAAATCATCTATGGTTGCCAGCCTTAGTGGGAAGATGAGAGATGAATAAGCAGAACATAGAGAATTTTTAGGGCAATGAAACTATTCTGTATGGTACTATAATGGTGGCTACATGTCATTATACATTTGTCCAAACCCATAGAATATACATCACTGACAGTGAACCCTAATGTAAACTGTGGCCTTTAAGAGATAATGATGTGTGATTATAGGCTTTTCATTTGTAACAAATGTACCATTCCGGTGTGGGATATTGATAGTTGAGAGGGCTGTGTGTTGCAGGGGAGGGAGGGGGAGGATTACGGGAACTTTTTATAGTTTCTGCTCAATTTTGCTGTGAGTCTAAAGCTACTCTAAAAAGCCTATTACGAAACATTTCTGAAAAAGAAAAAAGAGCAGTTAAATGCCAGTTTGGAGTTGCTATGGGCATGGTAAGAATTATGTTGTAAGCAGGTCTCGGCCAATAGGCTGGCCAAATTCAATTCGAAAGCACTACTTTGGTACTCCTTGAGAACAAGGATCACAAACTGCAAAGTTGAATAAAGCTTCCCAGGACTTATAAAGTGGGTTATTATATCTAACAAAAACAATCATCATGACACAAACAATGACTAAAGATGCTTTAGTCCATCAGTTCTCAAACTGTGACTTGAGGATCGCCGTGTCTCTATTGTCAAAATTATTTTAGTATGAATATTAAAACATTGTCTTTTTTCATTTTCATTCTTATCCTTATGAATTCACGGTGGAATTTTTGAGAGTGTGCATGATGTGTGGGATCAAAACAGAGTGAAGAAGAGGCGCCTGGGTGGCTCAGTCAGTTGAGCAACCAACTTCAGCTCAGGTCATGATCTCATGGTTTGTGAGTTCGAGCCCCGCATCGGGCTCTGTGCTGACAGCTCAGAGCTTGGAGCCTGCTTCTGATTCTCTGTCTCCCTCTCTCTCTGCCCCTTCCCCACTCATGCTCTGTCTCTGTCTCAGAAATAAACAAACATAAAAAAAATTTTAAAAAAAGACAGTGAAGAAGATATGAGAATCCGGCTGCTTCTGTTATGTCAGACATTGGGAGATATGCAAAAAAAAGGTAAATTAAAAAAAAAAAGGTGAATCAAGGGCACTTTTCTCACTAGATTTTCTCCTATGAAAATATAATGGTTCTTCATACAATTTTTATTTATGTTAACATGAAATGGGTTTATTATTATTTTTAAGTGATTTCATTCTTTAGTTTTAATTTCTAGTAAGGTAAATATCAATAGATATATTCCATACAAATCAAAGCTCTTTGGAGTCCTCACTAATTTTTATAATTAAAAATTTTTTTTTTTAATTTTTATTTACTTTTTGAGAGAGAGAGAGAGAGAGAGAGAGAGAGCATGAGTGGAGGAGGGGCAGAGAGAGAGGGAGACACAGAATCTGAAGCAGTCTCCAGGCTCTGAGCTGTCAGCATAGAGCCCGACGTGGGGCTTGAACTCATGGACTCTGATCATGACCTGAGCTGAAGTCGGATGCTCAACCAAATGAGCCACCCAGGTGCCCCAATTTTTAAGAGTATAAAGGGGTCCAGAGAAAAAAATGTGAGACCTGCTGTCTTGGCTAATGCTAAATGGGTAAAGAAGATCTCTTGCTTGGCTAATGTGAGTTTTCATTATTCTCACAGCATCTGTCCTTATACCTGTATTTGGGTTTGTCTACACTGACTTGTTATCCATGCTTGGCAAAGTCCTGATTGAATGAAGTGGAGACTATAATTACAATGTTCCTTTGTAGTCATTGTACCCTTCACTCAATACATGATAAACCTCATACAAATTACAGTATTTATTATATATAAAAAGTATTTAAAGCTTTGCCAATGAAGTGAAGCTATGTCCTTTAATGGTATCTTATAATGAGGTCTGAATGGACCTAACAGTCAATACTTTCTTTTACATCTGCATTATTAAATTTTCACAGTTTTGAATACTCAGACAACTGGTTTTTATTGCTTCTATGCTATGCTAACTCCTGAAGAACACTTGAAAACTACCTCATGCTAAATCTGGTTCTCAAACTCTAATCTCTAGCACAAACAATGACTGATGGACAAAGTGATTTTTAATGCAAGCCAAGGTGCAGTAATAAAACTGAAAAACAAAAACAAAAAAAGAATCCAGATCCAAAAGTCCTAACCAATAAGATTATCTTAGAAGGATAATTTTTTCAGAACCAAGAACAAAACCATTTAAACCTGAGGATCTTGAAGAGTTATGATGAAATGTGTACTAGTTTTATTAAAAACAGAAGCAAACCAGACTGTGTATTTTTAAAAACTTTACAAAGGCAAAACATGTTTTTGGAAACGTTATTCTCTTTCAGTAAGTACTGCAAAGTACCTTAATTAATTCTTGAGATTCTAACAGCCCTAAAAGCAAGTCATAAAAATGATATTTGGGAGTATAGACTGGAATGACATTTTGGGAGGGCCATGAAAATATTTAGCAGAAGCCTAATATGCATACCCACTGACTAAGGAATTCCAGTTTTGGAAATTGATCTGGAGAAAACTGGCAATGATGAAGATACATGGATGTTCATTACAGTGTTGTGTATAATACATGTAAACTGGAGGGGCGCCTGGGTGGCTTAGTTGGTTAAGTGTCTGATTTTGGCTCAGGTCATGATCTCACAGTCCGTGAGTTCGAGCCCTGCATCGGGCTCTGTGCTGACAGTTCAGAGCCTGGAGCCTGCTCCGGATTCTGTGTCTCCCTCTCTCTCTCTGCCCCTCCCTCACTCATGCTCTGTCTCTCTCTGTCTCAAAAATAAATAAACATTAAAACAAATAAACAGAACATTAAACAAAAAAAATAAACACTAAAAAAACAAACTGGAAAGAGCCTAAATATCCAAAAACATGGGGCTGATCAAGGAAACTGTGGTTTATTTTATAATGGCATACTATGTGGCCTAATACAAAAATATAAAAATTAAACATAAAATTATGTATGGCAAGGAAAAGTATTTACTTTTCTATATTTGCTATATATTGCTAAAAGCTGAAAGCAAGTTATAAGATTATAGCATTATATGATTTCATTTCTGCCTAAAATGTGCATGGGCATAAAAATATCTGGAAGTATATAAATTAATGATATTTATTGTTGAGTTGGGGATCACAGGTGATTATTATTTACTTTTTTTGAGGTGTCCGTAATCTGGTTTTGGTATAGTGAACATCTTTTCTTTATATAGTAAAAATAAGTATTCTCTAATTCTTAGAATACTGAATACTGTACGTACTATGAGAAAGTGGTGGAGGGGAGAGAGATGAGAAGAGGAGGGAGGAAGGCAGATAGACCTTTATATGGTTTATTATTTTATCATATATATTTGTTGCAAAGTATTAGGTTAATCTTAGATTAACCTGGAAAAACATTTGAATGGAACCTAGTAGTAAATAGTTAAATGTTCACAAGATCACATTCTACTCTCATAGATTTAATTTTTCTCCTCTCCTTGGAATGCTGATTTTGTTCTGTAGGAGCAGGTGGCTTTCTTTTTTATGTCTCTCTTCTATCTTGTCAGAAACAGCTCTCACAAAACTTTTTTGGGAGCTAACCAAGCTTTATCTAACCAAACCCAAAGTGGCATATGGACCTCATCCACATGGTCATATGAATCTGGTCGCTGATGATTCCTGCCATGTATCTAATGGTTTTATAAAACCCATGCTTGAAGAAAGATTCTATAGCTATAAGAGTGTGATGCTGTGGGAAGAAGGAATGTAGTGGCAAAGAGGCTACTTTAGCTGCTACACTGGAGTCTGGGAGCCATCACTGCCACCAAATACTGGCAGTATATATCCCAAAAAAGGAAGAATCTTAATAATTTTGAGTGAAAAATTTCTATCATGCATTTCAGCTTAGATCTACTAATAACACTTCTTTAAATGCCTTGTTAGACAGTGAAATCTGGGAGTAATTATCAAACACCATATACAGTGTTTACAATAGAATCATATTTCTTTTCTTTTCCCCCTCCCACTTTTTTTTTTTTTTGCATAAAAAAGTAGAATGCTGCTGAATGGTACCCAAATGTCTGTTGTATACCATGCCAATACAGCAGCTTAGCCAAAAATGCGAACCGAAAGTTTGCCAAGTAAAAGAAAACATAACAAATTGGTAATGGTTTCTATCTTGACAGAAAATGAAAATGATCCCTCAATGTGTGGTCACTCATGCGGACACATAAAAATGTCTGAGAAGCAATCATTTTACCTCAGATAACAGACCTTGACAGTGTAGTACAGTACTGGCTGACTTTCACTTCTTAGAAAAGCGGTAACCGTGACCTACAAAATAGTCTGGTAACCATGTAATTTATGCATAACACACATGCACATGCCATGCACTCATAATATTTGCCATAAATCACTTTTAATATAAGACTTCTTTTCTGAGTGGAATATACTTTATGAGTGATGGTCTAAATCACTAGAGACCTGATAAACTTGAACGGGTGTATTTATGAACAGACAGGATGTTGTTGCTTATCAGGTTACAAAATTTCAATAGTCTATATTGCAATAAAATAGTCCCATGTATTCTGTATGATTCTGTGTAGTGCCTTGAAACACTAAAGGTATTTTTTACTAGATGTTAGATAAAACAAATACAAAAAATGTGTAGGTACATAGTGTATAGTTCTGACTTTCTGTTTAGAAGACTGTAATTGAAAGTAGAAATGAACCCCCAGAAGACCTGGTAAGTCTTTAACATACTTACCCTTCCTTTTCCACTTAGTTTTTTTCCCCAAATGGAGAACTGGTCAACATCACTGACCAGCGATTTTACCATCTGGTAAAGTTCTCCCATTTGTTTACTTTCTAATGAGGATGTTAGAACATAGACTGTACTGTGAAATCACATCAAAAGCAAGAATGACAATTTTAAAAACACTGATTGACATCTGCAGCTAATGAGGAATTCACAGTGAGAGAATTCGGAACCAAGTGGCTCGGAAGAACCTTGGGAAGTTAAATGGTCTTGCCAAGTTAAAAGTAAATTTGAATCCTGTGTGTTATGAGTTTCAAATGAAATTTCTGGGTCTAAATTTGTTGGTGACTTTCCTGTTCAATAAAAAAGGACTTAAATGGCTTATAAAAAGGTTAAAAAAACTTATTGGGCATCAAACTGCTCTTACAAAACATCATCTTGATGAGTTAAGTGTAAATGAATCAGAAACACATGGATCATGTTTCCTTAAAAAATGCATATGGATTCAAAAATAAGGGGAAGAGGACTTGGCAAAACATTTTTTTTGTGTGGTGGCTGAACCCAAAACATTTGAAAGATATTTTGAGACATTCAGGGAATCCAAAATAAAACTAAACCTGTCCAGTCATATAAAAAAACAGAAAATTCTTCTATGTAATGTGCATTTATCTCTAAGGGTCAGTCAACACTCACTGAGCCTTCACCTTTGGCACACAACTGTGGGAGGAGCCAGCTTCTGCCTTTAAGCCACTTTGAATTTAAGTATAAATAAGTACATATAAGTAATAGAAACCAATTAAAAGAGTCTCAGGGTTAAAAAAGTACATAACCTAGATCGTACAGAAATTATATTTTGAGAAATATATAAGCATTTCAGGGTCCTAGGGGAGGTAGGATTCATTCCATTCAAATCATCATCCCCTCAGTCCTTTTGATTAAAGTTGTATATAGTTGCAGAATCCTACTTGCTTAAATGTTTTCTTAATAAGTGTTTTTATGTCTTTTTAAGTGTGTGTCCCAGCCCTCTTTCCTCCACCCTCTAGATTTGTGAGTGCTCAACAAATCTTGCTGACTGGTTTCCTGGAGGATGGGAGTGTTGAGCAGTTTTGAAATAGGAGAGAGATGCCGTCTGGCAGAGAGGAGTGAGGCTATGATTCTGGGTTGGGGTAATGGCACATGTGACAGTTCAGAGGCTCCAGAGGGTGAGTCATATGTGGGGGGTGACCCTTTGGCTTGCTTGCAGTAATGTGCTTGAGCCAGGGTGTAGTGGGAGGTGAGGGCAGTTAGGTGTGGGGAGTCCTAATATACTACATGTGAAGTCAACTGGAGGACAGAGGAGTGTGATAAGGGAAAGCACAATTCTTATTCCTTTTTTTTTTTTTTCCTTTTTGCCAGTATAGGATAAAGTGTTAAGCACAGGACATGTACAAGTCATTAATTCCTTTATTTCTTATCAGTGTCTTAAAAAGCTGAAAAACAGCCAAAGAAAAAATAAGTTGACTGTGTATGATTGCTAGGATCCTGTAGGTCATAAATTTTAAGAGGAACTTAGTAGGATTATGAAATGTATTACTGAGTCCTAAAATGTTTGTGGGAAAGTGTAAAAAATAAATGATTTAGAATCTTTTGAGGCTGCTTTCTAGCTGTTTAATGTGAATCTTATCTTTTCTACAATATTAGAAAGTTATTTAGGACAGGGAGAGTGTCATATATGTCTTGTATATTTTCCACTGGCTAGCACAATACTGGGAACACACCAAGCACTCAATAAATGCTTATGGAAGTGAAATGAAGTCAAAAGATGCTGAGGCTCTATAATGGTGAAGGTGTGATTAAAGGTGAAGTCTGGGGGTGAGGGGAGAAAACGACATAGTGGAAATGTCCTAATATCCTAATAGTACCTCTGCTCTGAGCCTATTTGTTCATGGTTAATACAGAGAAATCAAAGCCCTTACCATCCTTCATCATCTTCTACTTCTGCTTCAGAAATGTCATTTTCAGGAGTTTCAGCAATTGCTTGAGTGAGTTTAGATTTAAACTGGTTCAGCAGCGCCAGGGTCTGAAATAATGATTACATGGCTAAGTTTTCTGATAAGGATAAATATAATTTTAGAAGAGACACTGAAATTTGGTAGAAAAAATTTGAAACACTAAGACTTAGATGAATTTTTAATTTTGAAGGAAAATAACAAAACTCAAGTAGTGATTATTCTATGAACCTCGACAATGCCCTGTTTACATTTGCACTGACATTTTCCCTCAGGTATATGTGACAGTTTCTGATTTGGGGAACATAAGTTTGCTTATATAGAAGACACTTAAGCTTTAAAATGCATGCTTGTTAATGACTAATTTTTAAGGTCCACAAGACAAGGAGCTACTTCACTAAAATATGAGAAATCACAAAATAAAACACCAATAACAAATAGTATTTGTCATTGAACAAATTTCCAAGAATGTAAAAATATCAATGGCAAGGAAGGTAAAATGAATAAACACATTAACTGGTGGAAGATGGGTAAATTGGAGTGATATTTTAAAAAGCTATTTAAATTTGTCAAAACTTTAAGGTGATCATTCCCTTTGACTCATCACTTCAATCCTGGGAATACATGAAGAAAAATAGTATGAAACCGAAAATGGCTTATGGAAAAGATGTACACTGCAGCCATATCCCTACAAATGGAAAAATGAAAACATGTTAATATCTATCAGTAATGAACTAGATATATTTTGTAAAAAGTAATGAATATAGTATTACATTGTTAAAAAGTATATACAAGAGCATTACATTCCGTTGTTAAAGATAGTGGGACGTAAATACCATGTTCAGTAGATTTTTAAGAAAAGGGCATGATTTCTGTGGTTCTTGTTTGTCTCCCATGTCCTTCGCGGGTAACAAACAACAAGTGTCTATAGTTTTGTAATTAATACTCAGCTTACCTCAGAACATGAGTAGAGAACAAAAGCTGGAAAAAATATTTTTATTCTACAGTTTAAAAAAGTAAATACTTGTGAAATGGGGTGAAGTACTACCTGTCCAAAAAAATCAAATGACTAATTAAGAGACTAGCACATTGAATTCAGTATTAAAATACTCATATTTCACAAGGAAACAGAGGTATGATAGTTCAGTATGTGAATAACAAGTACAATACGGCATCACAATAAATTGCTAGGCTCTGTAATTTATCTAAGAAATACCACTAAGACCACAGTTCATGGAAAAATTAAGAAGGTTTTGGTGGTCTAGAACTGAAGCTCAATAAAGACAGATGGTACAAGAAACAAAGGCAGTTACTGCTAGAAATGATAGTGAAAGTGCCTTATATACTTTATAAGTTCTGGAAATGTTAATGCCCACATGCACAACAGATGAAAATATACACATTACCATAGCGTCCACTTGGAAATGAGACAAGTTTTGGGGGAAACACTAAATTCCTACAGAATATCCTCACGGGCATTCAGAGGGCTCCTAGTGCATTGGGGTTAGGTATTTTGTCTGTTTTCAGAGTAGTAATTAAAAGATTAAGCTCTTCAAACAGTGTTAACAAAAAAAGAAGGCATCCCTTGTTTTTAAAACTTATTTGTTAAAAAACCCTTTTGCTTACAAACTTTTCTTATATTTGCTTTATAATAAGGAAAAGTTTAATTTAGAAATATTAGAAAATAAGGAGAAGCAGAACAAAATTATCTATTATTCCATCACTCAGAATAACAATTTTTGACATTTTGGTATATATCCTTCAAGGCTTTTTAGGTGTTTTTTATTTTTGTGTATGTGTATGAGCTTATATATCTATATATATGTTATATAAAATATATCTCTAAAAATGTATTTCTGTGTCTATAGCTTAAAAGTAAACCCCATTAATTTTTTTAATGGTGGACCTTTGTACACTTGGAAATGTCTTTTCCAAAAACGTAAAGAAAAATGAAAACAAAGGAGACTTCTTAGTGGAATGAAATTTAAAAGCTTCCTAGAAAATTATGCTAGACCTAGATCTTTTTCCTTGAGTTTTGAAAGTGGCAAGGCAGTCTGTTTTTAGGGCCAATTAATGTGCTACTGGCATTTGCTCAAAGAAAGAGGACTGTAACAAAACATCCTCTTGGCCTTTCTTAGCTTCTCCTATATTTGTGATTGAACTTTTTCTAGCTGCGTTCTAAAGGCAGAAGACACTAGGCAGTAAAGCAAACGTCACAAAAATAATGGGGCACAACATATGGTGAAGAAGATAGGATTTGCATAGGGGCATTTCTGTTCAGCATCTCTAGGGGAGTGGGTCTTCTGAAGGAGTGAATGGCTAACTACTTACAGCATGGCTCTTCAACACAGTGAGAGTCTTCCTAGTAGGAGGAAACTGTTTTGAAGAGGTCCTGCCTTGGCAAACTTCATGCATGCATACCTACACAGAAGAGTCTCTTCAACTGGTCTCTACACCTCTAGTCCTGCTCTGGGTCCAGTATAGTCTCTATACCACAGCCAGATTGGAGGAATCTTCCCAAAGTGCAAATGAGATTATGTCATCTCCTTCTTTCAATGGCTCCCCTCTGCCCTTAGGGTAAATATAAATTTCTAAGTATAGCTCAAAAGTGCCTTGCATGAGTTGGTTTCTGCTTCCCTCTCCAGCATCATCTTTCTTTTAGTTTGGTATAGTCCATATTTAACATCTTTTATAGTTCTTTGCAAAGAGATCCAACATTTCTTATATACTCTTCCTTTGTCTGGCCACCTGTCTCCTATTCAACTTTCAAAGTTCAACTGACCAATCATTTTCTCAGGGAGGCCTTCCTAGATTCTTAGTCCATGTTTACTCCTACTGTTACACATTTACATAGTTCTCTATACTTAACCTGTCAGAATGCTCACCTTCTTTTATTGGCATTACTTGTTTAACTGGCTCTTTTCCCTAACAGCTCCAAGAGGACAGGGATGTGTCCACCTTGTTTAACACCGAATACAGTGATTAGTACATGGTAGGTTCTAAATAATTATTTGCTAGGAGGCAAAAAAGAAGAACGAATAAGAATGAAAAAATGATCCCTAGGGTATCTCTGGTAGTAAATTGACTGTAGTTGCTATTCAAAGGGCTTTGGACTCCATGAAATCAAGTTAATAATGTACTTTTTCTTAATTTCATTTGATGTGTCATTTCTTTTGAAAATTGCTCAAATTAGTTTTCTATAATTACAATTTCCTATACCTGATTTCTTACTGAACTTTCCCTATGGTTATTTTCATGGTAAGTACTGATGTATGATCCTTCTTTACCAGTAATTAGGTGCAATTTATAATATAGTCCCTGATTATATTAAGTTATTCAAATTATTCAAATACACTTGGGCTTTTTAATTTACTTTTATTTTGCCTATTTTATTTATACACCTAAAATAGCTTGTTCTCAAATATATATATATACACACCAAAAACCATTTATTTTTGGTGCTGCCATATATAGCCATATATATATATACATGTATATGTATATGTGTATATGTATATATATGTACATACACACACACACACACACATATGTATATGTGGCAGCACCAAAAATAATGGTTTTTGCCTTCACCCTAGCTTTTCAATATGAAGGGTTGCTGGAGATTTATTTCGATTGCTAAGTGTTATATGGTGTGTACAATTGACTTTCAAATTGTTGAAATAGTTTTTTCTTATTTCTAACAATCTTATTCTTAAAGATTCAGAAATTACTTACAATAAGCAGAGTTCTGCAATATTATTTACAGGCAGTGTACAACTTCAAGCAGAGTTGGCTAGTCAGCGTGTAAGATACTGTGCTAGAAGAGATCTCTTCATCATTTAATATGTGGTTTTGCAAGATTCCTATGCTTGATATGGGAGCACAAGGTTGAAACCTGAAAGTTTTAGGCTTTTTCCTGTAATGTCTGGAAAGAACATGAATGGCCAAGGTCCTTGTCATCCCACCCTATACGAATATATCCTTTTTCATTTTTAAGAGGTAGTGCTTTCCCAATGTACAATCAAATTAGGCTCCATTAGCAGCACTTAAAGACAATTAAAAGGCAATGAATTACATATGGATTTTGGTTTGTGACATTACCTGGTCTTCCCGGGAAGTTCCCTTCTTTGCCTGTTGCTTCCTCAGAGCTTCATACTTTTGCTTTTCTCTTCTGTATTCTGCAACAGCACCGTCAGGAGCAGTTTCTTCTTCTGAAGAATAATAGAATGTTCTTAGAATAAATAGTAAAAACGCTGGGTGGTTTCATATTAACATTTATGCTTATTACAGAAGATGAGGTCAAAACCTGGGATTGGTTCTCACCCATTTAAAAATCAAACCAATAAATGCCACCAGCTCCACAACTATTACCTACACTAGAAAGTGACTGGTGTTAATTTATCAACCAATTTTATAAACATCTTCATTATATATTGTACTATTGTAGTTCTCACTTGTTTGACTATAAATTAGCTATCTCACTTTAAAAATAATTAAGATTTTCCTAAAATCAGCAATTCCATTTTACATTATTCTCCTGCCTTATATAATCTTCCAGTATTGGTTGATTTTCCAATTACCTACCACTTTTGTTCCCCAGTTAAAACAACAATAACAACAACAAATACACAAGTTCAATTTGATGTCATCATAAAAAATTAATATATCTAGCAAATAACTCAGGACAGTAATCAGAAGCAGATAAAAATAATTGTTACTAAGTTAGAAATTAGAAAACCAATTTATAGATTTGATCCTGCAATAATTCCCTATGAAGATTAGTTAACATCTGGGTTTACAAAACAGAGTTTTGCCTAAAAAAAAATTTTTTTTCTTTTACATTAACTTACATTCACACAAATTAATGAAAATTTGTGACTTAAAACAAACACTCAACAACCTATCTCTTATTATTTTTGGATGGTAAACCAAGAGGAGCTGATGTAATCAAGAATGCAAGTAATCTTTCTACTTAAATCTTGGTTTGCTGCTTGCTTTTTTGTTATAGAGTTTTAAGAATGTTATTAACATGCAGTGTATTAACAATTAGCTATTTTGTTCAAGAGATTTTTTCTTTTTTTTTTTTTGACTATATCAACATACTTTTATTTCACATCTTTTAAAAAAATAATTTATTTTATTTACTTATTTATTTTTATTTTTTATTTTTAACATTTATTTATTATTGAGAGACAGAGAGACAGAGCATGAGCATGGGAGGGGCAGAGAGAGGAGACACAGAATCTGAAGGGGGCTCCAGGCTCCGAGCTGTCAGCATAGAGCCTGATGCGGGACTTGAACTCACAAACCAAGCAAGATCATGACCTGAGCCGAAGTCAGACGCCCAATTGACCGAGCCACCCAGGCTCCCCATTTTTTTAAATAATTTATTGTCAAGTTAGCGAACATAGAGTGTATATACAGTATAGTCTTGGCTTCAGGAATAGATACCCATGGTTCATCACTTACATGCAACACCCAGTGCTCATCCCAACAAGTGCCTTGCTCAGTGCTCATCACCCGTTTTCCCTGTCCCTCCCCAACCCTCCACCCCCATCAGCTCTCAGTTTGTTTTACAGAGAACAAATTTAAGAGTCTCTTATGGTTTGCTTCCCTCTCTGTAACTTATTTTTCCTTCCCTTCTCCTATGGTATTCTGTTAAGTTTCTCAAATTCCACATGTGAGTGATAACAGGATAACTGTCTTTTTCTGACTGACTTATTTCACTTAGGATAATACACTCCAGTTCCATCCATGTTGTTGCAAACAGCAAGATTTCATTCTTTCTTTACCACCGAGTGGTATTCCATTGTGTGTGTGTGTGTGTGTGTGTGTGTGTGTGTGTGTGTGTACACACATCTTCTTTATCCATTCATCCGTTGATGGACATTTGGATTTTTTCCATAATTTGGCTATTGTTCATACCACTGCTATAAACATTGGGGTACATGTGCCCCTATGAATCAGTACTCTTGTGTCCTTTGGATAAATTACTAGTAGTGCTATTGCTGGGTTGTAGAGTAATTCTATTTTTAATTTTTTGAGGAACTTCCACAATGTTTTCCAGAGTGGCTCCACCAGTTTGCATTTCCACCAACAGTGCAAGAGGGTTCCCCTTTCTCCACATCCTCACCAACATCGGTTGTTTCCTGAGTTGTTAATTTTACCCACTCTGACTGGTATGAGGTGGTATCTCAAAGTGGTTTTGATTTGTATTTCCCTTATGATTACACTATTGAGCATCTTTTCATGTGTCTGTTGGTCATCTGGATGTCTTTGGAAAAGTGTCTACTCATATCTTCTGCCCATTTCTTCACTGGATAATTTGTTTTCCAGGTGTTGAGTTCGTTAAGTTCTTTGTAGATTTTTGATACTAACTCTTTATCTGATATGTCATTTGCAAACATCTTCTCCCATTCTGTTGGTTGCCTTTTAGTTTTGTTGATTGTTTCCTTAGCTGTGCAGAAGCTTTTTACCTTGATGAAGTCCCAATAGTTCATTTTTGCTTTTATTTCCCTTGTCTTCGAAGACATGTAAGAAGATGCTGTGGGCAAGATCAAAGAAGTTGTTGCCTGTTTTCTAGGATTTTGATGGTTTCTGTGTTACATTTAGGTCTTTATCTATATTGAATTTATTTTTGTGTATGGTGTAAGAAAGTGGTCCAGTTTCATTTTTCTGCATGTCACTGTCCAGTTTTCCTATCCATTTGATAAAGAGACTGTCTTTTTTCCATTGGATACTTTTTCCTGCTTTGTCAAAGATCAGTTGGCCATACATTTGTAGGTCCATTTCTGGTTTCTCTGTTCTATTCCATTGGTCTATGTGTCTCTTTTTGTGCCAATACCATACTGTCTTGATGATTACAGCTTTGTAATAGAGTGTGAAGTCCAGGATTGTGATGCCTCCAGGTTTGGTTTTCATTTTCAATATTACTTTGGCTATTCAGGGTCTTTTGTGGTTCCATACAAATTTTAGGATCATTTGTTCTAGCTCTGTGAAGAATGCTGGTACTATTTTTATTGGGATTGCATTGGATGTATAGATTGCTTTGGGTAGTATCAACATTTTAACAATATTTGTTCTTCTCTTCCCTGAGCATGAAATGTTCTTGCATTCGTTTGTGTCTTCTTTTTTTTTTTTTTTTTTTTTTTTATAATTTTTTTTTTTCAACATTTATTTATTTTTGGGACAGAGAGAGATAGAGCATGAACGGGGGAGGAGCAGAGAGAGAGGGAGACACAGAATCGGAAATAGGCTCCAGGCTCTGAGCCATCAGCCCAGAGCCCGACGCGGGGCTCGAACTCCCGGACCGCGAGATCGTGACCTGGCTGAAGTCGGACGCCTAACCGACTGCGCCACCCAGGCGCCCCCGTTTGTGTCTTCTTTAATTTCTTTCATAAGCTTTCTCTAGTTTTCAGTGTACAGATTTTCTACCTATTTGGTTAGGTATATTCCTAGGTATTTTATGATTCTTGGTACAATTTTAAATGGGATCTATTCCTTGATAATCTCTTTTTGTTGCTTCATTATTGGTGTATAGAAATACAACTGATAAGAGATTTTCTAACACAATAACATTTGCTGCACAAACCCAACTGTGTGAAAAATCTGGTCAACTCTTATATTTCCTAACTGACTATATCACATTACTATAAAGTACTTCTCTTTATAATATGATCAACTATGAATAATCACAGAACGTTAATTTTTCATTTTGATTTGCCAGTGGTATACTCTGAATAATTTCCTTAGTTTTATATTTCAGTTCACTAATTCTTTGTCTGGTTGTATCTAAGACATAAACTGTTTTAAGTTTTTAGTTTTAAGACATAAACTGAGCCATTGATTTTAATAATTATATATGTATTTTTTAGATATTCTATTTTGTTCTTCAAATTCACCTGCTCTTTTGATAGCCTTAGTATTTTCTTTTTTTAAGTTTATTTATGTATTTTGAGAGAGAGAGAGAGAGTGAGCACGTGAGCAGGGGAGGGGCAGAGAGAGAGAAGGAGAGAGAGAATCCCAAGCAGGTTTTGTGCTGTCAGCATGGAGCCCAACGTGGGGCTCGATTTCATGAACCATGAGATCATGACCTGAGCCGAAATCCAGAGTCAGACACTTAACCGACTAAGTAACCCAAGAGCCCCAGTGATAGCCTTAGTCTTTTATTATGATATTTCATGATTTAAAAATCTCTTTTAATTATTTAAAATACACTTGTTATATTGTATCTTTCAGATTCTTCTTGGGTATCTTTCTGTTATGTCTTCTTTCTCTCTTCTTAGGCTTATCATTTCTCTCTGTGTTTTCTAATTTTTGATTGTGAGTTTATCTTGAGCTAGAGCTTCATCTCCATCATGCTCCATAGGAATCCTAGGCACCGCAGGATTGTGTAAGAATTTCTACAGAGAACTTTCACATTTGTTTCTACCAGGCAATTTAGGGGTTCCATTGGTCTGAAGTCATTCTTTTTTAAATTAATTTCTTGGCTTAGGATTCCTGTACCATATAGCTAGTGTGTACTCAAACTTTGTAGCCATGCCTGGTAGAGGTTTAGAGTTTTGATTTTTTGTGAGACTCCTCCCAAAGGTAGCTCTGAAAAATGATAAGCTTCATTGTGGCCTTCCTGACCAGGTGGACAGTTTTTCTAGTTCCCATTTCTCTTGACCCAAGGCCACATTGCTGTCCATGTCTTAGATAAAAACCCCACTTTCTAGCTAGTAGAGCCTACATCTGGTTCCAATATGCCCCTGAGCAACTACAGTATCAGCTTGCCCACTTAATGCTCTGGTTACACCTCCCCTTTGTTTCTAGTACCCAGAGCTTTTCTTTTTTTCTTATCTTCTCTCTCTCTGTTTCAAGCTTAGCTAAGTATTTAAATTGGGCTTGATCATATTTTATCCAGTGTTTCTATATATTTGAAGAAGAAGGAAGTTCTGTGCTCAGTCCATGTTGCCAGAACAGGAAGTAGCACATTCATTTCTCATGTGCTTGAATCCCCCTGAATAAACAAAAATTGAATAAGTGACTGGATGATTTTAGTGACATAAAACTGGCTAATAAAATACATGAGGAGTTTGAAAAATTTAGTTTCTCTAAGTACAGACTGTTCTTTTACTTTTCTTATAAATCTCAATATACAGTGGATGATAAGTCATAAATAATAATGACATAGTATGATGACTATTTGTCATTAACTGAAATTTCTACAAAACATGCTGAAAAATAGGAATAAAGAATAGTGGGGAAAAAGAACATTTACTAAAGGCTATAGTTAGGCACCATGCTAAGATGCTTTGATTATGAAGTGTCTATAAACCATATGAGGAAACAGGAATTAGAATATGGTAAAGCTGGGATTTGAGCCCAGGTATGATACGAAAGGCCAACGCTGTGCCCTACTGAGTTCAATTAAAACTTCAATCTGGAGGGGCGCCTGGGTGGCGCAGTCGGTTAAGCGTCCGACTTCAGCCAGGTCACGATCTCGCGGTCTGTGAGTTCGAGTCCCGCGTCGGGCTCTGGGCTGATGGCTCAGAGCCTGGAGCCTGTTTCCGATTCTGTGTCTCCCTCTCTCTCTGCCCCTCGCCCGTTCATGCTCTGTCTCTCTCTGTCCCAAAAATAAATAAACGTTGAAAAAAAAAAAAAAAAAAAAACTTCAATCTGGAAAACAAAATTTTCCTAAGTGTCTCTAACATGGTGGGCATTCTGAGAAATGCTATAAAAGATATTTAAAACATAAATGATAACAAGCTTTTCATTCTATAATGTAATGGAAAAGGTAAAATGAACGTAAGATAAAACATAAAAAATTCACGTAAGATAGGTGAAATAGTTAAGAAATCAAGTTACTGATTTTTAGTATCAAATTGCTGATTCCTTAGAGGGCTTAAAGCTTACCTATGTTGTAGTGTTAGAATAAAATATCTTTGCTGTCTCTGAGATAAAACTAGGTAATATACATGAAACGTTTTGGTGAGGAGAGTGTCCAACATCACGGTAACCATCAGTTTAGTACTGGAGCATCAGTTTACTAGAGCACCAGAGCTGGAAGTTGCTTTGAGGATCTTCTCATCTAACTTCTCCCTTTATAGGTGAGGTAACCAATGTTAATGTAAGTGAAGTTACGCAGCCAGTCTCCCAGGGAGATCAGCAGCAGAGCCTGGGCTAAAACTTGTGTTCTGACTCTTAGTGAAGGTGATGATCTAAGTTAAGTACTGTACTTCAGTTCCTGCATGTTATAAAGAATGCCTCTAAGCCTTCCCCTGAGGGCTAGTCAGAAACTTAATCCTTGCTCCACTTGAATCTCTTTTGTGAAACCTTTTTGTTCTGAACATAAAGGAATGGTGACTAGTCAGTCAACTGCGGTTACTTAGCTGAAGAACCAGTGGTATCCATCTACAAATCTCTTTTTATAGATAGATAAAGAGCTCATTCCATCCCCTGTCTCAGGACTAGAGCTCAAGGAGCTAACAGCTCCAAGTAGCTGTACATTCATTCATTTTAAAAAAAGCTTATCAAATGATCAGAAACAGTGTCAGAAACTGTTAGTGAGGCTGCTTATAAATTATTTTAAATATATCTGGATCTGGTACTTCAAGAAAATTTTTGAAAAATTCCCATAATAAATGAAAACTTTTATACAAATAAAGGTAATATATTACTGCTAATAGTAAACAGCATTTGGAAACAAAAGGGGGTAGACTTTAATGGATATAGAATATATCAATGCTGGTGATACCTAGTTGTATCTCATCATAGTTCCTGAAAGCTAAAAAATATGTTTTTTAATCAAATTTTATATATACCCATTCTTAAATTAATTCTAGGAAATGTAACAGACTTGAATATAGCTAACATTTTAAGTACACGCTATGTGCCAGATACCAGTACCTGAATTACTTGGTTAATCCTAATAACCGACCCAATGAAGGAGGCATACTGTTAGCCTTATTTTGCTGATAAGGAAACTAAGGTAGTAAGAGGTTAAATAACTTATGTAAGGGACTATAAACATGAGAATATAAACCCATGTAGTCTGGCTCTAAATGACAAGTTCTTAACCAGCTTGGTTATTTCTTCTTCATGTTTGACGTACAAGAAAACATAGAAAATACTCCAATTTGACACAAAAAGGCATCAGGTCACCAGTTGGATGTGTCCGATGAAATAAAATCCTGCCAAAAAAAGGTTCTAAATTCCTCTCAGACCATAATAAATGGGAAGTACAGTCTGCCAAACAGTGGGTTTATGTAAATAATTTCCACCTAAGAAGAATCCTTTATGGCTTTTTCTTGATAATCCTTAATTAATCATATTTTCCCCTCATTTCAGCCTTCGAACAATTTAAACACTATATCATAACCGCTTCTTTTTCTGTATTGCCCCTTGGCTACAAACACACATGGCAGGAATTGTCCCCTTTTTGGAGTCTAGCATATGTCTCGCATAAAGCGTGGACTCAATAAATAGTAGCTGAATGGACAAATGAACAATTTGATCCTCTTTAGGCCTTAAGTTCCCAGTGTCCCTAGTTGCCTTATTGCTCTTGCATGACGGAATGGCTCCCTGAGGGGTTTGTAGTGTGTTTAGGACCCCTAGCATACAAATACTTTTTCAATAGATAGTTGTTGAACTAAGTTGAGTTACAGATAAATAATTTCTCACATGTATTAAACAGACATTAAGAGGAGTACAAGTCAACTTTAAGGTAGTTACCTCTGACTAAGGTCCCTGAACACTGAGTTTTCTGTGTTAAGAGTTGTACCCATTCACTGAAGCTTTACCATCTGCTTGAGGAGCTACTGGGGATGAACTGTATATCCTGCCCCCAGCCAGAATGCCTATTTTTTGGTTTGTTTTATTAGGAAAATCCATTATGAAAAGGACAGTAATGGGGGTATTCTGTGACATTAAGGTGAGGGCCTACATATAGTATATTTTTTATTATCACTTTTCATAATTATAATCCATAGTACTTATTGAATGACAAGAGGTTAGATTTGTACTAATTATGTTTTAAAGATAATTAAAGGTTACTTAGATGATGTCTTTGAAAAGTGAATAAGAAGAAAAGTGGTCTCTCTTCCAATGAAACTACCCAAATGAAAATTATTCAGAATTAAGAAATTATTTAATAGAGGGAGGGTGCACATTTACAAAGATTAGACAGAATTTAGGGGAAGACTAGCTAAAAGTCTAGTGTCTTTCTGTACTGTGAGCTAAAATAAAAAATTTATGATTTATTCATTTTATTTAACTACTTTTTATTTTCAGCATATTTTTTGTGTTACAAATTGAACAATACTGGCTCCATCTGGTGGTCAAAATAAGCCTATAGTTTCATAAAGATAAGTCAAAGTGGTTGAATAATTCAGGGACATCACCTGAAGTATCCTTGAACACCGAACACTGACATATGCTTCAACACTGAACAGTGATTAAATGGAATTCAGTCTCCATTTAGATGAAGTTTTTATTTTTCTTTCCCTGTTGTTCATCCTAATTTCAATGCTTCATGTTATTTTAGGCTTAAAATAATCCTCAAAATAAAGTAATACACAATATTTTCTAGTAGCTGTGTTTTTCTACTAGCTGATTCGAGAAATGTGAAGGTAACAAGTTATAATCCAATTAAATTAATCCAGATTTTCAAACTGTATTCCATTCTGGAATATAAATACAAAAACGCTGATTTTCAGCCTGCATTTTCCATTAAACATTTCTTTTTTTAATGTTTATTTATTTGTTTTGAGAGAGAGGACAAGCATGTATGGGGGAGGAACAGAGAGAAAGGGAGAGAGAGAATCCCACATAGGCTCCCTGCTGTCAGTGCAGAGTTTGATGTGGGGCTCAATCTCACAAATGGTGAGATCATGACCTGAGCTGAAAGCAAGAGTCAGAGGCTCAACTGAGCCACCCAGGCACCCCCGCTCCATTAAACATTTCTAACAGGGGTAGCCTATGAATAAATGGAAGTTCATATCTAGCGGTTCTGTATACTTATAGTCTACTGGCTACGTAATCTTGATTTTTTTTGAAAGAGAGTGAGAGTGCAAGCAGGGAAGGAGCAGAGGGAGAGAGAAATCTTGAGCAGACTCCACTCCCAGCACAGAGCACAACTTGGGGTTCAGTCTCACAACTGTGAGATCATGACCTGACCGAAATCAAGACTCAGATGCTTAACCGAATGAGTGACCCAAGCACCCCTACTAAATCTTAATTTTTAAATTCAGTACAAAAGGAATATGTCTAGTATCACAACACAAAATATTAGTACTATGAAGTTTTTAGGCAGCAATAACCAGCTCCTTTACAGATGAAAAAACTGAGGTTCAGAGAGGTCAAATGATTGTGTTAAGCTTGGAATATCAGAAACCAGATTTTCTGATCACTCAATGTTGTTTCCTCTCTCTCTATACTACTATGTGTACTTTCTTTTTGGAATGTGTAATCACCACAGACGTATTTCATTATAATCTAATAGTCACTTTGAAATTATATACCTTTACACTACAGTGTGACCATTTATAAAATGGCATGAATCTCCAATATAGATTTAATTCTCTAATTAGGAGTCTTTTGGTTTTGGTTTAGTTTTTTAGAAACAGAGAGTGTGAGCAGGGGAGAGGAGGAGAGGGAGAATCCCAACCAGGCTCCATGCTCAGCACAGACCCCAACATGGGGCTTGATCCCACAACCTTGGGACTCATGACCAGAGCTGAAATCAAGAGTCAGATGCTCAACTGACTAAGCCACTCAGGCACCCCTCTAATTAGGAGTCTTCTTAATTTTAATTTTTGTTATTTTACCTTAAGATATTAGAATCTTTAGGGGCACCTGGGTGGCTCAGTTGGTTGAGCCTCCAACTTTGGCTCAGGTCATGATCTCACAGTTCCTGAGTTCGAGCCCCGCATCAGGCTCTGCTGACAGCTCAGAGCCTGGAGCCTGCTTTGAGTTCTGTGTCTCCCTTTCTCTCTGCCCCTCTCCTGCTCACACTCTATCTCTCTCCATCTCTCAAAAAGAAATAAACTTTAAAAAAATTAAAAAAAAAGATATTAGAATTTTTTTTAACGTTTATTTGTTTTTGAGAGAGAGAGACAGAGCACGAGCTGGGGAAGGGCAGAGAGAGAGAGAGGGAGACACAGAATCCAAAGCAGGCTCCAGGCTCTGAGCTGTCAGCACAGACCCCGGTGTGGGGCTTGAACCCATGATCTGTGAGATCATGACCCTGAGCCGAAGTCGGAAGCTTAACTGACTGAGCTACCCAGTGCCCCAAGAAATTCGAATCTTTAAAATTAAATTAAGTTTTTAAAAGTTTATTTATTTATTTTGAGAGAGAAAGAGAGAGTGTGAGTGGGAAAGGGGCAGAGAGGAAGAGAGGGAGACTATCAAGCTGGCTCGACACTCTGTACTGAGCCCCACATGGGCTGAGAGATCATGAGACCATGAAATCATGACCTGAACTGAAATCAAGAGTTGGTCACGTAACCAACTGGGCCACCCAGGTACCGAAGATATTAGAAAATTTTGAAAACTTGTTTTAATGCCCCAGTGCTATCCAAATACAAAATTTTACCTTTTATTTCCCTAAGTGTATTGCTTTGTTGAGTTTTTAAAAAAAATTTTGTTTAATGTTTACTTATTTTTGAGACACAGAGAGACACAGCATGAATGGGGGAGGGGCAGAGAGAGGGAGACAAAAAATCCAAAGCAGTCAGGGTCCAGGCTCTGAACTGTCAGCACAGAGCACAATGTGGGGTTCAAACTTATGAACAGAGACATCATGACCTGAGCAGAGTTGGACGCTTAACCGACTCATCCATCCAGGTGGCCTTGCTTTGTTGAGTTTATAATTCAAATAGCAGTCATGTTGGTAATAACTTACATAATAACACATAAATTAGTTACCACAAAATATTAAACTAAAAATCAATTCAAATGAATTAAATGAACTTATCTAACAAATTAAGAGGTGAAGAGAGCTCTTACCAGTAAAGACAGGTTCTGAACACTAAAACATGAAATTGTGAGCTTAATTGTCTTATCTTCTACTAATACTTCTTTTTTTATTACACAGACTCTATCTGATAAGCTTTTTATCTGATGTTTCTCCATTTTTCTTAATAATGATCACAAAAAACAATTATAAAATGATTACTGAGAATTACTGAGGGACACGAAAGGCTTTTCTTCTGGGGGTTCCAGCTTTCCACCCGTCAGCTCTAGTCTGTTGTTTCTGTTAAAATTTACCTCATTCTTCCTCAGCTGGACCCCAGTACTAGCACAAAGATTGATTGATTTTTGTCCCCAGGTCTCTCAACAGAGCACACTTTGTACATCTCCAGATGGTGTGACCCACAATTCTTGCATTTTGATGGCCATTTTGATAATATCCCTACGTTGCACTGTCATTCTGGATATGGAAACTACAAATTTTATACTCTTTGTTGTAGCAAGAAGAAAAAAAAATACAGAAGTCTTCAAGATAAAAAGATTTCATGAAACCAGTCAGGGAGGATACTAAAGAAAGCACTGCTATCTACAGTTGCCCAAGGCTGTGATTACCCCTAGCAAATTAAACACTGCAGAATATCTACATTTCTAATAACACTTAAAGGGGGGTTCTATTGTTTTGTAGTAAATTCATGAGGTACTTTTCCCCGAGTAGTTACAAGAGTTTACAGACCAGTTCAAAATAATCCTTAAATACTTGCATGTGTGGTTCGGCATGGGATTTTTTTTATCCCCTATGTGACTAAGGAAACTGAAGCAATAAAATGACCTCTAAAATACAAGTTAGGACCACTGCTACTAGCACTCCTACCACTTTTGAGGCCCTAGCATGTCTGAGATATAAGGCTAAAAAATCTGAGCCTGCTTTCTCACTTAATTCTGGAACAACAGAAGAGATATTATCATCTCTATTTTATGCTTGAGGAAACAGAGGTTCAGAGAGGTTAAGTATCTTGCCCAAGGTTATATGGCTAATAAATGATAGACCAAGGATTTGAAATCAGAGCTGTCAGACTTCAAAGCCCATTGCTGTTTTTATTCTATTACACGGCGAGCAGTTATGGGAAAGGAGGGGAGCACTAGTGCCTATGGGAGTGAGTGAATCATAGACGGTTCCTGACATTAAGGAGCTCATAGGCTGGAAAAGGGATAAGATATATCTTTAACCGTGTGGTGGTACAAATGACATAAGAGAGGTCCTGATAAAGTACTTATGCAATTCATGCAGGGATGACAGAGGGAAAGTTGAGAGGAGGAAGTGGCAGCATAACTGGGCCTTGTAGGAGAAATAAGATTTAGCCACAGCAGGTAGAAGAGACATCACTACCAAAGCAGGAAGGCAACGTAGTGCAGGATGCACAAGAGGATGAGGAAAAATGTTCTCTGAAAGTGAAGAACGGGGGAATAAGATGAGAATAAGGAAAATAAGATAAAAATCTGATCATGCACATACTTTTTTTTGGTAAGCAATAGAGCAGCCATAATACATATCTTGCAGGTCTATATTGAAAGGAAATCATTTACAAGTATTTATGAGCCTTTTGTAAAAGTAAATGAAGTGGGTTGAACACCCTGGATTGGTATGTTGTTTGAACTCATTTCTTAAAAAAAAAAAAAAAAAAATTAAAGAGTATTTTCTTATTATGATACTAGTTTGAGTTAGTTGATAAAACAGAGGATAGAGTTCCAAGTTTCCTCATGCCTACACTTCTGTTAATGAAAACAATGCCCGCCTCAGTAGTTCAGTGAACAAGAGGACAAAAGCAAATAAGTAAGAGAGAGACAGAGAGAGACTGACTCCCAAAATCTCGTTGGGATTTTCCCCTAATTAGTTTAGGAAGGAACTCTGAAAAATACCCTGATAAAATTACTTTTCTATATCTATCAGAATATTCTAATTTAAATGTGAAAAATGTGCAATTACTTAAAAGCACCATGCCCAGTTGTTTCTGGCTGCACTTTTTACCTGTAATTCTGAATTTGCTAAAGAATAAGCACTATCTAGGATACCTGTCTGGCTCAGTTGGTGGATCACATGACTCTTGATCTCAGGGTTGTGAGTTTGAGCTCCATGTTGGGTGTAGAGACTACTTAAAAAAAAATAAAATCTTAAAAAAAAAAGAAAAAGAAGAAGCACTACCTGCTGGCATACTGGTAGGATGGTAAATGTTCTGCCACTCTTATCATCTATCTGTAGAACACTTGTACAAATAAGGTTTTCCGAAAATGTGCCAGTCAGTATTCTAAGTGCCCCGTCTCAGCCGTTTTGAACCTGCCTACACCACATTCTCTACTATTGGTACACTAATTCTAGCTCAGATTTCACCCCTCTTCCTCAATCCTCATCTTAAATGTTATCTCTAACAAGCTAAATTTTGAGATGAGGTGAGGGAAGGACAAAGGTCATCACGTTATACTTCATCTGAAGTAGACCTGTGTTCAGATATGCTTTCTGGAACTTGAGGCTGGAGTGTGAGTTGGATGGGGGGGTCACCTTTCTCAGTCTTACTGGTAATGCTGTGAACTGTAAGCCAGCCCTCAGCTGAGCCAGTTGATTCTGGCTTCCAGCTAACAGGTCATTTTGCTTGTGGCTTATTTTATTTTTTAAGGAAACAATGAATTGCAGTTGTAGAGTGGAAAGAATATTGGACAGAAGTTCTGACTCCTCAAATTGTTTCATTTAGGATGAGTATTAAATGTTTTTTAATGCTTAGGCTTCTTCATTTGCAAAATGAGAAGTATAATACTTGTTCAATCTACTTCTAAGGACTGTTACAGAACTAAATGTAATGAGGCATGTGACAAGACTTTGTAAACTGGTCATGTTCTACAAATATGAGGTATTATTATTTGGCCCTGAAAATAGGGCACCATATTTTATGTCTGTAAGCTACTTTATAGCTATGGCTCCCTTCAAAAGATTAAATCTCATTTGAAGAAGCAAGGAGTAGATATAATAGTTTTCACGTTATTAGCCTATTTGTTTTTGTTTTTTAACGTTTATTTATTTTAAGAGAGAGAGAGAGAGAGACAGACAGAAAGACAGAGTGCGAGCAGGGGAGGGGCAGAAAGAGAGAGGGAGACACAGAATCCGAAGCAGGCTTCAGGCTCTGAGCTTTCAGCACACAGCCCGACACGGGGCTCAAACCCACAAACTGTGAGATCATGACCGGCGAAGTCGGATGCTTAACCAACTGAGCCACCCACGCGCCTCATTAACATATTTATTTGAATAACAAATATTTCTGTATATTAAATCATATTTTCAAAGCACCAGTAATATTTACAGTTGGAAGAAATGTGTAAAATCCTTTTGTGAAGCAAATTATCAAAACAATTGAGTTATATTTCCATAAATTTAGATGTTCAAATGTACCATTCTTATCATGAGGCTTACCTATAATTTTGAATTTGCTGAAGAATAAGCACTATCTGGGGTGTCTGTCTGGCTCAGTTGGTGGAGCATGCGACTCTTGACCTTGGGGTTGTGAGTCTGAGCCCCACGTTGGGTGTAGCGATTACTTAAAAAAAATAAAATCTTAAAAAAGAAAAAAAGAAGAAGCACCATCTGCTGGCATACTGGTAGGATGAAACATGGAACACTTGTACAAATAGGGCTCTCCATGTGCCAGTGAGTATGCTAAGTGCTTTATGCAGAATAACTCATTTAAATACAACAGGGAAGGAACTGCCCCTGGAAAGTCCTAACCTTCTGAAAAAAGCTGAAGTTTGGAAAAGTATATGATGAATGAATACCTGTGAGCTCCGGCTGACATGAGTACCAGAAGCAGACCCAAGAATGTGAGTTCCTAGAGGGCAGGAACTTTTTTTTTTTCACCATTTTATGTCTAGAGAATTTGAACAGTGTCCGTAAATTTTCAGAGTCTTGAAAGAGATTATTTAAATGAGTTAATTAAGATATTTTTTAAAAAGGAAGACGATTTTTGAGAGTGAAGTGGATTTCTAGAGAAAATAATTGGAAGAGAGAGTGGGGAGAAAGTAGGGACAAAGCAGGGTAGTCTGAATAACTGGCCTTCCTTGTCCCGAACCTTGAAAAGCTGCAGTCATCAAGTGCCACCTTAGCCTTAATGTCTCCCAACATTGCTTTTTCTAAGTAATATTTATTTATTTATTTATTAGTTTGTTTATTTATTCATTGAGAGAGAGAGAGAGAGAGAAAGAGTGCACGAGTGGGGTGGGGAAGAGGGGCAGAAAGAGAGGGAGAGAATTTTAAGCAGGCTCCACGCCCAGCACAGAGCCCTACACAGATCTCACGACTGTGAGATCATGACCCAAGCTGAAGTCAAGAGTCAGACACTTAACTAACTGAGCCACCCAGGCACGCCTAAACATTTCTTATGTGGTACTGGCAGCCAAAACATGATCAGGAAACAATAGAAATACATTAAGATGATATATTAACTAAAGTTAGTCTCTGAACTCTATATTACAAAAACACATGTGCTAGGGAAAAGAAAAAAAATTATTTTTTAAAGTGCCTGAGCTTTGAAATGGCATTAATTAATCTTTTAATAAAGAAGGATTATTTGGCTTATTTGTCTTATTAATTTCATAAGCTAAAATCGTTACACTAAAGCAATCTTATATTTTTTTTTCTTGGTGAAGTGAAAAATTTCTCACCCTCTTATTTTGGATTAGAACATAATTAGAGACACATTCTCACTGATTAATTTTTTAAAAAAACCTTTGGCTTAGTCACAAAACAAAGCCAACACATTGAATGGACTGGGTTCAATATTTTGAGTTAGCAACTTCACATTCTATTCTCAGCTTCGTCACTCACTGGAGTGAAGGCTTGAGTTGGCTTCACAAATGCTTTGTCTTTATTTTCTTAGATGGTAAATTCAGTGTTAATTACTATTTCCTTAAAGGCATTTAAGGTAGTGAATTAATTAGTATGATACACTGTTAAACTATCCAAAACAGTAAAAGTATGAATAATAGAAAAATAAGCAAGCCAACCTTGAGAAATATTTCTGAGAAACTGAGTTGACTGGATTCTATCCCAGTAGTCTGCCTAGCATCTTCACAAGATACCACAGACCAGCAAAGTCCTTGGCTGTGGTAGAGTAAATACTGCAACCATTTTCTCTTCAACTACAATCAAATCAGTAAGAAAAAACACAATTATTCTTCTATATATGCCTCATATGGCAACTTATCATGGTGTGGAATAAAGTGTAAGGGACTTCTCCGTGGGTTTTAAGGAAGGGAGAGTACAGAGGATTTATTTTTGATGTTGTTTTTGTATCACTGACTCAAGCCAGTCTCCTCACGTCACAGTAATACTGCAACTAAGATATTAAAAAAACAAACAAACAAAAACACAGAAAAAAGTGGTGAAAAGGAAACTGATGCTAATTCTTGGTTGGCTTTATCTGAAAGGAGACCAAAGTGTAAGGTTGATTCTAGAGGGGAAATATAGTAATACAGTGTCTAATATACACTGCCAAATAATAACAATAAAAATATAGGCTTACATAGTATAATAAAACTTTTATTCTTTCTTAGGTGTTCCAAGAGTAAATAGATGTTTTGTCGGTAAGCCTAAATGGTTATAGTAAAGGGAGAGGGTAAAAATGGCTGCATGAAAAATTCCATATCCTTCCCACTCTCTGTTCCACACTTAAAACTTGCAAGATAAGAAAAGGTGCCATGCTTTCTTTTATCTCCATGCATTTGCATGCACTGTATCCTCTGTCTGGAATGCATTCATTCAACTAACTTACTCACCTGAACCAGTAGCTTCAAAATTTGTAAAAGTAAGAGGTTTCTAGTGTACAAAATGACCCACTTGAGAGGTGACAAGAAACTGTTAGAATGCTATTTTATCTATCTATCTATCTATCTATCTCTAATGGTAATACATTTATTTTCTTTATCTATTTATTTTTAAAGTAAGCTTTATGCCCAGCATGGGGCTTGAACTCATGACCCTGAGATCAAGAGGCTCTACCAACAGGCACCCCAAGAATGCTATTTGTATTAAACTATTATTTTTTGTGTATGTTATATATAGTAAGTATAATGTTCAGTAATCTCTACAAATGAGTCATAAATACACTTAAAATTTATTTTATAACCCAAATGTCCATCAGTTGACAAAGAGATAAACAACATGTGGTATAGCTATAAAAGGGAATATCATTTATCCATAATGGGGAATGAAGTATTTGATACATCCTACAACACACAAGAACACTGAAAATATGCTAAGTGAAAGAAGCCAATCACATTCATATGAAATGTCTATAACATAGAAATCTATAGAGGCATAAAGGAGATTAGTGGTTACCCAGGACTGGGGGAGGGAAGGCAGAGTCTATAGCAGGAGACAGTAAAGGGTACAGTGTCTCCTTCTGAGATAATGAAAATGTTCTAAAATTGACTGTGCTGATAGTTGAAGATACCTAATGAATATAGCAAAAGTCATTGAATCACATACTTTAAATGGGTGAATTGTACAGTATGTGAACTCTATCTAAATAGAACTCTTAAAAATAAAATAAAATAAAGAAAAAACTTTATGGTGTCAGTGCAATAAAACATTTTTGGAGACCAATGGTCTAAATAACTGATGAGTCTACTTGGGTTTGTGAATCTAGAGGTAATGCTGCCCTCTAGATTTAATTGCCTTGCTTTTGCTCCCTCAAACCTTCAGGAGAATATATACCATGTTGTATTTTTTTTTTTATGTTTTTATTTATTTTTGAGACAGAAAGAGAGCATGGGCAGGGGAGAGGCAGAGAGAGAGGGAGACGCAGAATCTGAAGCAGGCTCCAGGCTCTGAGCTGTCAGCACAGAGCCCAAAGCAGGGCTCGAATTCACAGTCTGCGAGATCATGACCTGAGCTGAAGTCAGACGCTTAACCGACTGAGCCACCCAGGCGCCCAACCATGTTGTATTAATGACTGGTAGGTTGTCTCTTTCACCTGCTAAATTAGAAACCTTGTATCCTCATCATGGACTAAATCCACATCATGGACTAAATAATTTTCAGGCGGCTTAAGCAATTAAAAATAAAAGTAAAAAAATAAAATAAATCCAGGAAGATATAGGTGAATTTTGAAAGCATCTTGACCTGATATCCGGGGAGCTTCAGAAAGTACTGACACCTGGGTTTCACTTCCTGAGCGTTGGAATTTCCAGATGATTCTAATGTACAGAAAAGCTTGGGAACCACTGGTCTAGTGATGAAGGAGTGATCAGAAAAGCCATTTTAGAGAAAGGACCTTAAACGGCAACTTGAATACTGAGGCAATATTCATCACATACAGAAGGCATTCCAGGAAGTTGTGACAGCGAGAGCTGAGGTGGGAAATAGCTGAGGTGAGCTTGGTGTGTGGAAAGGTTTAGCCTATATGGAGCATACAGTCCATGAGAGATGAGACTGGTGTGGCAGGCAAAGTTTAGCCACGTTGGGCCTTGTATGGCATGCAAAGGATTTCATCCTGTAGGAAATGAGATGCCATTAAATAATTTTATGAAGGGGATTGACACATGATCAAGTTTGTGTTTAAGAAAAGCCACACACAATGTATTCGCAGGATCTGAGATTAGCGACAGAGATCTGTTGGCAGCCTGTTAGCAGGTTGTTAAAATAGCCCAACAGAAAAATTGTGGCTAAAATGGTCACGGTAGGTCATGAGACACAGGCTAGAAACCTGTAGGAAAGGGGGTGGAGTTTGTAAGAAAAATGTACAGAGAACAGATTTGTTTTGAGGATACTGTAGTCTTTTCACATCTAAATCTAATTCCATTCACTCAGAAAAATATGCAAACACTAATCCGTCATTGACACATGATGAATGATGTTTTTTCTAAAAATACATCTAGGTATCTACACAATAAAACAGTATCCAAAATAATTTTCCAAGGTCTTGGATTTCACATTCATTTTAGGAAGTCTTAGGAAATTTTTTATTTTCTAAGTAAGATAATAAATTTTCCTCAGGTTGTAATTTCTACATTTCCCAAGGTTCTTAAAAAAAAATTACATTTGAAAGAAAAACTAAAAAACACCAACTAAATAAAATTAAAGCTCTTTTGTAAGGTACTATGAGCTCTGAAGATTTGATAAGTCTTCCCAATCAGAAAGGTCCTTGACTACATTAAAGCTAGTGGTTTTCCAGGTGGAACTGTTTCCTGATCCTGTTTCTTCAGAAGTGTGTACTATTCATGCTTTCTGACATATAGATTATTTCCTCTGTGGAATCAAGGTTCTATAATCTATTGAACTCTTGGTAGAGAAATTAAGATGTTACAGGAGTGTGCCCCTTCCCTGTAATCAGACTCTGACTATAGCAGTTCTCATTGCTCTGAACATCTCTAAATCTTACAGTTCATCTGCACACCAAAATTCAAGTAAGTACTTGAAATACTGTCTATTAATCATGAATACTGTTTAAATGACTATTAGTTATTAATACAGTTTCACTATTAAATAACTCTTTCACATGAATTAGCCTTGTTCTATGTAGCAGAGGCTGGCTACTTGAGAACTAGGGAAAAACATTCTGTAGGCTTTTGGGGGGCTTATTGAGCACAATGCTATTAGACATTTATTCAAACCCAGTGGTTTTTTGTTTTTTTTAACTCTTTGGACAGTGACATATTATAGGAAATACATTTTCTTATTAACTGGACACACATATATGTTTGGTATACAGCTATATACAAAACTATATATAAGGTTAAAACAGATGAAACTACTGACATTCTATTTTGTTTAATTACAAAGATGGGCAATTTTATATTGTTCAACAAAATATAATGAAAAAATTCAAAATCTCATAAAACAATACTTATCCTAACTACATGATTCACTCTTCTGTTTTCTGGTCTCTGCCATTTCATTAAATAAAAAATGTTGATTAAGATACACTACTGATTTTTATCCACCAGTGAATTAATGGCTACAATTGGAAAAACTCTGCTCTAACCTTGACCCTATAGCCTAGACTAACAGGTAAAGGGATTCTGAGAGGTTCACAGGAGACCACCAAGGTAAAGATGAAACAAGAAATGAAGATGGTGCGACTGCCTGGAAACTGCACTTAGCAGAATTGGCGAGGATCATACTAACTGGGGAGAATTCAGAGATTGAAGATTTTGACTAAATCTTTTCTGATTTGGCACAACTAAAGTGATCACATAACAAAGAATTTGATTCAACATGGTTGGCTGGTAGTGTTCAGAATGAGGGTTACCCCTTGGGGCACAGTGATATTTTTGTTGTTGTTTATAGGTGATTCTGATGTTGGAGAACCACTCTCCTAATGTTGGGTAGAGGAGTGGTTCTTAAGGTGTGTCCCTGGACCTAAAGCATTAGCATCACCTGGGAGCTTATGAGAAATGCAAATTATTGGACCCTACCCCACACCTACCAATTCTGAAACTCTGGGGTTGAGGCCTATCAGTCACAATGATATAATGCTCTATCCAAAAAACTTTGCATGTAATGCCAGTTTTCTTTCCACAGAGAGGGTAAGTCCATAGGGAATATTTCTGTCTGACACTTCTTTTCTTGCTTGCTAGAAGATCGTTATCATGCTGCATGAACTGAAACTTCCCATGCTGTGTAACATTTTCTAAAAAGTGAAGCTTATCCAGTTCTGTTAATAACTAGTGAAATAATACAGATGATAACAGATTGCAGGCAGACTGCTTATATTCTGATGAGGCTTTTAGCATATTAAAAATGATGTTGATATAAAGATCTTGTACTTATGGTTAATTATTACCCATTTTGTCAATGAAAACCAGAAAACATGAGTTCTTAGCCACATGATTCAATTATTATCAGACAGATGCTGATACACACATGGGCAGTTGTTACCATCAGCACTGAGGTACAGCCAAATTAGACTAGACTTCAAGCAAGTGGGCACACAGGCTAACATGGAAGCAGTAAGAATGCTATTAGTTTGCTCATTGGTACTTGAATCGTGTGCATGCACACTGCCCCCTCTCATCCTCTGTGTTACCAGCAGCTTTATCTGATGGAACAGTGTTGACAGAACTTGAACTGGTGCCAGCCCTAGTGATGAGGAACAAGGTGGAACAGTTGCTGGCTGGAGGGAATGTTTCCTTTTTAGGAAGTAGCAGTAAGATGATATATAGAAACATGGCTGGAATGGAACTATCACAAGTTGTTGATAAAAGAAATGTTTTTAGTTTTTAGAAAACAAAGGATCAAAAGAAAGTAAAATAAGTGACTGATGTATAAAAAAAGGTACTCAAACAAGATGTAAAATATAAATCTAAAGGAAATACCAAGTGGCCGCATAGATATGCATACTAACAGCTAAACTGAGTTCTAGTTGATGCAAGCTTAGGCTTGGTCCTTTACATCAGCAGATTAAGCATGAGGAGAACAGTAAAGACAAGAATGGTTAAGTCCTAGTCATCTGAGAGGCCTGACTTCTCACCATGTCAACCAAAAACCACAGACAATTTATGATGTCCATATAAAAATCAGATGGAAAAGAAATTGCTTGTCTGAGTGCAGGAAAGAAGTAAAACTTGAGACAGGTAACTTTTATAACTGAAAAAGCTAATAAGGATAAATGGAAATACTAGTTTCATTAATAAATATCTTTCCTAAACTCAGCATAGATGCATTCATAGTAAAGTCCCAGACCAATATAATCCAAGGTCTTGTATTTGCTCCATCTTCTAACCTCGTGGTAGAGCATAAGGGCAGCCACTGCATCTTCCTCACTGAATAGGGAACCTGAATGTCCATCATTCCATTCTCCACAAGTTTTGTGAACCTGAACGTCTGTTTATCCACAATGCAATAACAAATAATAACCTTGATATTCACCAAAAGAAGCCACAGAATCCAGAAGTCTATTTTGAAATGTCAGAGAGGGGGGCACCTCGGTGGCTCAGTTGGTTAAACGTACGACTCTTGCTTTTGGTTCAGGTCATGATTTCATGGTTCATGAGTTCAAGCCCACATCAGGCTCTGCACTGACAATGTGGAGCCTACTTGGGATTCTCTCTTCCCCCACCTCTCTCTGTTCCTTCCCTGCTTGTGCTCTATCAAAATAAATAAAAAAACTTTAAAGAAAAATGCCTTATTTAAAAAAAATGTCAGAGAGGGAATAAATCACATTCAGGATAGTCTTAGTGTTAGATATTATATGCATTATGTAATGTGTACACATTTATGGTATATGTCTATGCATATAAACATAGCTAGTATATTAGTATCTCAGCATATTTAAGAACTTTAAATAATTCCTTCTAGGAAACAGAGTTTACAAGTATCTTTTTCTCTACCACCTAACAAGACCAATGACACTCATGCCTGCTCACCTTACTTGACTGATTAAAACTAAAAATTTTATTTAGCATTTGGAATATGTGGACTGTGGTTCTGGCTTGAATGGATGCTAGAAGAGATAATTTCTGGTAGAGAGGAAAGAGAAATGATGTGGGAAAAATATGGAGGAATCTGATAGAAAAGCAACATGTTCTGGTAATTCATTATGTTATAAACTACATAATGGCAGTAAATAATATATCAGTAGCTAATTTATCAATTATTACAAACTACTTTAATCCAAGATACAGGAAAGAATAAAATCTTATATTAAATATGGAGTGTTTTGGGGCTTTTAAAAAATTTTTCATTTTGACATGACAGGCCAAAAAAAAATAAAAAAGGCAGATTCATAATCACTTTTCTGGAGGTAAAGGCTCTCTTGGCTTACCCTAAAAGACTGTTCAGTATTCCACAAAATGTTGTGCCTAGATATAGATTGTCACCACTATTGAAAGAGCATTGCAGTTGCTATCAGGCAATTTGGGTCCAACTAGCTATGTTGGTGCTCTTGGGGAAAAATTAATTATCTGAGGCAAATTTTTTTTGTGTGCAATACAGTACCTGTCCTACTTTCCTCATGGGTTCTTCTAAGACAGAAATGAAGACAGGGGGAGAAGAAGAAAAAGGTATAAAGTTACTCACAAGTATGAGCTGTTATTAAAGACACAGTTGACTGCCCAAGTAATAATTCTTCTACCTTCTTTTTTTGCTAACAAAATCCAGATTTGGTTTAGGCAACAGAATGCTCAGTATCAGGGGACAAATCATGACTGTTTGAAGCCATTTAGTTCATCTTTCATCTTTGATTTCACTCATTCCTTCTCCAAATATTTTTTTGAATGCTTACTATATGTCAAATATTGTTCTAGGTATTTTTTTTTTTATTAATAAAGAAAACCAACAAAAGTCTAGTGGGGAAGACAGAAAACAACAAATAAGTAAAACATGTAGTATATCAGAAGGTGATAATATACAGAAAAAAAAAAAAGTAAATAAGGGCAATTTAGGGAGTGCCAGGTAGAAGTGGTCAGAGAAGGCTTCACTGAGAAAAAGACCTGAGAGGTAAGGGAATGAGTTATGTGGATATTCTGGAGGAACTGCAGTCCAGACAGGGTAACAGCGTGTGCAATGGCCCTGAGGCACGGAGCATGCCAAACATGTACTCAGAGCAAAGAGGCTGCTCTGCCTAGAACAGAGTGAATGAGAGAGAAGTAAAAGGAGATGAAACCAGGGGTAAAAAGGAGATGGGGCACAGATTATGCAGACCCTTGCAGACAAACATAGGGGCTTTAGCTTTTAAGAAACCCACTGGTGTCTTAAAGAAAAAGTGTGACAAGACATGACTTAGATTTCTGAAGGACCATCCTGGCTACTATGTTGAGAATAGACTTTCAGAGGACACTGGAAGAAACAAAAAACCAACTATTAGACAACTAGACTAACATGGATGGGAAATGGTTGTGGCTCCCACCAGAGTGCTAACAGAAGTGGCTAGATTATATATCCTAGATTTGTTGATTAGTTGGATGAGGGGTATAAAAGAAAGAGATTAGTCAAGGGTGACTCAAACATTAATTGAGATAGGGAAGATTTCAGGAGGAGCAAGTCTGGAAGACATGATCAGTAGTTCAGTTTGGGACGTGTTAAGTTTAAGATGCCTATTAACCACTTTAGAGTTTGTAAGCATATAGATGATATTTAAATCCATAAGGTTAAAAGACACCAGTAAAGAAGGAAGTGTAGTATAAGAAGGAATCAGAGGCCAAGTAAAAAGGTGATTCAAAGGGAAGGGAGTGATCAACAGCACACGGTCCTGGTAATAAATCACTTAGGAAGAGGGTTAAGCAGTTGACTTGTGAGAATGGCAGTATAGAGAGGGAATGAGAGGAGAGGAATTGGAGATGGCAAGCATGTACATTCTTTCAAGGACTTTTTTTCCGCAAAGGGACAGAGTTACAGGGCAGTGGCTGGAGGGGACAGAAACTTTTTTCTTTTAATATAGAAAATGTTGCACGTTTTTATGCTGATGGTAAATGATCCAGTAAAGAGGGAAACTTAATGATGCAGGAAAGAAAGAACTGCTGGAGTGTTGTCTCCAGTAGGTGAAAGGTAGCAAAATCTGCACAAGTGGAGGAGTTGCCCTCAGAGTATGAACAGCTCATCCATAGTTACAGGAGGGCAGGCAAGCAAATAAATGGCCCAGATGCAGGTGAGTTGGTAGCTGTGGGTGAAAGAAGTTTTCTTCTGGTTGCTTATAGTTAAGATATCTCACTCCGCTTTGCCAGTGATTGGTCCAGGTCATATGTTCACTCTCAGGAGACCCACTTTTGGCCAGTGATATGCAAAGGGAAGTCTGGTGGGGGTTCTGTGAAAGATTTTCTTTCCCATAAAGAGAAAGGTCCAAAAAGAGAAAAGTCCTTTGTCTCTACCTTTTCTTCTGCTTGGATGCTATTCAATGAAGACATAATGCTTAGAGCTGCTATAGACATCTTATGACAGTGAGGGGAAATCTCTAATGTATATGCCAATAACTTCACAAATATGGGTAGAATGTAAGGTCCATTAAGGCAGAAGTCTTTTTTTTCCCAACTTGAGTACACACTCAACTAAGTATTTGTTGAATAAATGAACTATGGTCAAGATGGACCATGTTTTTCAGAAACTCACAGTGTGCTGACATACACCTGCAGGTAAAGAGATAATTAAACTCCCATGCTCTAAGTGGTAAGATGGGGGTAAGTACAGGGTGCTTAGAAGTTGAAGCAGGTTTAACTGACCCTGACTCTGAGATGCAATGGACTTCCGAGATTGTAAATATCAGCTTGCTACTGTCTGAATGCTCATTATACAATGTTTTGTCTTGTATCAGTATTTTCTGATAATTTCTTGAATTCCTTTATAAAAATAAATATATTTCATATAATCCTTATACTTCTCCTTGGTGAGACACAAATAGGGCCATGATTGAGGGCAACATTTGTTTTATTCATTAACTCCTTTCCCCCTGCTCTTGTCTCCATCTTTTTTCGACCTAGGAGTACAATCATACTGATGAAATATTTTACCACAGCTATCACCAGTTTTTATTGAAAAGCATACAGGATGCCCTGTTTTAAACATTTAAGAGTTTCAATGTCTGCTTTTTTCTTTAGAAGAGTTATATTTCTATGCTCCATGCCAGCATTCTCTTTCCCTCTTTCATTTTAGCAGATACCATTATCTTTTTCTTCTGGAATCATTTTGTATACCTGAGTACAATGAGCTCCTTCACCATATGGCAGAAGATAAAGTATTTACAATTTTATATAGGAGCACACATGTGGCATTATATGTAAAAGAATAAAATTAAAGCTAAAGTGTCCATAGCCTGGACTAAAACCATATTTCTGCTGCTGAAGGCAAGAAAAATTATTTAGTCTACACTAACAAGTAAGTAGCAGCAAAACAAATATTTGGTTGACCGGAAAGCCAATGTTTTCATTACTTGTTATAAGCATAAAAGCTAAAAACAGTCTGACCAAGCACATTCTGACAGCAAATAACACATGTATTCATCAATCTTTTGGTGTATATAAAACTGTGACTCCTAATATGAATTTACATGTAATAAAGGTATAACCACCTATGCCTTCCATGTATATTACGTACACATATGTCTTTATATATAAAATATGTAATATGCTTTTATGCAAGCATGTACACGATATATATTCATATTGTTTATTTTAAAAAGGTCTGCTTCAGGGGTGCCTGGGTGGCTCAGTCAGTTAAGCATATACTCTTGATTTCGGCTCGGGTCATGATCTCATGGTTGCAATATCCAGTCCCGCATTGGGTTCTGTGCTGAGTGTGGAGTCTGCTTAAGATTCTCTTTCTCTCTTTCTCTGCTCTTCCCCTGCTCATGCACACCATCTCTCTCTCAAAAAAAAAAACAAATAAATAAAAATAAAAAATTTTTTAAAAAATGGAAAAAAAAATCTGGTGCAAAATTTTTTCTTTACTAGTATAATACCTCCTGCCCTTAAAAATGCTTTAATCTAACTGAACTAGGGCAAATAATTCTTTATTTTTTTTAAGTTTATTTATTTACTTGTTAAGAAAGAGAGACTGTAAGCAGGGAAGGGGCAGAGAGAGGAGAGAGAATCCCAAGCAGGATTTGTGCTGTCAGTGCCGAACCCTACATGGAGCTTGATCTCATGGAGTGTGAGATCATGACCTGATCCAGGATGATGACCTGAGCTGAATCAAGACTCAGATGCCTAACTGACTGAGTTCCCAGGCACCCCTAGAACAAATTCTGCAATTTGTATGGACCCCCAAAAGACCCTGAATAGCTAAAGCAATCTTGAAAAAGAAGAACAAAAACTGGAGATATCACAATCCCAGATTTCAAGATAGATTACAAAACTGTAGTAATCAAAACAGTATGGTATTAGCACAAAAACAGACACATTGATCAATAGAACAGAATAGACAGCCCAGGAATAAATCCATGATTATATGGCCAATTAACTTGACAAAGGAAGCAAGAATATGCAATGGGAAAAAGACAGTCTTTTCACCAAATGGTGTTGGGAAAACTTGACAGCTCCATGCAAAAGAATAAAACTAGACCACTTCCTTACACCACACACAAAATCAGCTACAAATGGAATGAAGACTTAAATGTGAAACCTGAAACCATAAACATCCTAGAAGAGAACACAGGCAGTAATGTCTGTGACGTTGGCCACAGCAACATTTTTCTAGATACATCTCCTGAAGCAAAGGAAACAAAAACAAAAATAAACTATCAAAATAAAAAGCCTCTTCTACACAGCAAAGGAAACAGTCAACAAAACTAAAAGGCAATCTACTGAGTGGGAGGAGATATTTGCAAATGATGTATCCAATGAAGGGTTTGAATCCAAAATATATCAAGAACATGTACAACTCAACACACACACACACACACACACACACACACACACACACACACAACCCAATTAAAAAACGGGCAGGAGATGTGAACAGACATTTCTTCAGAGAAGACATACATGTAAAAAAAAGAAAAAAAGAACAGAACCTGGACGTATCACAATCCCAGATTTCAAGATAGATTACAAAGTCTTCTTTTGCTCACATGAAAAGATGTTCAACATCACTCATCATCAGGGAAATGCACATCAAAACCACAATGAGATATCACCTCACACCTGTCAGGATGGCTACAGTCAGAAACACAAGAAACAACAAGTGTTGGTGAAGATGTGGAGAAAAAGGAGCCCTTGTACACTGTTGGTGGGAATGCAAACTGGTGCAGCCACTGTGGAAAATAGTATGAGGTTCCTCAAAAAATTAAAATAGAACTACCCTATAATCCAGTAATTCCACTACTGGGTATTTATCCAAAGAATATGAAAACACTATTTTGAAAAGATACAAGCACCCCTATGTTTATGGAAATACTATTTTCAATAGTCAGATATGGAAGCAACCCAAGTATCTATTGATAGATGGATGGCTAAAAAACATGTTGTATATTTGCACAAAGGAATATTACTCAACCATAAAAAGGATGAAACCTTGCCATTTGTGACAACATGGATGGATTTATAGAGTATAATGCTAAGTGAAATAAGTCAGTCAGAGAAAGACTGATTTCATATGATTTCACTCATTTGTGGTTTAAGAAACAAAACAAATGAATGAAAAAGAGACAAACCAAAAAAGACTTTTAACTATAGAGAACAAACTAATGATTACCAGACATGAGGTGGGTGGGGTGTTGGGTGAAATAGGTGAAGGGGATTTAGAGTGCACTTATCATGATGAGCACTGAGTGATGTATAGAGTTATTGAAGCATTATGTTGTACACCTGAAACTAATATAACACTGTATGTTAACTATACTGGAACTAAAACAACAACAAATGCTTTAATTTAGTAAGATATACTCACCATCCTATCAATGAACTATTTGTCTACACATGTAAATAATGGCTTTGGTAATTGGCAAACAGTTATAATTTACTGAATGCTCACTATGCTAAGAAGTTTGTGATTGGTGACATACATATTATTTAATATCTTATAACACATGTACTTATTTATTGTTATTCCCATCTTACAGATAAGGAAACTGAGGCTCAGAGGTGACTTGCCCAAGATCGCTTATCCCCCAAATCAGAGTGAAATAATGAGGAAGGCCTCATCTATTTGAGGTAGGATTCTGTAAAATCATACTCCTGATAGTATAAGCAGAGGGGTTAAAATGTCTCAGAAATGTAGGATTTTTGCACTTAGCAATTTAACTGATAAAAATTTTCTGCAATAAATATCTGTTAACTTTTAAATAATGTATTTGCCTGAAGAAAAAGAAGCAGCAAAGGAACAAGGATTCTTGTTATTAGAGAACACAGCTACAAATATGGAAGGAGGGAAAGAGTAGAATGTACCCTGTGGTGTGGGACTGAAATTAGTCTGTCAGTATTTCTTCCTGCTCTGTTGACTGCGAAAGCCTAGAAGCAATAGTAATGAGCACACGTGAGCACCCACATCTTGATTTTTAAATACTATTCTCCACTAAAAAAAACAGAGCTCATTAGAAAAAAAGGGTGATTCCAGGGCAGGGGCAAGGGAAGTATAAGTATAGAACGTCTCGTTAAATCAGAAAGTAAGGGAGTACTCAAATAATAATGGAAAAATATCAAAAGAACACAGGGACCAGTCTGAATAGGCTCCCACTCACCAAATAAAAGTAAAATAAAAATATTTATGTTGAGCACCAGGATAAATAATGATAAAAACAGATTACAACCCATGAAACAAGATTCCATGAATTTATACTGCTATATTTAAATAAATGGAGAAGAGGGGCGCCTGGGTGGCGCAGTCGGTTAAGCGTCCGACTTCAGCCAGGTCACGATCTCGCGGTCCGTGAGTTCGAGCCCCGCGTCGGGCTCTGGGCTGATGGCTCGGAGCCTGGAGCCTGTTTCCGATTCTGTGTCTCCCTCTCTCTCTGCCCCTCCCCCGTTCATGCTCTGTCTCTCTCTGTCCCAAAAATAAATAAAAAACGTTGAAAAAAAATTATAAAAAAATAAATAAATGGAGAAGAAAGGGAAGCTGTTTTTATAATGGAATGCAAACTATAAATAGAAAAAGAATGATGGAGTTAGAAAATCATCAGTGAGGGTACCTGGGTGGCTCAGTCGGTTATGTGTTGGACTTCAGCTCAGGTCATGAGCTCGTGGTTCCTGAGTTTGAGCCCCACATCAGGCTCTGTGCTGACAGCTTGGAGCCTGGAGCCTGCTCTGGATTCTGTGTCTCCGTCTCTGTCTGCCCCTCCCCTGTTCATCCTCTGTCTCTCTCTCTCTCTCTCACTCAAAAATAAATAAACATGAAAAAAAAATAAGAAAAAAAAAACCCTTTACAATACTGTACTGTAAAAAAAATCCATGTATAAATGTACCTGGTCAGTTCAGACCCCTGTTGTTCAAAGGTCAACATATATCCAATGAACAGCTCATATATAAGACCCCAAGTCAAGTCCTACAGATTAGCTAGAGCAGTAGTTTACTATCAGCTTTATTTGACAACTTGACAGAAATGCAAATTCTTCAGTTCTACTCCAGGCCTGTTTATGTTCTGATAGATATAGGGCTGTAATAGGGGATAAAAATGATTAACCATTTGAAAGCAAGACTATGGAGAACAAAGGTAGATGATTTTTTAAACTTAATTTGGTATGCAGTAAGTAAGACACTATAGAAAGTTTGTGAGCAAACGAATAATACAGTAATTAAGATCACTTTAGTACCAGTGTATACAATGGATCACTTCTAGGAGATTCTAGAGGAAAAGACCAGTTTAAGTTTCTTATAATAGTGCCAAGAAAGATATATTAAAAACCTGAACTAGCCTATGTGACTGGAAGAAGGCAGAGAGAGATTCCCTAGTGGGTGAGTGCCTAAGAGTTGTCACTTGGTTGCAGGCACCTGGGTGGCTCAGTTGTTTGAGCATCTGACTCTTGATTTCGGCTCAGGCCATGATCTCAGGGTCATGGGATTGACCCCATGTTGGTCTACACACTGGGCTTGGAGTCTGCTTAGGATTCTCTCTCTCTCCTTCTGCCCCTCCCCTATGTGCTCTCTCTGGCCCGCTCGCTCCCACTCTCTAAAAAACCAAAACAGAACAAAAAAAGAATCGCCACTTGGCTGAATGTGACACAGTCACAGGGTAAGGAACCAAGGATGAGTACAAGGGAAGGAGTGAGGAAAAGACAAGAGCAATTAAAGGTTAATGAGATTTCAAGCCTGAATAGCTGATAGAACAGTCTGGATCCAGATGAATTCAAGGAAACTTCCTATAGCTGGGCCTTTTAAAGGCCAAGGATCCCAGCCTTATAATCCTATAAAAGCATGTTCTTCTAAACAGTGTCAAGTAAGGAAGCCGTGATTCGAGCCTTACGATTCTATAAAGCATGTTCCTGTAAACAGTGTCATGTAAGGAAGTGGTTTTCAGACTTGCAGATTTTAAAGATCTGTAAACATTCCAAACAACCTTTAATAGATGAGTTGCTTTTTGGTTTTACAAATTGGGAACTTTAAAAAACACTTCTATTAGCTTTTGAGAGTACAACTTGGTAAAACCACTCTGGAATAAATGGCAAGATCTATGAGCCAAAGGTGTGCATACTCCACAGAATATGGTTTGTGTATAGTGTATTTGCTAAGAACATACATCAGTTGAAACAGGGCTCTGACACCAGGACTTTGGATAATTTACTTAACCACTAAGTTACTATAACTTAGTTTCCTTATCTGTAAAATGTGGGTAATAATAGTGTCTGTCTATTGTTTTGAGAATTAAATAAATACATATGAGGCACGTAGTACACTTCTTGGGGCACAGCATTGACAAATGTTACCTGCTATTACAGTTAGGAAGATGATGACAACTCAGACCAGCAATTCCATTTGAAGACATATCCTAGAAGAAACTCTTGTTTATGTGCACGGGAGAAATGTACAGGGGTGCTTCCTCCAAAATGTTTAAAGTAGAAAATATATGGAGAAAACCTCAAAGTCCATGAGCAGGAGAAAAATAACCTGGCATAAGCATTTAGTGAATATATCATTTAAAATGAATAAACATATACTACATTTAAAAACATAGATACGTGTGGAAAGCATAATGTTAAGTAAAAAAACAAGGTGTGGCTGGACACATACCATTTGATACCACTTACATATATGAGGTGGCATACTTAACAATATTATTACCTATAACAGGTCCATACAAACACAGTAAAAGGTTAAAAACATGCATAGGAAGGAAACACATTTACTTCTGGGTAGTGGTACTTCTGTAGGGGACAGAAATGAAACTGGGGAGTATATAAAGTGGACTTAACAAGATCTATGGTTTATAGTTTTAAAAAATCTAAAGCAAATACAAAAAAAAATATGATTAGTTGGGTAAAAACCTGGCTAAATCCCTCTACTTTTATGTGTGTTTAAAATACTGCATAAGGGGGCGCCTGGGTGGCGCAGTCGGTTAAGCGTCCGACTTCAGCCAGGTCACGATCTCGCGGTCCGTGGGTTCGAGCCCCGCGTCGGGCTCTGGGCTGATGGCTCAGAGCCTGGAGCCTGTTTCCGATTCTGTGTCTCCCTCTCTCTCTGCCCCTCCCCCGTTCATGCTGTGTCTCTCTCTGTCCCAAAAATAAATGTTGGAAAAAAAAAAAATTAAAAAAAAAAAAACTATAAAATACTGCATAAGGTAAAGGGAAAAGAAAAAGAAAAAATGTCAATTTGAATGTTTTTAAAAATCACATTTTAATATTTTTATTTTTTACTCCGAAATTATTTGAAATTTATAGAAGTTAAGGAGAAATATGAAAACTCATATTTTTTTCTGCAAGATCACCAATTTGTAACATTTTGCTACAGGTTTTTCTCCCTTTGCACATATAAATATATATTTTTTTCAACTTGAAAATAGTTTGCCATATATCATGGCCCTTTACTCCTTAATATTTCAGTTTGTAATTCATAAGAACAAGGATAGTCTCGTAACTATAGCATGATTACCAAATCCAAAAATATAATATTGATGCAATACTTTAATGTACCACCCATATTCCAGTTTGGTCAAGTGCCCAATAATGTCCATTTTAGCATTATTTTTCCCTTTGTTCCAAGATTCAATACAAGATTTTGTACTGCATTTAGTTTTGATGTCTTTTTAGTCTCCAGCCTTTCTTTGAATTTTATAACATGGACATTTTTCAAGAACACTGGGCTGTTGTTTTTCGAAAAAAACACTTTGGGTTTGTCTGATGATCCCTTACGATTAGATTCAGGTTATGCATTCCTAGCTAGAACACCAGAGAACATTGCCTGATTTTGTGTTCTTCTCAGGGTATCGTTAGGAGAGATGTGGTGCCTTCACTGCAGATGTTAATTCTGATCAGGCGGTCAAAGTGTTACCTGGTTTGTCGTATATATATTTTACATTGCACGTAACAAGCAAGCAGGCAGATTTAAGATCATGCAAATAATACTGCTCTTCATCAAACAATCCCCCCAGATTTAGTATCCATTGATGATTTTTGGCCAAATCAATCTTTATTATGAGAATCGTAACTTTCCAACTCTACCACACCTCTCACATTTACTACTTAGCGTCTTCTATAAAGAGGAGACTTCCCTTTTCTTCTAAGTATTCATTCATTCATTTATAGCATTATGAATTCACAGATTCCTATTCTTTTTCTCATTGGTTTAAATTCCATTATTTTCCTCAGTTATTTTAGACCTTCTTATTGAGATAAAATTCATATAAGATAATTCACCACATTAAGTTGTATTTTTGGTGGTTTTTAGTATTATCACAGTGTTGTACAACCATCACCATGATATAATTCATAACATTTTCAATGCTCCTAAAGGAAACCCTGTATCTTGTTAGCAGAAACCCTGTATCTTGTTAGCAGAACTCTCACCTCCCAGCAGCCCCTGCCTACCACCAATCTGTTTCTATGGATTTGCCTATTCTGGACATCCCATGTAAATGGAATTATACAACGTGTGGCTTTCTGTGTCTGGCTTTTTTCACTTAAGCATAATATTTTCAATGTTCATCCATGTTGTAGCATGAATCAAAACTTCATTCCTTTTTATGGCTGGATTATATTTCATTGTATGGATATACCACATTTTGTTAGGTTGTTGCTTTGCGTTATTTCTACCTTTTGGCCATTATTAATAATGCTGCTGTGAATCTTTGTGTACAAGTTTTTGTTTGAACACCTTTTTAAAAATTCTGTTAGGTATATACCTAGGAATTTCTGGGTCATATGGTAATTCAATGTTTAACTTTTTGAGAATTTTTTCCATAGTGGTACCGTTTTATAATCCCATCAGCAATGTATGAGGATTCCAATTTCTCCACATCTTTGCCAACATTTGTTAATTTGTTTTGTTTCTTTTATATTATAGCTGTTATAATGGGTGTGAAGTAGTATGTCATTGTGGTTTTATTGTTTTTACTATTTTTTAAAATTTTATTTTGGAGAGAGAGAGAGCATGAGTGGTAGAGTGGGGCAGAGGGAGAGAGAGAGAATTGCAAGCAGCATCAATGCTCAGCATGAAGCCCGATGCGGGGATCAATCCCACAACCCTGGGATCATGACCTGAGCCAAAATCAAGAGTCGAACATCCAAGTGACTAAGCCACCCAGGTATCACTCTCACTGTGGCTTTGATGTGCATTTTCCTATAGCTAAGGATGTTGAGCATTTTTTATATGCTTGTTGGCCATTTGTAATTTTTCTTTGGGTAACTGTCTATTCAAGTGCTTTGCCTATTTTTAAATTGGGTTCTTTATCTTTGTATTTTTAAGTTATATGTCCTCAACTATTTTGAAGTACAAATTATCCCAGATTTGACCTGGAAGTCAGGGGAAAGACCTTTCAAGATGCCTACTATGACCTGTTGACATGCTACCATCATTTTTTAGAGCACTTTCTACTTTCTTGCATAACAGGTGTTCCAGTCTTGGGAATAGCCATTTCTCCAAAGAGCCCTGGTTCCTTTCAGTGGGAAATGGTATCAGAAATCAATATGCTAGGTGTGCTCTTTGTTACTGATTCTTTTTTTTTTTTTTTAGGCCTTTTTAACAGCCAGACGTAGGAAATACGTACACACATACACACATACACACACACACACACACACACACACACACACACACACACGTATATCAGCCCATACAAATCACATCTATCCCCTGAAAATAGTTGTCTTCCCTCATTCCCTATTTTCATGTCCTTTATTCTATAAGAATAATAACATATGTATTGCTGCTACAACATCAGCGTATGTATTCATTTACTAAATTTTGTCATATACATCAAAGAGTATTTTTATTAGTATGTTTATAACCCTACAAAATGAAAACTTACTAAGAAGAGTTTAAGGTTTTTTTTTTTTTTTTTTTTTTTTTTTTTTTTAGAGAGACAGAGAGTGCATGTGGCATGGGCAGAAGAGGGGAGAGAGACAGAGAGAGAGAGAACCTTAAGCAGACTCCATGCCCAATGCAGAGCCTGATGCAGGGCTTGATCTCACAACCATGAGATTATGACCTGAGCTGAAATCAAGCGTGGGACACTTAACCAACTGAGCCACCCAGTGCCTCCCTGCTTTTTAGTTTTTAAATAGAGCGAGAGAGAGCATCAATTTTGTTGACTGTTCTTCCCCCCTACTCAAGACAAATATAATACAGTCAAAATATCATGTTCAGAGTTTGAATTAATTTTCTCTGCTCCTCATCAGTGTAATGTTACTCATTAGAAATATAATTGTTTATTTGTTTCTGTTTATACTCAGTTTTAGTTTCTTTTTCTGCCCCATGTTGACTGATTTAATTTTTAACATGTATAGAACACAAATACATTTCCTAAAGTCAAAAGTGCATCAAAAGATAAACTCAGAGGTGTCTCTGCCTTCCCCTCTCTTGTAACAATTCTCACTCTTATAAATAAAGAATTCTCATTGTTTGTTTGGTTTTATTTTGCCTTACTGTTCATATATTTATTTTTGTAAGAGTGTATCTGTGCATGTGTGTGTATATTGTATCTTAATTTTTCTCACACAAAAGTCTATATATATCATAAATAGCATTTACATAGCATTGCACTTAGTTTTTTTACATACTTTTCAAAGAATAAAAAAAAATTAAGATCCTAAAAAGGCATTTTTCAGGGTATCACTAGGAAGGAAGTGGTAAATTATGACTTTTCTCTGCCTTTATTTGAAAAAATCTGCTAATAATTTCCTTTCCAGTGCTAGCCTCCCTGGAGATTGCTAATAGGGAAAAAACTCCAACTTTCTGACAGTGGATAAAAAAGCAATATTATCATTACCTAATATTATTTTGTATATCTGGACTTCTAAATGTTTATTTTTGCTATTGAAGAGTAAAAGGTGTATTTTAGAAACACAACTGGGATCCCTATGTTGTAAGCCTGACGAGGCAATGGTGGTTAAGTAGAGTGAAGTTCCTTAGGGGAGTGTGAGGACTGAGAAAGGGCAGTGAGTATGAGTGACTGCTGAGTTTTGAAAGAACAGGATTCGTACACTTGTGAAGTTGGGTATCTAGATCCCAAGAAATAATAGTTGTCAACAAGGACAGGTGGGGGTTTCAGACTACTCTCTTCAGAAACAGGTTAACAGTGAAAGGCAGCGTTTGGAAAGGAGCACACAGAAGAAACAAGGTTAAAACATTATCTTTAAGGTCAGGGAAGAAATGAAAAATTGAAAGAGAAGGGAAAAAAATCAGTGGATATGGAGACTTCTGCGAAAGGCTAAGGAGAAGAAAAGGCTTCTGAAGATTGTCGGAGGGGCAGGGAGATGGACAGCCTTGAAAAGAACTGGGGTCGCTTTGTGCTGCGAGAAAAGGCAGGTCAGAGAAATGTGTGGGGAAACAGAAATTCTGAGGTGGAGAGAAGCTCATATTAGATGGTCTTTTCAAAAGAGTAAAGATGAGGTAATCTGTGCAAGGTTGGGGAGAGAAGCAGGGTTGGCACTGGAGATGTGAAGAGTGTGGAAAATGCTTGGCACAGAGAGGCCATGTGGAGAACGCAGTACAGAATGAACAATATAAACACGACAATCTCTGTATTGGAATTTCTTCAGCTTTGAGAAATGATGTAACTGTTCGGAAACTCTTGCCATCCTTCTATTATTGAACTAAAAATTTTAAGCTATCCCGTAAAATCACAAACAATATATCAGTTCAACTCAGAGTTGAATTTTTAAAAATACAGCACTTGCTAAATCTGAATTAGAAATAGGCATATTTGTGATTATATGCACATATTTTTTGTGCGTGTTATTTTAAACTAGTAATAATATTAAATATCTAAAGAATTCTATTCGCCTTTATAAATACATAACCAAATGAGCTATCTTAGAGTTTAATGTTCAACAAAGATTGCTATTACATAGTAAAACTCACCATGTTTTGAGAACAGTTCTTAGGAATGTCTCTTGATATTTAGAGGAAGTCAAAGGAAGCTGACTGTTCATAACATAAAATGGCTAATGCAAGCTCAGAGAGAGATTAAAAAGTAACAATTTTAAAGAAGCTGAAAAGGCATTCTCTGGGATAGCAATGGGAAGGAAGCAGTAAAATATATTCTTTCCCTTCCTTTACTCAAAGTCTGCCCTCAAGTAATTTCCTTTGCAACACTAATCTTAAAACACCGCGCTATTAAAAGCAAACAACCTTTCTGTCAACTTAAAACTGGTAGAATTGGCATTACCTCACATAATATTGTATATTTACTTCTTTACTGCCAGTCTCTACCCACCCCATTCCCAACTCTCAACAGGAGTGTAAGGCCCATGAGAACAGACACTTCATCAGTTCGTTCTGTTTTATCCTCACTGTCTTGAATAATGCTTAGAATGTAGTGGCACTCAATAAATAAATATGGATTAGTGAACAGGAAAACAAATATAGAATCCTAATGCTTATAAGGAAAAAGCAAGCCTGGGAAAAATAGGTTTTTATGTCATAGTGGAATCAGCATTGTGGATTACTGATTATACATTGGTTTTACATTGTTAAATGTCTAAAATATACTAGAATCAAGAGTATAAAATTCCTTTTTAAGGTAAGGTTAAAATTTTGTCTTAAGTAAAATTATATTTAATTCAAGGAGATACATATTTATTGTGAGCCTTAAGAATTTATGATATAGACTGACATAGAGGATTAATATAAGGAAGAATATGATGAGTAGCATGAGAAATTCACCAAGATATCCAGGGAAATGCATTTTCAAATGTATCTGAGGCTTGTATCTAGAAATGTAGATTGGGGAATCATCTGTCAAAGGAATCAATAACCCAATAACCTATTTTAAACATAGCCTAAGGAAGTTTGGAAAAGGTTTATAGGAGGTAGTGAGTTTTTTTTAGTTTTTTTTTTTTTTTAATGTTTATTTATTTTTGAGAGAGAGGGAGAGACAGAGCATGAACAGGGAAGGAGCAGAGAGATAGGGAGACAGAATCAGAAGCAGGCTCCAGGCTCTGAGCTGTCTGCACAGAGCCTGACGCTGGGCTCAAACTCACAAGCTCAAATTCATGACCTGAGCCGAAGTAGGATGCTTAACTGACTGAGCCACCCAGGTGCCCCTATAGGAGGTACAGTGTTTGATATAGGACATAAAAGATAAAAATATCATAGACTAAAATGGTAGAAGGTGTTCAGGTCAATGGCATTGTATAAATAACATGACACAGACCAGAAAGAGTGGGGGTGTAGTCAATGATTCATGAAGGCAGTTTGGGGAGAATAAAGACTCTATCTGAGGAAATAATGGAAGAAAGGACTTAACATCTGTATTACTGCAGATCTTGAGGATTCTGCATATAGTTTGCTGGAGAACAGGATGGCCACAGGTCAAGGGTTTCTGCTTACTTTAAGATGATCCTCTGGACAATCATATGAGGTTGGTATTACCATTGTGGTGGACACATTTCTCCCTGCACTCCTGCGTCCATGTGACCCTAGTGGTGCCAACTCTATCTCTGGCTTGAGAAATGGCATGTGACTACTCAGGACTGGCCACTTAGAGCCTTTAATTCCATAGCTACAGTAATTGTTGCAGGGATGGGTACATGACAGCATCAGTGACAATGAGATAGATTTTTGACAAATGGAAGTATCCTTGTCCACTGGATTAGAATGTGGAAAGATGTGAGGAGTAGCTATTATGACTATTCAACCCCATGGGGAAAGCCTGAATGGCACAAACAGGGATGTGTGTGTGGGCATGGGGGTAAAGGCAGAATCAAGCAATGGAGATATAAAGAGAAAATCTAGGTCCACTTGACATTATTTTAGCCTCTGATAATGCTGTGCCTGGAATCAGTTCTACCTATAGCCCCGAAGGAAATTTTTCAGTATAAACCTGATTAACTATTTGAAACCATAAGATTCCTAACTGGAAATGTCATTCTCATTTTACAAATGAAGAAACTATAGGATAGAGAAAGTAAGTAATTTGTCTAAGATCACATAGGTTTTAAATAACAGATTTATAGGGGCACCTGGGTGGCTCAGTTGGTTAAGCACCCAACTTCAGCTCAAGTCATAATCTCAAGGTTTGCGCATTTGAGCCCCACGTCGGGCTCTATGCTGACAGCTCGAAGCCTGGAGCCTGCTTTGGATTCTGTGTCTCCCTCTCTCCCTGCCCCTCCCCGGCTTGCTCAGAAATGAATAAACAAACAAAAAATAACAGATTTATAGCTCTAACTCATATCTGATGGCTCCAGGCCCATGCTCCTAACTACAGGTTCTTTATTTTTTATGTTTTCATACATATATGTGTATATGTATCTAAGAATGACAGAGAGGGAGAGCTTGACTTTGGTTGGTTTATTTTGGTTTATGAAAATAATAATTACTACTCACTGAGCACTAGGCTAAGTACTTTACATAAAATTTCTATAGATGTCAATCATTACTAGCTTGTCTATACCCACTTCTCCTGGAATCTTTCTTTTTCACAACTGCGGTTCCCTCTCTTAGCCTGAGAAGCTGGGGTTGGGGGGGCATATAAGGAGATATACTATGACTTGTGTAGCAAATCAAAATATGAGATGGGCCAGTCAGATTCCATTTTTGCAAATACGGTGAGACTGAAACAGTTGGTGATAGGCAAAGGGATATGCATGTTCAGAGTTGGGGTGGTCATTTGAGACCATGTGCAACACAGACTTCTAACGGAGAATAAAAATAGAAGACTGTGCACAGAAAGAAGAGTACAGGACAGACTTAGAAAAAGAAGAAGAGAAACAAAGGGAAAAGCAGATTACATAGCTTTGGAAGGAGAACAGCCTTAGTTTCTGATCACATGCTGTATTGCTACTCATTGGTTGTTGTCTTTGAGTATTCATGAGACTCCACTGTGTTTATAAGAATCCCCCTTAAAGCAGCTTGAATAATTCTTGCATAATGAAACCAGTAAAGTACAAACTGGAACAATACATCATCGTAGTGAATTATCACAGTGAATTAACCCAGTAGGTAATTATTTTCAAGATAAAGAAGCTGAGATTTAGAGAGTTCAAGTACATTTCCTGAGGGAAACAACCAGTATAAAACAAAGGTAGGATTAAAACCCAGGTCTTTGTGTTTTAATTTCACAAGTGTAGGGCTAACTGGCATTAGAAAACACCGGAGACAAGGAAAAACAAAAGGAATTAACTTCAGTATTTTAGGAAGAGGTAGTAAGAGACACACCTAGAGCAATGGATGAAGTAATGGAAATGATTTGTACCTATAAACAGAGGGATGTTTTATGGAGGTAGGGCTGAGGGGTAAGTAAAGAAGTAGAAACCAAAGGTGATACGAAATCTTTTTATCTTGGCTTATTGGAAAAACAGAGGTGCCATTAAGAGTACTAGTAGGGAAATCAGGTCAGGGGCTTATTTTTGTGGGGAAGAAAATACACTTAATTTTGGTCACTATTAGTTTTAAGTAAACATGTTTAAAAAGGGAATTGAAAATGTGGGCCTGGAGCTCAAAAAGAGGGATCAGAAATTATTTTAAATAAGTGACTTCATTGAAGCCTTTATAAAACTCAGTAAATCATAATGTATTCAAGAAAAAAATTCAGTATTGTACAAGTACAAAACTTAAAAGATAAAGACTGTATTTAATCCTCAAAGAGATCACTTTAGATTTCTAATTTACTCTGGCAGTATTTATGGTGACAAATTTATTGGACCCAAATAACAAAATGAAGCAACAGAATCTGGTTATTTAATGCTATAGAGTCAGCAGTGTGCATGTACACATACACACGCACACACAAACACATATATATGCACATGCACACAGACACAGACATACTCAAGCATTTATATCTTTAAAGGATATAATGTTTTAAATTGTACAGCAAAAATATATAGATATAACATAAAAAATGACTTGTTTTTATGCCTTGCATTTCTCCATGGAACTTAAAATCCTTTAACAGACATTATCTCATTGTTTTAAGAACTGTTATGAAACAATCTGACATTTATATAACACCATTCATACTCAATAATCCCAAAGGACTTTACAAACCCTGGAAGAATGACTCTGCTCATGTTCACCATGCAACCACTGAGGGATGGAGGTGGGATGGGTGGGTAGAGAAGTGCATAGGACTGTGGTAGACATTCTGTGGAACATTGCAGTAACATGATACAACCGAAACCATAAAGAGACAAGCAGAAAAGATCCAAGGTAAGACATTGTATTACACATGTTAAATTTGAGAGCAGTATTAATACCAAGTGGTCGCTCTTTCATTTTTGTATCTTATGAGAGTGATATATAGATATCTTCAAGGTAAAAAAAAAAAAAAAAAAAATGGAGTATCATCTGCTAAGTCAAGAACTCCATTTCTTTTTTCTTAACAGATTTTATTTACTTATTTATTTTTAAGTAATCTCTACACCCAATGTGGCGCTTGACCTTACAACCCTGAGATCAAGAGTCATATGCTTCACCGACTGAGCCAGCCAGGCAGCCCCAGGAACTCCATTTTCTATAGGGCTTTTTTGTGTGGGTAGTGGTCTGTTTTCCAACTGTCAAGCACATCCAGACCAGGATACTAAATTGTTAGTGATTTAAAATGTTTTGAGGGAGCTGTATTTTTTAAAAGAAGATTTCTCCTCCCCTCTTTCCTTTCCTTTTTGAACTGAGACTAGGATGCTAGAAAACAAACACTCAACTGGAAAAGCATAAAAATGGTTTGTTTTGTTTTGTTTTGTTTTGAATTTATCAGGCGTATTAGGATTCTCCAGAAGAAGAGGACCAACAGGATGCATATATATATGTAGAAAGAGATTTATTGTAGGGAATTGGCTCACAAGATTATGAATTCTAAGAAGTCCTGGATCTGCAGTTGGTAAGCTAGAGATCCAATTTGAGTCTGAAGGTCTAAGAACCAGCAGAAGTGAGGGTTTAAATTTTAGTCTGAAAGCCAGAGGTTTGAAACGCAAGATGAGCTGATGTTTCAGTTTGATTCTGGAGGCAGGAAAAGACTGGCTCAAGGCAATCAGGCAGGAGGAGTTCTCTATTACCTTCTCAAGAAGGTCAGCCTTTTTATTCTATTTAAACCTTGAACTATTTGGATGAGAACCATCTATACTAGGGAGGGCAATTTACTTTACTCAGTCTACTGATTCAACTGTGAGTCTCATCCAGAAACACCTTCACAGACACACCCAAAATAATGTTTGACCAGGGGCGCCTGGGTGGCTTGGTCGGTTAAGCGTCCGACTTCGGCTCGGGTCATGATCTCACGGTCCGTGAGTTCGAGCCCCGCGTCGGGCTCTGTGCTGGCAGCTCAGAGCCTGGAGCCTGTTTCCGATTCTGTGTCTCCCTCTCTCTCTGCCCCTCCCCTGTTCATGCTCTGTCTCTCTCTGTCTCAAAAATAAATAAACGTTAAAAAAATTTAAAAAAAAAAAAATAATGTTTGACCAAATATCTGGGCACCCTGTGGCCCAGTAAAACTGACACAAAAAATTAACCATCAGTTCAAATTAAGGGCTTCTGTTCTTCCATGACAAAACTAACAGAATTCAGTTTTCTGAAGCATTTGAGGTCAATGTGATAAATCATTTAAAGAACTTATTGCCAGATACCTTACTTGGACAAGGAAATATGCCAACTAATGACTAAAGGTTATTGTCGTACCCCAGTGTTGTTTCCTTTAGTCACATTAGACATCAAGGGGACTATAGAAGATGAGTAGCACTTTGATTGGGCAAATGGGTGGAAGAAGAGGGAATTCAGGGAAAGAGCTGGACATCACAAAATACTGCAAAACCAACCTCTCAGCACCCAGCCATATGGTTGAGGGAATAGAGCCAGCTTTCCAGAGGAATGAGAACAATAAGCCTCAGAACTACACTGAGGCTTTGACTATAACTTTAGCCAGCTCATGGTAATATGGGGAGAACATCCTTATTAACTCTCCAAAAATACCCCTTGAGATCCTAGACCTGAAGATCATCTTTCAACACAGAGCTTTGGGTCAGTACAAAGTGATGCTGTTGCCACCAAAGTTACCATATATTTTAGATAATATACATTTTACATATTTAAACCTTACAATAAACAAATGAATATACCCAAGGAAACTGAGGCTAGGAGAGGCCAAGTACTGTAGATATGTTTTTGTTTGCCTCTAGTGTGTTTTTGGTCCCTTCTTCTAATAGATCCTGTCCCTGTTGACACAGTAACACATTATCAATCAGTTAGTGTCTGTCTCCTAGGAGCTGGGTGCTCTAGAAAGAACGTAGGGTGAGTTGTTTGATGATCGATCCTGGAAAGAGTCCAGGAGCTCCTGCATCCAAGGTCTCTGGTCTTCTCACTAATCTTGAAGCTTGGCCATTCAGCTATGTTCCATTTTGTGTGCTATCTCAATATCCCATCCTTTGGCTTAAATTTTAGTTGGTTGTGATCAAGACCCTTCAGAAATACACAGCTATGTTATATAGTTTATCCAAGAGCAGATAGGTATCAGTGGAAGAGATAAGACTCAAACCTAGATTTGTCTGACTTCAAAGGCTATATATACTTTTAACCATGACACCTCACTGGTTTTCAAAAATTGGGATCCTCTAATGTTATCTGCCACCAAAAGGAATTATAGCAGTCTTCTGATTTTATATCTTGGCTTCTTTAGTAAATTTTTTGAAAAGAGTTAAGCTAACATGGAAAATCTTGTAAAATTACTCTATAAAATACAATTTCATTGCTGAAAGGGAAAATCTTTAGCAGGCATATCTGAGTTGGGTTGTTAGAATATTGTATAGAAGGGGCAACCAAAGGTATAAGAAAATGGTCCTTGAGCTGTGCGTTTTCTCAATCAGTGAGAAGAAGTGAGAATAAAACCTACAAGAACATTCCAGAAAAGCAGGCAAAAAGTAAAAAGTGCATAGACTTTCTGCTGGAGGTTGATAAAATGGAAAGACCCAAATGTTCAAAGTCTTCTAACTCCACAATTGTGTGAAATGGGCAAAACTAATCTCTCAGAGCCTCAGTTTTCTCATCTATAAAATGGGGACAGTAATGCCTATCTGTGTAGAATCACTGTGTGAAGTTATATTATCTGTCTACCTATCTATCATCTTCAAAGTCTATGCCCAACAAGGGGCTTGAACTTATTACTCTGAGATTGAGAGTTGCATGGTCTACCAACTGATATAATATAAATAATATATATTTATATAATATATATATAATATATAATAATTATAATATTATAATAATATATATATATATAATATATATATAATATAAATAAATCTTGTAGTGTAGAGTCTGGCACATGTATTTTTGATATGGTAGTTGCTATTATTGTTGTTGCAGTCATTAAACTGAGTCATGTGATGATGGTTAGTAGGCTGACAGGAGAAGGCTGTTAAGAAGAGTTTGGAAATAACACATAGTTGGAAACCAAAAGGATAAAAGTATCTAGTGGACAGGAGTTTTTAATTCTTTATTAGGACCTCTTGCCTTTGTGTGTGTGTGTGTTTTATAATGTTTATTTATTTTTGAGAGAGATAGAGATAGAATGCGAGTGGGTTAGGGGCAGAGAGAGAGACACACAGAATCCAAAGCAGGCTCCAGGCTCCAAGCTGTCAGCACAGAGCCTGACACGGGGCTCGAACTCACCAGCTGTGAGATCATGACCTGAGCTGAAATTGGACGCTCAACCTACTGAGCCACCCAGGCGCCCCGTGTGTGTGTTTTTAATATTGCATTTATTGTAAAATGTAATGCAAATACTAAAAAGTGCACAGATTTCAAATGTAGAGCTCAATGATGTATCACAAAATAAACAGCCAAGTCAGGAAATCAAACCCTGCTGGCCCTGTAGAAGTACCCCTGCTGCCCATCCCAGCTACTATCTAACCCTTCCTTCTGGGACAAAAGCAACCACCAAAATGTCCTTTGTGATAATCACATCCTTTCTTTTCTTTACCAAATACTACTTAAGTCTGCATGTTTTTTTTTTTTTCATTTTATGTAAATGAATTAATATGTATTTCTTTTGTGTGTAGTTATCGGTAATTAATTTTCATTGGTATATAGTCTTATATGAATATATTTACATTTTTTAATCATTCCACTGTTGATGGGTATTTGTGCTGTGTTTGTTTGTTTTGGCTGTTAGAGATAATGCTACCATGAACATTCTTGTACATTGCATACATTTCTGATGACTAGGTACCAAAGAATGAGTAGAATCAGTGGGTCTCAGAGTATATGTATTTTTAACTTTAGCAAAAAATGCCTATGGTTTTCTAAAGTGGTTATATCAACTTACACTCTCAACACCAAAGGATCAGAGTCCCAATGTTCCACATTCTTAGTAACAGTAGATATTGTCATTCTTCTGGAGAGTGCGTGTAATATTGGCTTCAATTTACATTTTCCTCAACATACATGAGGTTGAGCACATTTTTCTTAGGATTATTGGGCATTGGATATTTTCCTTTGTTAAGTGGCTATTGAAGTCTTTTGCTCATTTTTCTTTGAGTTATTTATCTTTCTCCTTGATTAATAACAGTTCCTTAGATCTTCTGGCTATCTTGTAAATATCTTTTCCCATTCCATGGCTTGCCTTTTCACTTACTTCAGGGTGTCTTTAATGAACAGAACATTTTTAATTTTAACATAGTAACATTTAGCAAACATTTGCTTTACAATTAGTTCTTTTTGTGTCCCAATCCTTAAATATCTACAGAAAGGTCATAAGGACATTCTCCTAAATTATATTCTAGAAGTTTTATTTTTATGCTTTTCCCATTTAGATTTATAGTCTATCTGGAATTGATTTTATGTATGGTGTAAGGGTTCAAGTATTTTTCTATCCTTAAATTAATAATCTAGTAGTTCTAGCACCATCACTAAAAAGACTCTCCTTTCCTCACTGCTTTGCAGGACCAACTTTCCAGGCTTCACATATCTGCCACTCATTGTACCAACCCTACACCATCTTAATTATGTAAATGTATAAGATATCAGATGACATATGCTTGTCACCATCTTGATCTCCCTTATGACTCTCTTAGCCACTTGGATTTCCCTATACATTTTAGAATCAGCTTATCAGGTTCTACAGAACCTGTTGGATTTTGATTAAAACTACACTGAAACTATAGAACCATCTGGAGAAAGTCAGTATCTTTACACTTCCTTTTTTTCTAAATGTTTTTACCTCAGATTCTTTATTATTATACCAGCTAAGTTTTCCAGTAAATCTTCATGACTATAATGATGTTGAATAAAAGAAATTATAATGTGCATTTTATCATCATACCATTCTGCATATTTGCTATAGGTTGTTTTAGGTACGCTTTTAACAGCAGTCCTATTTCTAGTGTGCTAGAACTTTTTGCTAAAATCATGAACACTTGTTGAATTTTATTAAATACTCTTTCTCCTTCTATCAAAATGATAAAATGTTTTTCCCTTGATTCTATTAATGTGGTAAGTTACATCGGTTGATTTTTAATCTTAAACCAAATTTACATGCCTGGAATATATCCAATTTTATAAGAATGTATTATGCACTGAAAATACTGCTTCATTTGATAAACTAGTATTTTGCTTAGAATATATGGAGTTTGGCCTATAATTATCTTTTCTTGAAATGTCTTTACCAGGTTTTCTTATACAGTCTTCATAAATAGAATAGTAAAGCATTCTGTTTTTATTGTCTGGTAGAGTTTCTGTGAGATTGGTGTTATTTGTGAATCTTAAACTATGGACTTGGTTTCTCTAAGTTAGAAGTAACATTCTACTTCTAACTAAGAATCCTACCTCTTCTTAGGTTAGTCTTAGTAAGGTGCAATATTTATTAGTAGCATAAGTTTGTTTGTATTGTCTTGAAAGCATTTTAGTGTTCATGGGATCTGTAATTATGTTTTTTATAAAATTGTTATTGATTATTTACACCTTTTTTTCCCCTATCCAAGTTAATGAAGAGTTTAGCAATGTGATTAATCTTTTTTTTTTTTAATTTTTGGGACAGAGAGAGACAGAGCATGAATGGGGGAGGGGCAGAGAGAGAGAGGGAGACACAGAATAGGAAACAGGCTCCAGGCTCCGAGCCATCAGCCCAGAGCCCGACGCGGGGCTCGAACTCACGGACCGCGAGATCGTGACCTGGCTGAAGTCGGACGCTTAACCGACTGCGCCACCCAGGCACCCCAATGTGATTAATCTTTTAAAAGAATGTGTTTGTCTTTGTCATCGCTATACTTACATGCATGCTTTCTACTGCACTAATTTCTGCTTTTATTTTTTATTATTTATTTCTTCTTTCTTTGGGTTTAATTTGCTTTTCTCTTTTCTAATTTCTTAAGAGGGGTAGTCACTCAGTTTTATCTTTGATTTTTTGAACAAAGTAAGTATATTTATTTTAAAGAGTATTTCTGATAATTTCAATTTTAGAGTCCCTTCATAATTATTTCTATTGGTTGTTTCTGCCATTTCCCCCATTCTTCACTGGCTGTTAGCCCTGACATTCTTCCTTCACTTTCTTATTAGTTCTCCAATGTGTTAAAAAAAATTTTTTTTAAAGATTTTAAATATTTGTCTAGCTTTTCTAGTTGTTTTAGTTCAAATTACCTAGCCTACCTTTACCCAAATCAGAAGACTCCTAACACTGCTTCACTGTCTCAGGCACTCATGACTAAACCATATTTTGATTCCTACTTCATACTATATACAAAAAGTAACTCAAGTAGATCATATACATCAATGTTAAATCTTACACCATAAAAGTTCTAGAAGAACACATAGGGTAAGATCTTTGTGACCTAGGGCTAGGCAAAGATTTTTTAGATACAACATCAGAAATTCAATCCAAAAATGAAAAAAGTGAACAAATTAGACCTCATCAAAATGGAAAAATTTTGTTTTTCAAAAGACACTGGTATGAGGACAAGAAAGAAGCGACTATTTGGAAGAAAATATTTGCAAAAGCATCTATCTGAAAAGACTTGTATCCAGTGTATGTAAAGAACTCAAAGTCCAATAGCAGGAAACACATAATAAAAATGGGCAAAAGATTTGAATAGATCACCAAAAATACATATACAGATGGCAAATAAGCACATGAAAAGATGCTCAACATCATTATTAATTATTGCAAATTAAACCACAAGATAACACTACAAGCTATTAGAATGGCTAAAATTAAAGGGTGACTACACCAGTGTTAATAGGGATGGAGCGATAGGATATCTCATATACTATTTGTGGGAATGTAAAATGGGATGAGCTGTTTGGAAAACAGTATGGCAGTTTTCAAAAAGTTAAACATACACCTATCCTATGACCTAGCCATTTCAGTTCTACATCTTTGTCGAAGAGAAAAGTATATGGCTATACAAAAACTTGTGGAGTATCTATATCATGGAATACTATTTAGTAATAAAAGGAATGTTACTGATAAACACAGCCGCATGGATAAATCTCAGAATACTTACACTGAGTGAAAGAAGCCAGACAAAAAAAGGGAACATACTGTACATGATTCTATTTAAATACAATTGTAGAAAATACAAACTGCTTTATAGTGATAGAAAGAACTTCAGTAATTGCCTGGGGATTGAAAATGGGATTACTCAGGGGCATGAGAACATGTTGGACCTTGAAGAATATGTTCACTGTCTTGATTGTGGTGAAGGTTTCACAGATGTATACAAATGCCGAAACACATCAAATTGTTCACTTTAAGATAGTGTTCAATAAAGCTGTTAAAAAATATTTTTTGTGTGTGTTCTAATTACTGTTTGTGAAGTCTGTCTTTTGACTGGGTCCTTTCTGACATCTACCCAATTTAAAGTGGTTCTCTAGTCACTGTATCAGATTGTCCTGTTACATATTATTTTCATAGCCCTTATTATCTGAAATTACTTTGTTCATTATATGTTCCTATGTGCTCTTCATTTGACCATAAATTCATGCTCAGAAAAATAGATAATCTTGAGTTGTCTGCATTCTTTTCTTTTTCCCCTTATACATTATATATCATCCATTTAAACAAAAGTTAATTTCATTAATTCCTTCAGCAATTATTTGTTGAATGCCTCTATTTTGCCAGTCACCGTGTCAAGTACCAGGCATATGGAGATGAATCAGTTATGATTCCTGCCTTCCAGGGCAGTCTTCCAACTATTGCTCTACTTATTGCCCTTCATTTATTTTGCAGTGAAATCTTATTCATCTCTTAAAACCTGGCTCAGATAGTTGGTCAAGCTTTTCCTGACCAAATGGACTACTGCCTTTTTGGTTCTTCCTAAGCCTTTGTTTATATTATGTAACAACATCTGCTAATTTCCTCCCTAAATTCATTTTCCCCTTTTACGTTTTAGTGGTAGAACCAAACCCCACCTTTCCCACCCTTGACACTAAGTTTTAGCTGGGCAGTCGGCCACCCAAACGTGGTTTAGCCTTTCTTACAGCTAGGTATGGGCATATGATTTCAGCATGCTACGATATGACTAAAACTGCTCTGTGCAACTTTTTTTTTTTTTTTCCCTGTGCAACTTTTGAGTCATCTTCATCTTCAAGATGAAGCCACTTGTCTGGTACTTATTCCTTCCCCTTCCCTCCTGAAAGGCCAGATTCAATCATGTGAACAATGAAAACAGCCTAGGAGATGGCAGAAAAATAAGATGAAAGAAACCTGGGTCTTTCAATGTGCTGCCAACCATTAAGGGTTCACCCCTGGGCTGTTTTGCAGAAGAGAAATAATACCAAATATTATTTAGACACTGTATTTTTGCGTGTCTGTCTGCTTCTCTCTACTGCTCTCTTTTTAATAGCAACTTTTTGTGACTAATAAAACTAGCACTATTAATATTAACTTCCCTATGACACTCCTTCTACATAACAAGTAGTTACTTTCTCTGGATTGGAAGGACATCTGGGAAAGAACAAGTGACAAATGTCCAATACAACAAAATCAAATCAATTTTCTGGGTATCTACTATGTGTAAGGGACTAAAAAGTTATATTACTGGTTATTTTAATTTTTGTTCTCAAAAATTAAATCTAATCTCAGTCTAACAAGTGTTTTCTATTTTACTGATTTCTGTCTTTATTATTACCTTCTTTAAACTTCATTGGGTTAATTTTGCTTGGGTTTTTTTTTTTTTTTTTTTAGCTTCTTTACATGGGAAATGTTTCCAGTAATTTTCTTGTATTGTAATAGCCACATCAGTATATTCGAATATCAGTAATTTTAAAATCAATTGTTATTGTTAACAACGGCATTTTGTTGAAGCAGGTAGTCAATTTGAAAACAATCCTTTGAAATTTTTCTAACTTTCTTTATGGCCCACCATGTGGCCACTTTCCATAAAAATTTCAAGAGTGCTAGAAAAAAGGGTATTCTGAAGCTACTGAGGGTAACGCTCTGTTTATGTGCATGATATCAAGCATGTTAATTATATAGCACAAAACTGTCTATATTTTTATTAATTTATTATTTAAAAATTTATTATTTTTTAAAAAGATTTTAGTTAAAAAAATTTTTTTTTGTTATGTGTATTTATTTGGTGGGGGGAGAGGGGCAAGAGAGAGCCGGAGACACAGAATCCAAAGCAGGCTGAAGGCTCTGAGCTGTCAGCACAGAGCCCGACAGGGGGCTCAAACTCACAAGCATGAGATCATAACCTGAGCAGAAGTCAGACACTCAACCAACTGAGCCACCCAGGCACCCCTAAAATATTTTAGTTTTTTAAGTAATCTCTACCCCCCATGTGGGCTTGAACTCATGACCACAAGATCAAGAGTCACATACTCCACTGACTGAGCTAGCCAGGCACCCCTCTATTTTTTTTATAAGCTTATTTGCTGAGAAAAATGTGTTAAAATCTCCCACTATGAAGGACTTGTTTACTTCTTCTTATAAGTCTTTCAATTTGGTTCATACATTTTGAGTCTGTGTTACGAGGTCCATTCATATTTAGGACTGTTCCATCTTCCTGGAAAAGTGAAGATGTTGTTATTAAGTAGAGATCCTCTTTAACCATAATGATACATTTTGCCCTAAAGATGAGATTGTCCAATATATTTAAGATATTTCTCATGTAAGCAGGATATGACTGAATTTGTGTTTTTCAATCCTGTTTGATAGTGTTGGTCTTTTAGGTGAAGAGTTGGACTTTTCAGTTATTTCAATATAATTACTGATATATCTATATTTTATTTCATCTATCTTATTTTGCACTGATGCTTTTAATATTCTGTTCAGTTTACATGTCTTTTTCTTTTCTTTCTTGTTGCCTTTCAGGTTATATGCTTCCCTCTAATTCCATATTTTTCTCTACTATTTTGGAAGTTATGACCTCTTCCTGTCCTCTTAGTAGTTTTCCTAAATTATCAATGTGGATATTTAATGTGTTACAGTCTAAATTTAATTTGTATCTCTACTTTCTTCCAGAACAAGAATCCAGACAAGAATACTTTTCCAAACTCCTTTTACCTGTTTCCCAAACTTATGTGCTATTTTTTAATGTATTTTTTAAAATTATTTTTGAGAGAGAGAGAGAGAGAGAGAGAGACAGAGACAGAGCACGAGCGGGGGAGGGACAGAGAGAGAGGGAGACACAGAATCCGAAGCAGGCTCCAGGCTCTGAGCTGTCAGCAGAGGCCGATACAGGGCTTGAACCCATGAGCCCTGAGATCATAACCTGAGCTGAAGTCACACGCTTAGCTGACTGAGCCAACGAGGTGCCCCACGGTTATGTATTTTAATTATTATCTTTATTTTTTTTTTTAATTTTTTTTTTCAACGTTTATTTATTTTTGGGACAGAGAGAGACAGAGCATGAACGGCGGAGGGGCAGAGAGAGAGGGAGACACAGAATCCGAAGCAGGCTCCAGGCTCTGAGCCATCAGCCCAGAGCCCGACGCGGGGCTCGAACTCACGGACCGCGAGATCGTGACCTGGCTGAAGTCGGACGCTTAACCGACTGCGCCACCCAGGCGCCCCTTTTATTATCTTTATTTTTAACTCAATAAGACATTATTATTTTACTCATTCAGTATTTCTTTAGATATATATTTACTACTTTCTATATTCCTTTCTCTTTGCAGTACAGATCTTCCATCTAAGCTCACCTATCTTTGGCCTGAAGTATGCCCTTTAGAGTTTCCTTTAGTGAAGGTATGCAGGTAGCTAAGTCTCTCAGTTTCTTTGAAGAAAATTCTCCTTCAATACACTACAGATAATATTCTGTCTTATGTCCGTGCTTGTTGCTGTTGAGAAATCAGCTCTTGCTTTTTTAAAGGTAATGTTTTTCTCTCTGGCTGCTTTTGAGGTCTCTTTGTGTTGAATACTCTGAATGTTATCATGGTGTGTGTAGATCTGGATTTATTCTTATTTATCCTCTTGTAGATTTCTTCATTTTACTTCCTTACCCTGTAAACTGATTTCTTTCATTAGTTACAGAAGATTTCAGCTATCAGCTCTTCCAAATATTGCCTCTACTTGTCCTTTGAATTCCTCCTAGAATTTGATTAGATTTATTAGATCTTTTTTTCTATTCTTCCAGGTTTCCTGTCTCTTTTTGGGCTGAAATCTATATAATTTTCCAATTTTACCTTTCTGTTTACTAATACTCTTTTTAGCTATGTCTAATTTGCTATTAAACCTATTGGATTTAAAATGTTTATTTTGAGAGACAGAAGAGAGAGAGAGAGTGCACACATGTGTGAATGAGTGGGAGAGGGGCAGAGAGAGAGAGAATCCCAAGCAGACTCCATGCTGTCAGTGCAGAGCCCAATGTGGGGCTCAATCTCATGAATCGTGAGATCAGGACCTAAGCTGAAATCAAATCGAATGCTTAAGCAACTGAGCCACCTAGATGCCCCAAAACCTAAATATCAACTATTATATACTTTTGATTTCTAGGAGATTTCCTAAGTTAGATTTATTTATTTATTAAAAAAAATTTTTTTTAATGTTTATTTTTGAGACAGAGAGAGAGAGGGAGAGAGAGCATGAGTGGGGGAGAGGCAGAGACAAAGACGGAGACACAGAATCCGAAGCAGGCTCCAGGCTCTGAGCTGTCAGAACAGAGCCCGACACGGGGCTTGAACTCGGGAACTGGGAGATCATGACCTGAGCTGAGGTCGGATGCTTAACTGACTGAGCCACCCAGGTACCCCCTAAGTTAGTTTTAAAATCTGCTTGTTCCAGGGTGCCTGGCTGGCTCAGCTGGAAAGTGTGCAACTCTTGATCTTGGGGTCATGAGTTCAAGCTCCACATGGGGTGGAAAGATTACTTAAATAAAGCTTAAAAAAATAAAATAAAATCTGCTTGTTCTACATAGTACTTTTAAACTTTTCTTGAAATGTATTATATATACTTATTATTTTTTAAAGATTTTGAGTAATCTCTACACCCAACAAGGGGCTCAAACTCACAACCCTGAAATCAAGAGCTGCATGCGCCACTGACTGAGCCAGCCAGGTGCCCCCTGTAGGACATATACTTATTTAACATTTAGGGTCTAAATAAAAACTGAAGAATTTGTGAGTCTGATTCTGTTGTCTCTTCTTTCTATTAGCTTTTTGTCAGGTACTTGTATTCTGAATCTGTGTGTTTTCGTTCAGAGCCACTCATTTTATTTTGAATTTTCTTTGAGCACAGTGAACGAAAGCAGGTTTCTCCTGAAAGGACTTATGTTTGTTTGTAACAGGCTTCTGGGAGCACTAAGGATCCAGGACTGTGTCCAGCTAAATTCTTGGCTGGGGGATTTTAACGCCACCCAGGCAGGGTGAATTGGGGCTCTAAACTGATGAGAAAGCTGCCATGTGTTTATGGTTCGTAGGAAATGCTCTTGTCCCCAAATGCTCAGCACCATGATTCAAAATAGGCAGTTTTCCTTGTAGTTCTTTCTTTGATGGGGATAAGATACTTCTGCTTATTTTTATTTCTCCCTGCCACTAAGGATGAGAACCTTTGGGCTCCCAACTATATGGGATAGTTGAGAGACCTTGAGAAGATCTTAGGTTCTCTTTGTAAGACCTCAAAAAACAATTCTCTAGTTCAGTCAGTTTAGCAAATATCATTAGGGCTAAAGCTAGATCTAGTGCTCCACTTATTCTCTTAATTCACATCTTTACTTATTCCCTGGTGTGGCTCTTTCTTTCTTTCTTTCTTTCTTTCTTTCTTTCTTTCTTTCTTTCTTT
>NW_024412377.1:107999624-108007235 GCF_014898765.1 Herpailurus yagouaroundi
TTTCTTTCTTTCTTTCTTTCTTTCTTTCTTTCTTTCTTTCTTTCTTTTCTTTCTTTCTTTCTCTCTCTCTCTTTCCTTCCTTCCTTTCTATTCTTTCTTTCCTTCCTTTCTTTTTTTTTTCTTTTCTTTCTTTCAGTTTGTTTGTTTGTTTGTTTGTTTGTTTGTTTGTTTATTGAGAGCAGAGGGAAAGAGAGAGAGGGAGAGAGAATCCTAACTAGGCTCCAAGCTGTCAGCACAGAGGCTGATGCAGGGCTGGGTCTCATGAACCATGAGATCATGGCCTGAGCCAAAATCAAGAGTCAGATGCTTAACTGACTGAACCACCACAGGTGCCCCCCTGGTTTGGATATTTCTCATTTTATTTGGCTAGTTTCTTGTTTGTTTGTTTTGCAAGTTCACAGGATAATATGAGAAAATGTTTTTATGCTATATGCAACATTTTTAGTTGTTTTCAGTGGGAGGATCAGTTTGGACTCAGTCTGCCATGTTGCCAGAAATTAACATTTTCTATAATATTTAAATTTTTTGCCAGTCATTGCAAAATTTCATGTTTAGTCTTTGAAAAGACACAAGTATGACAATAATATGTTCTTTAAAAGACTCTAGGTTTGAAGAAAGACTTTTAGAAACAATTATTCTCACCAAAATCAAAGTAGATTTTAATAGATACCAATTAAAATTTTACAGACTGTATCTACTCAAGGTTGGATCAAATTGAAGAACAGAGTTGTGGAAACAGCACTGGACTGGCAGCCAGAGGACTTAGGAGTTTGCTGTGTGATTTGGGTAAGCCCTTTTATTGGCTGGCCTTTGGCTCTCTATGTATATGATGGAAAGGTAGGGCTGGATGTGCCTTTCAGGACCAAAACTCTGATGACTGCACAGAAGTATTCACTGTAAATAGACCACACTCAACATCAGAGTTTCTGATGCTCTTGACATTTCTTAAGGCTAGCCCACTTTCACATTTTAAAAATACTGCAGCATGCTTTAAATAAGCATACTGTGAGACCATTAAAAAAATCAATATAAACTACTTTTGTACATCAAAATAGAGTCTTAAGGATTCTTAACATTTTGACATCTTTTCACATTCTGAGAACTTCTTTATTCTCTGTCCTTTCTGGCATTTCAAATTCTTTCATGTAGTTTTTAATATAATTTAGAGATTATCGTTTTTTGCATGAAAAATTATAAATACTTAAAACCTGCATCTGTACCATCTGCCAGGAGTTTATATGAAGAATTTTGAAAACATAGCCGCTCAAAACTGTCAGCATATTGCATTAATCGTTAAAAAAAAAAATCAACCCAATACCACACAGATTAAACTGTCTAAAGTAAGTTTTAATGCAACACATTCACAGGTTTACACTCTAAAGTTGTGAAGAGATTATCTTTTTCAAATTTGATTAAGTGCTGCAAGATGTGGAAGAAACTCAGCACTCAAATGAATTATATGTTTGATGTCATTTTTGGCAAAACCTCATAAAGTGTCACATAAAAGAAAAACATCTTACTTAAAATAAGGTCTTGACAGCAGTCTGGAATAGTTAACAACTCCACTCCCAAATGAGAATGCTGGTTATAATCAAAATTTTAATGACGATATTAGTTCTCCCCTTGAGACAATCTAAATATCAAAACAAAACAAAACAAAAAATAACGTGCATGCATCCACACACCCCTCACGTCTTCCTTTTTAAAGGGGGAAAATTTGCAATTATTTTAGTTCATGATCTCAATACTGAGTATAATGTTTCCTTGCACATTATAAGGTTTCCGCTATGAGGCAATGTCAATCAGTATGTTTTTGTTGTTTAGTATTAATTCATGAGAGGTATAAATAATGCCCATCAGCAATGGAAGTGGAGTCCCTGGGTGTCAGTGCCCTCACATCTTTTAAACCCTAGAGCTGAAAATGGTGGGAACTTTTTACCTTTCAACTACATTTATAGTCTTTACATCTATCGTCCTCTATATCCTACTCTCTGATATGAGAAAATTAAAAGGAAGAACACCCCTAAAATCAAGTTTTCCATTTAAGAGTTATCAGTCAATTTCACTTGGAAAGTTTTTTAAAAAGCATATTACAAACAAGATTATATTAAAAACAACTATGGAAAACATGATGCCACATGTACACGTGTTTCTGGCATGAAGATAAAAAAAGTCCAGAAAAACAAATATTACACAGTTAACCATGGTTGTCTTTGGCAGAAGTATCATGGGTGATCTTTTTTATCCTTTATGCTTTTCTACATTTCTGATATTTTTGCAAAGGATACGTTACTTTTATAAATGGAAGAAATAATATAGCTTTTTAAAAAATTGACAGTTATGGCCAAAGATTAATACTTACTATCAATTAACCTATTTTTACTGGATTAGGAATGGCATCAATATTAGTAACAGGAAGATAAAGTGCAGTTACTAAAAATATAGTTAAAGGCTCTTGTCAAACTTCCTATATTGGAATTACATCTACCAGCAGGCAGAAGTAATGTTCATTTAAAAACTATTTTTTTAAGTTGATTTATTTATTTTGAGAGAGAGAGTGTGTGTGAGCAGAGGAGGGGCAGAAAGAGAGGGGGAGAGAGAGAGAGAATTGTAAGCAGGCTCTGTGCGGTCAGCACAGAACCTGATACGGGGCTCGAGCTCATGAACCGTGATGTTATGACCTGAGCCAAAACCAACAGTTGGATGCTTAACTGACTGAGCCACCCAGGTGCCCCAATAGGACAACCCAATTTTTTTCCCAGTGAGCTCTATGCCCACTGTGGGGCTTGAACTCATGACCCCGAGGATCAAGAGTCATATGCTCTACGGATGAGACAGCCAGGTGCTCCTCTCATTTAAAAACTATTTTAAGGGGCACCTGGCTGGTTCAGTCAGTAGGCATGTGAGTCTCCACCTCAGGGTTGTAAGTTTGAGCCCTATGTTGGGTGTAGAGATTGCTTAAAAACAAAATCATTAAAACCCCTGCTCATGGGCTGTCTCTCTCTCTCTCTCTCAAATAAAAAACAAAATAAAATAATTTAAAAAATTTTTAACAAAAAAACAAGAACAAAAACTATTTTAAGACAGTGAAGGACTGCAAAGAGATAGGCCTGACACAGTGGTTTATAAAAACAGCAGCCAATGAGTCCTAAATAACCATTAGGAAGACTGGTTAAAGTCTATTTTTCATTGCACATAAACATTAATGTGCCCATAATGTATGATTCTCAAAGTAAGGCTCAACAAGATTTGCTAATGACAGCTAGTGAGAAAGTCTGAGATGGACTGTCCAAAAAAGAACAAAGTACTTTATGGACTCTCAAATTAGAGACGATCATCTCTTATTCACTCTACCAAAAGATTAAATTCTTGGTCTAAATGGGTATGTACATCTTTACATTTACTATATACCTTTAAAAATCTTTACTATTTTTTTTAGAAATTATATTAATGAAAGACATATTATTAAAAATATAGCATGCTTTCTGGCCCATGAAGGTAGTGGCATGTATTTAATACAATTTTATTTGAGAGACTGACTATCCTTGCTACAGAGGGAGTTTTATTTTTTTAGGACTTCTAAGAAATGAAGTATTTGACATAACTAAATATTTCAGAAAAGAGAATCTTATCTCTAATTGATTAAAATGATAATTTTATTTTTTTACCAATTAGGTTGGAATCATTACCCAATCTCTGTCTTACTAAAAAATAAGTACCATCTAAACTTTTCTTAATTGAATGACCATCAATAATTTTAATACTGACATGCTCTCAAAGTATAATGAAATACTACTAATAGCAAATCCATAATATTCCATTACTATTAGTTCTTGTGCTTTCTTACTTGCTGTCAAGTGGTCAGCTATCACCTCTTGCAACTGCCAGAAAGAATGTTCCTAGCTGTGCCTTTCTCTCTCACTTTTTTTTTTTTTTTAATTTTAAGTCCAATAAAATAGTGGGCTAGCAAGACACAGGCCAGCCCCTACCCTGGCTTTTCTTTTGCTTGTTTGCTTGCTTGCTTACTCATTCATTGATTCATTTATTCATTCATTCATTCATTCATTCATTCATTCATTTAATTCTTGAGGTTATACTTCATATACCATAACATTTCCACCTTTAAAGGGTACTCTCCCTCACTGTTATTATTCTTTAATCTGTTTTGAACTTAGAACCCAATAATCAATTTGTTAGTGCCATGTACAAAGTAAGAATAAGTAGAATATTACTGATGGCTGGCCTGAGAGGCTTTCTATGGGTCAACTGCAAATGTACTTTTACTCTTCTGTGTAAGTAACATTAAAAGTTGCACGCAGGGGATGCCTGGGTGGCTCGGTAGGTTTCAGCATTAGACTCCTAATTTCGGCTCAGGTCATGATCTCATGTTTGTGAGTTTGAGCCCCACATCAGGCTCCACGCTGACAGTGCAGAGCCTGCTTGGGATTCTCTCTCTCTCTCTCTCTCTCTCTCTCTCTCTCTTTGCCCCTCCCCTGCTCGTTCTAAGTAAATAAATAAACTTAAAAAAAAAATAGAAGCACACAGATTAAGAGTAGACTATGGGAAAAATAGGTCTGATACTTCTAGCCTCCAAGAAAAGAATGATGACTCAAGTACCTGAAGTAAGTTAACTGCTTTGGAAAAAAGTACCAGTTTGCTTAGGGAGAGGAATGGATTCTGCATGGCATTAGGCACAACACAGAGCTAACATTCCAAAAGCACTTCTGATTCTTATAAAAACCAAGGTTAAGCTAGTTTAACATTCTGTGTTAGACAGATGAAAAGTAGTCAAAAACTATATATTTCTACAACCTATCAAGCCTGAGGGGCCCTAGTCGGACTTAATGCAGTGTTAAAAAGAGAGTCTGACAAAACTTAAAATGGCTGAGTGCAATTTGAGAGGTACAAAACACCCCAGGGATGTGTTCATGAAGAGGCTTTAAAATTCTTTCTTGATTTACAAGCTCAGATTGCCCTTCTTCCTCTAATTTCTGGCACCAGCCAGAAAACAGGTATTGTGTGCTTAGAACTTTGAAAAGAGGATCTGATACCTTATCTCTCAAAAAGTGATTTGAGAATATGTCCTAACCTGTATCTCTATGTGATTATTTTCAGTTTGGTACTAGTTTTGATATGATAAAACTCAAAGAAACCTGGAAAAGACTTAGAGACATAATTTCATGGAAAGGATTATACAGTTTATTAAAGAACCTGATGGAGCCAACGGAGGAAAGCGACCCTATCTCCAATTAACTATCAATCTTATTCAAAATTGATACAAAACCCCTGTGCATAGGCTTGGATGACTCACAGTGGGACTTTAGAGAAACTCCCAGGCTGTAAACAGGATTGTCCTGCAGTACATCTCTTCTGACATTGCTGATGTCTAAAGTCAAATACTACATTCCTTGTTTACCTAACTTGGGGTGTTAGAACCTACTGCAAATTCTGTATTCAACTGAGAATATGATTTAACTATTTTGAATTTTAGAGTCAAATTTCACACTATCAAAACAATTCGAATTATACACTAAAATAATGGTTTTATTCCTCGATGTTCTGTTTCTTTCATTTAGTGAAACCTTTTATACATTATCTGAAGCCTTTAAATATATATAGATGGCAAGTTAATGGTAAAAATTATGAGTTATATTTATGTAATGCTGTTCTTATAATATTGAGGTATAATTATACGTTCTCTGACAATATCCTTGTGATATAAGGAATAGCAGGCTTTGAGCTTTTCTGGGAAGACTGAAGAGACAATGGATGGTCCTATATACATTTTTAATACATAGAGAAGCTTTGTTTTACATTGGTTTAAAACAGATTAATAGGTTGGCTCAATTGTAAGTGTATGTTTTCTTACTACAGCAGAGATGTTAAGAGATTTTGGGGCTATAGATCAGTATTCTTGGGGGGGCAGCTTTGTTGGGGCATAATTGGTGTATAAAAGAGCTGCACTTGTTGGACATATACACTTTGATGGTTTTGGACATGTGCCTATACCCATGGCACTATCACCGCAATTAGGTAACATCAAACAGCAATACATTCAGGACTGTTCAATTGTATGGGGCCTAAAGTATTTACTGATGTAAAGGCAACAAAAGTATTTTATCTTTTGCCATAATGTAATTGAAGGAGTTAATAAGAAGTAAATACTTAACAGTAAAACATTATAAAAATACGAATAGCATATTTTATCTTTAACTTATATAGAGAGAAATAGATGGGTCTTGATTTTACAGTAACTTGCCGAAGGTGACAGAAGAGACTCAGAAGTACAACCATAGTTAGAATATAAATTCCTGTTTGTCTTATACCAATCTGGCTAAGGATCCAGTCCAAGAAATTGGGTAAAGATTATCAAACCAAAGGAATATTACTCTCTGATTAAAGATTTCCTAAGATGACAAAAGCCCAATAAAATATCACATCTATTAGAACACCTGGCTAAATGCTAAATAGGATGCCTCCATTCACACAAGAAGGCCAGAACGGGGTAGATTAATGCACAAGCATTAGAACACAAAGCTTTTTTGTTCTGATTTTTTTTTCACCAAGTGCTTTTAATCTGAGGATAATACACTAAATTCTAAAATGAAGTGGCAATAGTAAACAAGTGTTAGACTCGCCAGATAAATTCAGAAAATCAGGAAATAATACTACTGGATGTTTTACTTAAGAATGTAGTCAAGCTGGGGCGCCTGGGTGGCTCAGTCGGTTAAGCGTCCAACTTCGGCTCAGGTCATGATCTCGTGATCCGTGAGTTTGAGCCCCATGTCGGGCTCTGTGCTGACAGCTCAGAGCCTGGAGCCTGTTTCAGATTCTGTGTCTCCCTCTCTCTCTGATCCTCCCCCGTTCATGCTCTCTCTCTATCTCAAAAATAAATAAATGTTTAAAAAAAAAAAAAGAATATAGTCAGGCTCACACTTAAAACCTTTTTAACAAAAAATAGGATTATAGAAATGTAACTTAGAAAGCATATGAAAGAAATATTTATTTTGCAATTTTGATTTATGTTGTATTTATATATAGCTATATTGATTACAGGCTTTAACTGAAACTAACACAGTATTAAAATTCAAAATCCATTTGTAGGATTTCGATAGGACAAAATGAAACCAGAAATAGCTATATTTTTCTTCTTAAAATTTAAAATTATTTTTATACACCACTGTACATTTATTAAAGGTCTTCTCATTATTTAATTTACTTCTTACAAGAATCTTGAGGGGTACACAAAGCATTTTCCACATGGATTTATGACAAGAGAATGGAGTCACACAGGCTTAAATAACTTCACTGTTAGTAACTAGACTTAAAAGTTTTAATACTTTCCTGTTTATTTTTTGATGAGATATAATATTCTAAAGTATTCTTCTAACCTTTAGTGTTACATATAACAAGCACTTAGTATTACTATCAAAAATTACTATTAAAAATAACAAAATTGGGGCTCCTGGCTGGCTCAGTCAGTTCAGCAGCTGACTGTTGCTTTTGGCTCAGGTCATGATCTGATGGTTCATGAGTTTGAGCCCAGGGCACCAGCCTCTGTGCTGCTGGTGTGAAGGCTGCCTGGGATTCTCTCTCTTTCTCTCTCTCTCT
>NW_024412377.1:108007245-108236608 GCF_014898765.1 Herpailurus yagouaroundi
TCTCTCTCTCTCTGTCTCTCTCAGAAAATAAATGAAAAAACGTTAAACAAACACCAAAATTAATGTATTTTTAGACTCTCTATATTAGCAGATGTGGTACATGCATCCAGATGTAAATTCGTTTGGAAGATAGGTCTATATTACACAATAGTTTATACATCAAAATATTCAAAATGCTCTTTTTAATATGGATTATCTACTTCTAAGTTTGTTGGCAAATTAAATTTCTAGATATAGCATATAATATTCAAAAGACCAAACCATCCAGAGTTGCCATAATGCTCAGATAATTTAGTCCTGGATTAAAATAAAGTGTCTTATAAAAGCCAGATACGCAGGGGCTTTTCTAATTCAGGGGCATTATATGCACGGGTGTGTGGGTGGCTCAGTCAGTTAAGCGTCTGACTCTTAATCTTGGCTCAGGTCATGATCTCACGGTTCATGAGGTCAAGCCCCATGCCAGGCTCTGTGCTGATAGTGAGGAGTCTGCTTAGGATTCTGTCTCTTCCTCTCTCGGTCTCTCCCCTGCTCATTCTCTCTTTCTCTCAAAATAAAATAAACTTAAAAAAAAAAAAAAAAAAGCCAGATATGCAGCCATATAGCCCAATCAAGAAATCTTTCTTGAATTGGTTCAGATGACGTATGAAGTTATAGAGCCAAAGTCAAATACCACTTTCAACTTCTTTTCACGTGATGATCTTACTATAAAAATGCTTATGAGAACTTTTGGATCTGTTCCCAAAGTTTATATAGTTCTAACCATGGAATATCTTTCACCTGGGAAGATAGGCTAAGTTCTGACATATATTCAGGGAGGCTTAAAATTCACAAATCTTCCATAATAAATTAAAATAATTTTTTTAATGTTTAATTTACTTTTGAGAGAGAGAGAGCACGAGCGAGGAAGGGCAGGGAAGAGATACAGAATCTGAAGCAGGCTCCAAGCTCTGAGCTGTCAGCACAGAGCCTGATGTGGGGCCCGAACCCATGAACCGTGAGGTCATGACCTGAGACAAAGTTGGACGCTTAACTGACTGAGCCACCAGGCGCCTCTGTAATAAACATTTTTCTAACATTATACATACTAGTCAATTTAAAAAGATCAAGTAAGTTTAGAGGAAATACAATTCCAAGAAAAAGGTAATTTATAACGCATCACAGATAGGGGCTAAAAGCAAATTTTGTTCAGCATTTTAACAAGATGGTGATAATACAAAATTGCTCCTAATAGCATTCTAAAATTATTAGAATCAAAATAAAAAGACTGACTTAGTGCCTAGATCTTGGTTTCTAAATACAATGGAAAACAAGAATTCCCTGAAGTGGTTGATTCCAGGCCTGGAGAAGGGAAACCACAAGATCAATTTGGGCTTCTAGTGCTAGAAAGTAAAAATGTTCTCAAAGTGGGAGCCAGTTGAAAAGACACAGGAGCCAACCTGAAGGAACTACTAATGACCAATTCTGGTACTATCGGAACAACAAAATAAATCATGATAGTTTGGGATTATAACACATAGAATAAAATAAATATTCACAAGTTCATATTGATATAAATAAGTGAATAGTGATATAAATAAGTAAGTAATAGAGAAAGAGAGCGAGAGAGATCTCTTTCTTAAAGAATTCCAAGTAATAAAAGTAGTAAGAAAAAGGAAAATAAAAAGTTACCATTAGAACACCACAGTAAATAACTGTTGCCTATAGGCAAGATCCACCAATGGATACTAAAATTAGCAGAGGTAAGCTTGAAAAGAAACAGAATAGTCTCACAGTATCTCCCCCCAAATACTTAAAATCTCAAAGGGAAAGAGTAACTTTAGAGTGTAGCAACTCAACAGACACCACTTTAAATTAGTCATCAAGGCAGTATTACCAGTAAAAAGACAACAGACAACTTTATAATGCACTGGGAAGGACATATCATTTCTGTGGCAATCTTGCCAAAAAAAACAAAAAAAACAAAAAAAAAACAAAAAAAACATAACCTTAATCTAATCACAAGACAACATCAGACAAACTCAAATGAGACATTCCCCAAAATATCTAACTAGGACTCCTCAAAGTGTCAAAGACATGAAAGATAAGAAAAGATTGAGGAACTGTCATAGATCAGAGGATACTAAGGAGGAACATGATGATTCAATACAGTATGGAATTCTGGATGGAAAAACAGAACAGAAAAACAACGGTAGTGGGAAAATGGGTGAAATTCTTATCAGGTCTGTAGTTAGTTAACAGTCATGTATTAACATCAATTGCTTGGTTTTCACCATTGTACTATGGTTATATAAGACCTTCATGTTAAAGGTATATGGGAATTCTGTATTTGCAACTTATCTGGAAGTCTAAAATTATTTCAAAACAAAGCAATCAAAAATAAATAAAATGACCCACTTTTTGTAGAAGCTAATTTTAAATGATATTCAGATTTAAGGAAACTCCAGGATATTTCTAGAAGATATAAGGAAAATTAAATTGAGAAAAGTAATTCCTAATATAATTCTCTAATTATGGCATAACAAAAATGGTTTTATATGGCTTTCTCATCAACAGACTGAAATAAGCTCTAGAAGAAATCTTCTCTTTTGTGTTAAGAAATCATTCTAAGACTCAAACGTTTCTTTAATTACATTTAATATTTTAAAAGCAGATAAATAATTTAAAAAGCACTACTTATATTTAATATAAGCCTTAACTATAAAGCACTATTACAGTAATTATCTATTTCCAATTCTCTCACTCTGACTAGATCATGAACTTTAAAGGTAAGAACCTCCATCCATTGCCAACTTCATACCCCTAGTCCTGCATGGTTCTTGAGGAATGGGAGTACTAATAATTATTTGCTCAAAAATGAATTAAAATTTAAGTAAAAGATCTTTCTAGTTGAAAGGAATTACTCTCATATATTTAAAATGCTTTTAATGATAAGGAACAATACTCTGAGAAAATTATGTCTAAACTTAAAAAATAGAGGCGCCTGGGTGGCTCAGTCGGTTGAGCGCCCAACTTCAGCTCAGGTCATGATCTCACAGTCCGTGAGTTCGAGCTGTGTGTCGGGTTCTGTGCTGACAGCTCGGAGCCTGGAGCCTGCTTCGGATTCTGCGTCTCCTTCTCTCTCTGCCCCTTCCCTGCTCATGCTCTGTCCCTCTCTGTCTCTCAAAAAAAAAATGAATAAACATTAAAAAAAAAAGTAAGCTTAAAAATAAAATAACCTTCACTGTATTTCTTTCAAGTCGCAGTATTGCCAATATAGCTTGTTTCTGTTCAGGGTTATACTTTACCTACATGACCTGGTCACATATAAGTTTATCTTTTCTTTTCTTTTCTTTTTAATTTTTTTTAACGTTTATTTTTTTGAGAGAGAGACAGAGTGTGAGCAGGGGAGGGGCAGAGAGAGAGGTGGACGAAGATTTCCAAGCAGGCTCTAGGCTCTGAGCTGTCAGCACAGAGCCTGATGTGGGGTTCAAACTCATAAACTGCGAGCTCATGACCTGAGCTGAAGTCGGATGCTTAACCTACTGAGCCACCCAGGTGCCCCTTTCCTTTCTTTTAAATAGAGCTTATAATTTGTGTCATCATGGGGAGTTAATTTTTTAATAGTTTCATTCAAATATATTTTGGTGACTTTGAATTCTTCATTAACTACCTGCCTTTACTATAACAGTCATTGGGGGATATGGTGCAAATAATCTAAGAACTATGTCCTTTAGATAGTTATGTGGTTATTACCTGTGCTACTTAAAATAAATACTAATGCTGAGGTGCCTGGGTGGCTCAGTTGGTTAAGCATCCAATTCTTGATTTTGGCTCAAATCATGATCTCACAGTTCATGAGATTGAGCCCTATGTTGGGCTCTACGCTGACATTGTGGAGCCTACTTGGGATTCTCCCTCTCTCCCTCCCTCCCTCCCTCCCTCTCTCCCTCTCCCTCTCTCTCTCTCTCTCTCTGCCTCTCCCTCTCCCTCTCACCCTCTGCACCTACCCCACTTGTGCTCTCTCTCTCAAAGTAAATAAACTTAAAATAAAGCCCTAATAGCTTCATAAAAATCATAGTAAAATTAAGAATATATTTAACCTGTATAAATAGAAGGGTATTATTTTGATTAATTTTTGATCAGCTTTATTGATAGTTTAGATTTTCAGTATCTTAACAAAAACAAACAAAAAACAAGAGTTTATATTTCACACTATTCAAACCAATGCACAAATATTTACACAAGTCCCAAATATAGGGCCTAAATGCTTTTTAAAAATGTTTTAAAGGGTATGCAATTATAAGAAATGAACATTCCATTCTTGTGCACTCCTAGACATGTGTTATGGCAACATTTAAGTTTTGCCTGAGGACAAGTCTCTCTTAGTTTTCATTAATCTTCTTAGAATACCAGTTATGATCATGTTTGACTGAATTTACTTCGTAGACAAAATCCTAAATGGAAATTAATTTTATTGGCTAACTAAGTATTAAAAAAAAAAAAAAAGCAAAACTTAGAAAGGAGGGAGGAGGGAAAGAGGAGAAAAGGAAGGAAGGGGAGATGGAGGGAAGAGGGTAATGTTGTACAAGTGAAAATAAAAACCTGAAAAATATCCTTACCTTCACTTTTTTTTTCTGCTTGTTTTGTTGCATTTTCTACTTTTTTTTGTTTTGCTGCTAACAGTTCCCGCTTTAACTGTCTTGCTTCTTTTCGGAGCTCGTCACTGTAAAGCAAAAACAGTTATATAAAGTACATAATACATGGAAAGAAAAAATTGTTTAGCAAAAACAGGCATATTGTTTTTTACATACACTAAATCCCTAAAAAAACACAAAAAAATAATGTAATTCATTTTGTTTCTTACCTGTGTATTGTGCTATGGAAACAGAGCTATAGAGTATCTTAGAAGCTGTCATTTTTTAGAATAGCAATATAATATGAATTACCTATAAAATATACTCCCTATCAAGTATGTTAAACAGAAATAGATAAATGATAAATATTCCACTATTCTAATTCACTTGCTAATTTAGCATTCTAGTTCCAGTTTAATAATTCATGAAGATCCTGAATCAAAACAAAATTTTAATATAAATTCTACTTACTAAACTTGCACATACACAAAAAGATGTGGCTTTAAAACTTGGTGAATTCCTCAACTGGCACCAGTAGCTACCATTTATTAAGCAATTACATGCTAGGTGCGGTGCTAAAATGTTTTTAAACTCAGTTTTTTAAACTCAATTTTTAACCTACTTAATACCATAATCTGGCAAAAAATTTCCTCTTCTGTGAAACCTACAAGGCTGAGGTATTCTGATGATGAGTACAATCATGTATGAAAGGTAAACTGGGATATAAATATTGACTTCACTACAAGTCACTAGGTGGCTAGCTTCTACAAAGCCAGTTTTAGGATATATTCAAATTCATGTGCTTATAAAAAATTAATTACCCATGACACAAACACTTAGGGTCACTAGTGGCCAGTCAAACTTTGAATGTCAGGCATCTACTCTATTTCAGTAAAAGCTAGAGTGGATAACAGACACTTAAAGAACCACTGCAAACCCAAGTAGGCAACAAGTCTAGAAAAGGTCTCCAAAGACACCCAAGCCACAGTTTACCAGGATCTTAAATCTAAATACTTCAATACTGATTCAAACTTTGTGCTTCTTCCTGGTCCCCAAATCTCATACTTTATTTTTCTTTTAAAGCATGTCATATATTAGTTACCAAAGTAATAGGTCTTACAATGTGCACAACTCAATTCTTACTCCTCTTTTCTACATCAAACACAAATGGCTATAATTTGTATCTGCTTGGCCTCCAAGATCCTGAATTCTGAAAATTCCTTCTAATTAAAATCTACTACCTACTTGGGGTGCTTGGGTGGCTTGGTCGGTTAAACGTCCAAATTCAGCTCAGGTCATGATCTCAAATTTCCTGAGTTTGAGCCCCGTGTCAGGCTCTGTGCTGACAGCTCAGAGCCTGGAGCCTGCTTTGGATTCTATGTCTCCCTCTCTCTGTCTGCCCCTTCCCTGCTCTCTCTCTCAAAACAAACAAACAAACATTTAAAAAAATTTTTTTAAATCTACTACCTACTTCCTCAGTCTTTCATTGCTATTGAACCTGTTCTCACTCAATATAATAATGAAAGCCAGCTTCTTCATAGTTCATGATCTGTCAGCCCTATTCTAACCCAACTGGCTCTCTATCCATTCTAGATGATACGGTCAGCTATTTCACTAATGTCCTCACCAGCACCTTTAATTTTCTTGACTTGTTTGTCCTTATGAATATGTGATAATTACCTAGAAGACCTTGTTCAGAACATGTTCCTAGAGACAAACCTCCAAAGAATGTTATTTTGTTAGATGTGAGATGTTGCCTGGGAATTTGTCCTTGTAACAAGTTCTGGTTGATTACAATACGCATTCAGGTTTGGGACCCAGTGCATTAGGACTGCCATATAGCAATTATCTTCTCTTCTTTACAACTCCAAGCACTCCTACTTCACTAATCCTTTCATTCAGCCAACAAACATACTCAAATTTCCCTGGACTCTGCTCCAATCAAGTGATGATTATCTTTACCACTGGACTCTTGGCCTGAAAGAACAGTTTATATATAGAGTCTACTTTCTCAGCCTCAAACTTCTTAATCTCTTGCAATCTATCCTTCTTATACTCTATTGAAACTGCTTCTGTATCAACCAAATTCAATGGTCTTTTCTCAGTCTTCCTTTTCCTTTTTGGCTTCTCTACCATTCAATATTAACCACTCCTTCCTTCTTGAAATTCTATCCTAATCAGACTATGTACCATTTTAGAGTATTGATTCTCCAATCCTTATTCTAATTACTCTTTCTTTTCTCAATCTATAATTCTTGGTATTTTTCCCATTTCTGTACCTTGTACAATGGCATTTTGTCTAATCTCATAACATTTGTCTAATCTCATAACATCAGATATCACTTTTATATAGGTTATTTCCAAATCTAGATGTTTTGTTCTGATTGTTTGGTCCTGCATTTTAACTGTTACAAACCTTCCTGTACATTAGTACTGTCCAACAGAAATATAAGGTGAGACACATATGCAATTAAGTTTCCTACTGCCACATTAAAGAAATAGCAAAAGGAAACAGGTTAAATTAACAACTTGTTTTAACTCATTAACTTAGTATGTCCACAATATTATTATGTCAACATGCAATCAATATAAAAATATTAAAATTTTTTTTATTTTTTTTTTTTTGGTACTAAGTGTTCTAAATCTGGTGTGTATTTTATACTTGCAGCACACCTCAGTTTAAACTAGCCACATTTCAAGGGCCCAGATCTAGATGGATAGTGGAGGCGAGACGCTGCAATGTTCAGACTTGAAGTCATCTCCTCCCTGCCCAAATCTGTTCCTTTTCCTGAAATCCCTGTTTGAATGTGGAACTATTTTCCTCCTAATGACCAGACTTTAAACTTCCTCTGGGACTGTTTCCCCGCCCTTTCACTGAATCACTGTCGGAGTATGTCATTTTCCAATCTCTCTCACGTATAATACTCCTCTTGACTCTCAACATCAATGCCCAGTTTAGGCTCTCATTATGTATTTCTCAGATAAATTACTTCCTATTTCTTGAAGTTATATGAGCACAGGGAATAGCAACCACATCTTTACTCCATCCACTGAATACCATCTTTTATTATACTAATTAAAAAAAAATTTTAATTTGGTAAGTAATACAGAAATTTTGATGATATTTTCTGAATACTAAGGTCTTTGAGGGGAAGATTATTTTGAAAGTTGAAGAGGAAATGCTGCATGATGGCTAAACAAACTAATTATGAGAGTCATTTGAAGTATGCGAAGAATGAGGCAATGACAGTATATACTGTTGCAGAGGAAGTAATGCACAGTTACCAAAAGGATTAACTTTGGATTCAGAAAGTCTTGATTTAAAAGCTAACTCTAACACTTATTATCTGAGTGGCCTAAGAACAATTATTTAACTTCTGTGAGACTCAGTTTCCTCAACTATAAAATGGGGGTAAGATATTTAAAATATTGGACAGACAATACATGTTCAACAAATGGTAGCTATTATTATTTAGATCATGTTAAAACAGCATTGCAGTTAAGGGTTGTTTGCGATGTAGGAATATTTCTTTATTATGTTATTTACTACAAATAAATGCTACCTCTACTACATATGGAGATCAACTCTTCATAATTTTTTTTTAAATGTTTATTCATTTTTGAGAGACAGAGAGAGACAGAGCATGAGCAGGGAAGGGGCAGAGAGAGAGGGAGACAGAATCTGAAGCAGGCTCCAGGCTCTGAGCTGTCAGCACAGAGCCCGACGCGAGGCTTGAACTCATGAACTGTGAGATCATGACCTGAGCCGAAGTCAGGCGCTGAACCGACTGAGCCACCCAGGCGCCCCTTCATAATTTTTATAAAGGACAGTGAACGCATAATGCCAGCTTCTAAAAATCTATCCTTAAATAGTCAAAGACTTAGATGCACTGTTTAAGTAGCCATAATAACAGCTAGTGGCACCACGGTGGTGCAGTCGGTTAAGTGGCCGACTTCTGCTCAGGTCATGATCTCACAGTTTGTGAGTTTAAGCCCCACGTCAGGCTCTGTGCTGACAGCTCAGAGCCTGGAACCTGCTTTGGATTCTGTGTCTCCCTCTCTCTCTGCCCCTCCCTTGATCGTGCTCTGTCTCTCCCTCTGTCTCTCAAAAATAAACATTTAAAAAATATTTTAAAAACTTTAATAACATATAAAGTGAATAATGAATAAAAACTAAAAAAAGACAAAGTAAGATAGAGAAGGGAAGGTCTATAAGATTATTAAAAATTGCTTCATTATACTAAATTTTTCAAGTGATTCAGAATTTACAACATTGTTAAAATCTTTCAGACTATTCAAATAACACTATCTGTTGGAACTTGAAGAATCCATAACTCTTAGAATGAAGTGCAAGTTTTTAAACTAGTCTTTAGGTCACAGTCTGTATATTCTCTAGAATATAATCTTATCCATTGGTGCTAGAATATCTTTAAACTGTTAAAATGAGAACAAAAGTTGTAAGCCTGGAGTTTATGTCACCTGAATACTGCTAAACTATGGGCTTGCTTTAGAGTCCAGGCAGTATCTTTATGCCTTCAGAGCCTAGTTTCTGCTTGTATGGTAAAACAAATGGCTTCTGTAAGCTACTATTAACTCTGAGCTAATTGACTTTTTTCTCTAATAGGTATGTTTCTAATCTGAATTCATTTGAATTTTAATATGGTTTATATTTTATGGTTTATATTATATTTTATTTTTGATAGGGAAAGAGTGTGACTGGGGGGAGGACAGAGAGAGAGAGGGACAGAGGATCCAAAACAGGCTCTGCACCGACAGCAAGGAGCCCAATGTGGGGCTTGAACTCATGAACTGTGAGACCATGACCTGAAGTGAAGTCAGATGCTCAACTGACTGAGCCACCCAGGTGCCCTGGAAAAGAGAATGTCTTTAAAACAAATCATCCCAATAAAATATACCAGCCTAGAAATTATAGTAGCCTTTGTATATTTAGTAATAGCAAAGAAAGTACTAATTTCTTCAACAATTTCTGGAGCATCTAATATTTTTACGGTACCATTCTGAGTGATGGCACAGAAATCAAAGTGAATAAGGAGGGAAAGGAGCCTAGTTAGCCAGATTCTTTAAACCAGTCACCTCCCTGGTTACCACTTAATCTCCTCAAGAACCTGTGATATAGGCATTTTACAGAAAGAAGTCTGAGGCCTGTGGAGATTAAATACTTAGCCTGAAGTCACACAGTCTATCAGTCACTGATAGAGGTAAAAACTAAAAATGGGACTGTCCATATTTTTTACATTATGGTACACTAATACCTTGAGAAAATCTCCAAGGAGCCTAAATTCCAACGAGAGACATAAATCTTGTACGTGAATAAATAATAACAGTACATAGTTGTTTGTTTTTTCTTTTAATATTTATTTATTTCTGAGACAGAGAGAGACAGAGCATGAGCGGGGGAGGGGCAGAGAGAGAGAGAGGGAGACACAGAATCCGAAGCAGGCTCCAGGCTCTGAACTGTCAGCACAGAGCCCGATGCGGGGCTCAAACTCACAAACCGTGAGATCATGACCTGAGCTGAAGTCGGATGCTTAACCAACTAAGCCACCCAGACTCACCCAGTTAACATGGTTAACTGCCATGACAAAGAAATGACTGAAGCATTTTTCAACTCAGAGAGGGAAACATTACAGTAGGCTAAATAAGGGATGGCTTCACAGAGGAGGCATCTGATCTGGGCCTAGAGAGATGAATAGGAGTTACCCATGTGGAGGTACAGTGAAGAGGCAGGTACTTAAGTAGTGTGTTTAAATGAAAACAGGGAGGTGGTGAAACACAGGGTGTATGCTAAAACATTAGGCTATAGAATTAATGATTTAAGGGGCTTGGGGCTAGTAACAAAAGATAGGGCTGGGAAAAGAATCTGCGACAGTCTAAATGCCAAGCATTCATGAGTGACCAGATGGGAATATTTTCCTTGAGTTTCTCTACAGCTTTGAGCTTCCTTTTTTTTTTTTTTTTTTTTATAACCAATTTCTCAACTGTTCTTGTTGCTTCACTTTACCTGCTTTCCACCTATTTTAATACTTTACTAGTAACCATGCACTACTAAACTGCTGTCTTAGAAAAAGTAACTTATGACCTCCTAATAAGAAATTTCCACAGCTTCCCATTGGATGCTAACTTAGACCTTCAGTAGAATCTCACTTTGTTGACCACCTTACCTCTGACCTTTTGGAATCTCAGACATAGTGTCATGCCAGATCTCCTCCTACCTTACTAATATTCCGTCTCTATTTCCACTGGCTTTTACTCTTCCACGTCCTGCTTCTCAAATGTAGGGGTTTCTCAGTAGCTTAGTCTCAACCCTCTTTCTTTTTCTCTTTTCTTTAGAAATCTCATCCACATTCAGGACTTCAATACCATCTATCTTAATGCATTCAGTGCATAAAATCAAGATTGTTAGCCTGATGCTTTTTACATATTTCCACTTTCAAGCTTAAATCGTATTTCTAACTGCCAGATGGATACTTGCATTTGATATTCCACAAATACATCAGATTTACCATTTTAAAAGTCAGACTGATCATTTTGGTTTCTCAAAAACACCACCTTATTTCTGTCTTTCCTGTTTTTGAGCCACCAAAATGCTGGTTGTCAGGCCTACCTGCTAGTATTTCTCCTGTATCTTCTAAAGCTGATTAGTAGTCACATCCTTCTTTTACAAAGTCTCTTCTGTGGTCAGGGACAGGTGTTTGGATTTTCACAACTGCACTATCACAACAGTCCTCCTACCTGGTCTCTGTGCCTCTGGTTTGGCCATTCTTCCATTCATTTAGCACACTTATGCCAAACCTACAATTCTACTCCGCTGATCTTCATAATTCCCTAAATCCTACTGAATTGTGCACTAAGTTTCTTTCCCAAGCATGTGAACCCTCCCAAAAGCTACCTTCAAGCTACTATTTCAACCTTATCTCTCACATATCCTCTACAGTTACTCTAAATTTTAGCCAGAAACATACTAGTCAAAATTACGTTGGCAAACTTTAAGATTCAGCACATGTACCCCTTTGTTCCTGCTATTTCCATGACCTAAAATGGTCTTTCTTCCCTATCTCTGTCTACTCAAATCTTCCTCAGCTTTCAACACTTCATAGAAAAAGTGGACTTGATCACAGCGTTGGGGCAAGGTTGTCAACCTCACTGAGCCTTGGTTTTTTCTCATCTATAAATTGTGGCTATATTCAGCATATGCATTATAACAAGACTAGTACAAAGATTAAGGATGAGCACGAGTAAAAACACTATCAGCTGCTTAGAAGGCATGGTTTTTTAATGACAAAATATAATCCAAAAAACTCATAACTATCAAATTACATAAGCAATTTAAATAATTAAAACTAAATAATCAATAATTTTAAGTAAAATTTGATGGTAAAATGATACTAAGTGCTATGCTATTAAAGGTATCTACTCTAATGTGATTGATGGGTTTTTTCTTTTTATTTTTTTAAAGTTTATTTATATTTTGAGAGAGAGAGACAGAGAGAGAGAGAGAGAGAATGCACACACAAGCAAGCAGGGGAGGGACAGAGAGAGAGAGAGAGAGAGAGAGAGAGAGAGAGAGAGAGAAAGCACACACAAGTAAGCAGGGTAGGGACAGAGAGAGAAGCCCAAGCAGGCTCCACACTGGCAATGCAGAGCCAGACGTAGGGCTTGAACCCATGAACTGTGAGATCACGACCTGAGCCAAAACCAAGAGTCAGACACTTACCCCAGGTGCCCAGGTTTGTTCTTTTTAAAACTAATGTCCATTCCAAAGATTAAACAAAAAAACACTTCAGTAAAAACAGAGACATGTTTATCAGAAGACCTAGACCCAACACCATTATATGGCCACAAGAAAGCATCCTTCTTTGCCTCAGTTTTATCGTCACCCAGTACATTCTGAGAAAGGTGTATATTCATATTTCTGAAGTGCATAGTCGTAATTATAGTATAAATGTAAAAAATTATAATATTATACAGATCGTCTTGTCTCAACTTCTTTGTATTAAGGATCTTGACACCCACTATTTAAGGAAATAGTGAGATGCCAAACAGTCATTTTTGTCATAGATACAAAAAGTTGAAGTACAGAGACACTAAGAGATTTTTTTCAATGTTGCCCAAGTCAGTAATGGAACTGTAAACATGACACAGGCTTCTGATTCCTTATGTGGGATCTCACTTAGTTTGCTAACTATTCACTGGGTGAAAAGTACATTTAGATTGAATACCTTATTTTTTAGCCAAACGTTTTTTTTATACAACAGAAGACACTATGAATAAGTAACTACACAGGAAAGTTTTTATAACTATAGTATGCTTAAATTTTTATCAGACTGCTTATATTACTTTATATAAGTAGTTAAAAATCTTTCATTTTTATTTTATTTATTTTTTTAATATTTATTTATTTTTGAGAGAGAGATAGACAGAGAGACAGAGAGAGACAGAGAGAAGCAGAGAGAGGGAGACACAGAATCTGTAGCAGGCTCCAGGCTCTGAGCTGTCAGCATGGAGCCCGATGTGGGGCTCGAACTCACAAACCGCAAGATCATGACCTGAGTCAAAGTCAGACGCGTAACTGACTGAGCCCCCCAGGGGCCCCGAAAATCTTGCTTTTTTAAAATTGTGCAGCTTTTAAACTTGAGATTGAAGATTTAAAATGGCAAAGAACAATTATCTTGCATAATTTTCAGTCAGTTTTTATTTTTTCCCAGATGCTTTTCTCATTTTCTCCAGTTTCCAGGAAGGTGCCTTAGGAAAATTTTGAATTATATCTGTTCTTTTTTCTTATGGCATGAGAAATATTATCTTAATATTAGGGTGATGAACTCAAACACTGACCTTTTCTAACATTCACCTTCAAAAAAAAAAAAAAAGTAAGGTTATTAAGACCTGTTTGACATGCTTTTGAAAAGAACTTTAGTCTACAAAAATGAAGTGGACAGTAAATGAATTTGTTTAGAGACCTTATTAAGCAAGCTGACAGCTAAACATATGTCCACTACAGATGACTGTTTCTTGGACCATACATGTAGTACTTGCAGTTAGCTTAAGCCTGCTATTTCCCAACATCTGATAAGAATTCATAACACATGGAAATGATTGCAAAGCAAACAGTACACCCTTCATGGTTTTTAGCCTGCTGCTTTAATCACAAAGATACTGAATCTGTTTGTAATGAAACAACAGCTTGGCTGTTGATGAAATCATAAAATAGCCATAATAGAAGCCTGTCACAGGTATTAAAACTATAAGTGTATGGCATGAGTTTTACATTTATGGTATCATCAGGAGGAACAGGGATGGAGGTTTACCATGTATAGGAATGTATACTATGTTGTAGTTTATACATGAATTTTGAAAATATGTAGATATATCCAGGAAATATCTAACCAAATTAAATATGGGAAACTTGTATGTTTAAAGCTCTGCTTTACCTATTACTAGCAGGATGGCCTTAGACAACTAAGTTAAGCAATCTAAGTCTCAGTTTCTGCATCTCAAAAGGTGAAAAGCAGTAAAGTTGTAAGAAATGAATACAATTACATGGAAATTGCTTACCATACTTAACATGACGCTGGGCCTAGAGTGTGTACTCAACATTGGTTTGCTTCTATTATTATTTATCTCACCCCCGCCACCGACACTATTTCTACTTTTACTATTTACAGAATCAATTACTGACAAAATGAGACCTCAGGCTAACTAAAGAGATTAAAACGACATATCCTTTTCTCAAGAATGCACAGATTTCAAAAACTTACTGATAAGTTTTTATGTCTGATGCACTGTTTGGATTAAATACCATATGCTACAAAAATGAAAAATGCAGCAGTTTCAAAACACTAAAAATTACAAAACTCACATATCTTAATTCTGGTCACTGAACACTTGGAACTGAATTGCTTATTTTCTTTCATTGTAATCTAGTTGAGAAGGTAGAGAATAAACAAGTCAACTTAGAAACGGCTATATACTTAAAAGTTCTATGAGGGAGGCTAATGGAGAACCTATAGTATTTTAGCCTAAATGATCTTAGAAGAAGATATCTATCAAAAGACAGGTTTGGGGTGCCTAACTGGCTCAGTCAGTTATGCATCTGACTTTTGATTTCGGCTCAGGTCATGATCTTGTACTCTGTGGGTCCAAGCCCTGCATCAGGCTCTTTGCTGGCAGTGTGGAGCTTGCTTGGGATTCTCTCTCTCTCTCCCTCTCTCTCTGCCCCTCCCCTACTCACACACTCTCTCTCTTTCTCATAATAAATAAATAAATAAATCTTTTTAAAAAGATAAGGTTTAATCTGAGAGATAATGTTCTACATGTCCTTCATAATCTGTTGGACCAATACGTAGGAATAGAAAGACTCCAATTTCGAAACAAGGAGGAGTCTAAATGCACCTGCACATAGCCTTAAGACTTAAAATTTTACTCATTTCATATGAAGGATCACATTTTTTTCTACATAAAAAGTTTAGACATCTGATGTAGGTTGCCATTAATCTTTGTAAGATCTCTCTCAAATTTTAGAAAATTTTCTTCTTTTCCAAATCAGACTAAACAATGAATCCTGCACAAAATGATAAAATGTCCGTACTGGTAGGTGATATTGTTATTCTGTCTAAACACCAAGTAAGAAGTTCAGAATCAAACATGTTATTTTATAGCAAGACCTTGGCTTAGCCAATATTTCACAGAAGTGGAGTAAATTTGTTGTGGCAGAAATTCGGTCTTTAGCCATATGTCTATTCTCCAATCCAACTTTACGAATGATATTAACTGAATATGAAAAACATGAGATTTCCATTTCCAGTAAGGCTTCATACAAGGTAATCTGAAAATTCTCTTGCAATCAAATACCAAGAAGAGCTGAATAAAGTACATTTAAAAAATGTAATAAATGCATAACTTAGCTCTTTAAATATATAGCTTAGCTCACTAAAAACCAAGGGGTTGAAAAACAAGGAGAGGACTGAGAACTAGAGCAAGAGGCATTTCACTTGTTACTGGGCCACTCTGAATTAACGGGTCTCAGTAATCTAGGATTGGGTTTTAACTTGGGGTTTTAATCATGAGGACTGAAGTAGTACTCCTACACATAAATCTAAGGATTCTCTACTCATTGGAAAGGTGGAAATAAACACATCTACTAAAAAAGCACAAGAAAACTATAAAATAGGTTGTCTGTCTCAGGTCCATGCAGGTAAGCAGGCTCTCAAACTAATGAATATTCTCAAAACATCTCAGGAGTATTTTTAATTAAAATTACCAGTGATCTATAGTACTTTAATGGGCCTGTTGGAACAAAAGGCAAATTTTCTCCGAAGGAAGAAATCCTCAATCATATTTCAAAGAACACTCAAGAGTTCTTAAAAAAAAAAACAACCTCCCAATAAAGACTTCACAATATATTTATATATATATATATATATATATATATATATATATATATATATATATAGCATTGTGAGTGATAATCAGAGGAACAACAAATAACAGAACCTGACCCTCAAAATTTCAGACTGCAAAAATAAAACAAGTATGTTTATTATATGGAGAGAATAAAAAATTGAATACAAAATCCACATCCATGACTGGAAAAAGAATCAAAACAACTTTCAGAAGGGATGAATAGCTAAAATTAAACTCAATGAACTATTGAATAGCTGAATAAAAGAGATTGAGTGAATTAGATATATCTGAAAACGCACATAACACAAGATGCAAAACACAGAGGAAAAAAATCAACAACTGTGGGCGGTTAGAAGAAATGGGAGACAAAGTGAGAAGGTCCATTACAGGTGGAATTGCAGAAAGAGAAAACAGAAACTGAAATTGAGATAATGTCTGAGAATTTTCCAAAACTGTTGAAAAATGTTAGTCTTTATGTTCAGGAAGCTCAATGAATTCAAGCAAGATAAATAAAAAGCAAATCCAAATGCAGACATATCATAGTCAAAATGCGGAACACCACAAATTAATCTAAAACAACTAGCATAATTAAGGATAAATCATTTAAAATTAAATACACCTTTTTCTTTGACAGAGAAAGTAGCCTGACATATTGTGAGAATAAAGCAGTCATACACTCATGCAGCATAAGGCAAGAATGATATCTTTCATTGTTGTCATTAAAGCAAAGAACAAATAATGGCTGGATGCTTAAGCAAAAATGATTATGGATTAGTCCTAACTAGCTTAACTCTTTCAAGAATGTGAAAAAACAGGTCAAAGTTAAGGTTGGGATATATTTCTACCAACACACAAACAGGATCTTACCCATTTTCTGGCCTATAATGCTGTCTTGGGTATAAAGCAGAGGACAAAACAATTATAGGTGTAGGATATAGGGGTGGATCCAGGGGGTAGCAGGAGTACTAGCAGCAGCAAGAATATAAAGACAGAGGGACATTTAGCTGACAGCACAACATGAGTCAACACCATGATGTGACTGCCAAAAAAGTATGCATGATCATAGGTCTGATTAAAAGAAGTACACTATTCCCAATATGCATGTTACACTTTTTGCAGTTGTTCCACAGCCCTTGGTATTGTTTTGTTTCGTTCAGTCTTTATTCTCCCAGCTTTTTGGTTTACAGAGATTCTACTAATAAATATCCTCTAGCTCAGAGATTCTTTCCTCTGTGTCCAGTCTACTAATAAGCCCATTCAAAGGCATTCTTCACTTCTCTTACAGTGTTTTTAATCTATAGTGTTTCCTTTTCATTCCTTCTCATCTTTTTGGTCTTCATCTCTCTGCTTATGTTGCCTATGTGTTCTTTCATGTGGTCTCCTTTATCCAGTAGAGCTCTTAGCATATTAATGATGGCTGTTTGAAATTCCCAGTCTGATAATTCTAACATCCTTGCTATATCTACTCTGATGCTTGCTCCGTCTCTTCAAACTGTGTCTTTTGCTTTTTGTTATGCCTTGTAATTTTTTCCTGGTCGCCATTCACGATGTACTAGGTGAAAGGAACTGCTGTAAATAGGCCTTTAGTAAAGTGGTGGGGAGGTGTGGGAGAAGGGAATGCCCTATAGTCCTATGGTTAGGTATTAGTCTTTAGTGATCCTATGCCTCTGGACTGTGACTTCACAATTGTTTCTCAGGTTTGTTTTTCTGATTTGCTTTTGTTTTTGTTTCTTTCCCCCCATTAGGTGGGGCAGGATGGCTTGAGTGGGCTAGAGTTGCTATTTCCCTTCTCTCACAAGGAGGACTAGAGCTAGAGGAAGTTAGCTATTTCCTTTCCCCCAGGTAGTTAGGCTCTGATAATTCCCTAGAAGGTTAGGCTCTAGTTAACTACTTTCCCTTAAAGGCAAGGAAGAGGAACACGGTCTTCTGGTATATTTCCAAAAAAAAAAAAAAAAAAAAGTTCCTTTTACTCTCTCCCTGGAGGAGGCACTAAGGGATTTTTGTGTTATATTTACTGTAAAAACCGAGTTGAACTCTCAGGGGTAAATCTCACAATATTGTGGGGAGGCCTCCCTATGACTGTGTCTGTCCCCCTTAGGTTTGTCCACACTGAGCCTCCAGCAATTCATCAATGATGGTCACGTTTCTCATCCCAGCCCTGTTCCCATGGTAGTTTGTTCTGGTGCTCAGGTGAGCTGCAAATCCCTCTGTTCACCTGTCTTTCCAGTCTTGAAGGCAGCAGTTTGCCCTGTTTCCTCCCCTCTGGTGGTGATCCAAGGAGAGGAAAAAAGCAAGGTTAAAGAAGTAATTTTCTTAGAAGAGAATATATTTTTACTTTCCTTGAATTTAACATAAAAATACTAAATGGAAGACTAAAAGAGTTTCTAAATTTTATACAAATGCTTCTTTGTGTCAAAAGATTTCCTAAGAAATCCTTCCATTTTATGAAAAAATGTCATAAAAACAGTAAAAGAGTGGAGTTCCTTTTTTTTTTTTTTTTAAATGACATGATTCAATTTTAGGCATACAGATTAACTTCTTTCCTAAAGGTTGAGGAAATTAGTGTACTTAACATTTTTTCCACTTTTTCCTTCCTCCATTTTCCAATTTGGGTTAGTTATATTATTGTTTTCACATTGTCAGTGTTCATAGCATTTATATGCACAATTTTCACAGTTGAATAGCCTTAGTTTTATATTTAAATGGATTTATTGTTCACCACCATCTCTTTGGCCGCAGTCCTGAGTTTAAGAGATATCTGGAATAATGTTCACTTACTGTCAATGATAGTTTTCTCTGGATGTAGGTGTGTTATTGTTTTGGGTTTCCTATTCTTGCTTGGGGATATACTGCCTTAATTTTTTTCTAAGTAGGCATCATTTTTACAAAAAACTAAGTCATTTAGAAAAAAAATTTAATGAGCTACACTTAGCTCATTAGTTAGATACATAGTATCTAACACTGTGATTCATTATGTACTGCAGGCTAAATAAATATAGGCATAAACTAAGGGAGAAATGGTATCAGAATACTAATCATGAGAACCATCAGAGAGATGTGTACAAGCTAGATACGAGGAGGAATTTTATGAGACATGTCATATGTAACACAGAATAAAAAGCACTAAGTAAACTGCAACAGATGAAATAATATATACCTAAAAATGATGAGGTCATTTTTGTGAAGGTCATACTTACTAAATGACCAATAAGCATTATGTAAATTATTTATTAAAGACTTCCCACTTCCCACAGTATTCTTGCTTTGCTAAACTTGTTTCACTTACCTCAAAATGACTTCAGTATTATGTATAAGTATGAAGATGTGAACAAATGACTTTAAATATAGTACCTGGTATGGATTAAGTGAGGAAGAAAAGTGAGGCAGAAGTTTTTCTGGCATTCAGCTAGACTTTCATCAGCATGGATTAGAATTGTACAAATTGGCTTCCAGAGAACCATAAGGTTTTACAACAGGGTTTCACAAATGGAGTTGCACATGGATGGTCCTCTTAAATCACTGAGACTTTGTACATTTTAAGTTTAGGGACTGTTGACCCTGCCTTTCTTATCTAATACATGTAAAGACATTGAGGTCCCTCCTTCACCTGCAAACCCCTTTCAAATGGCTCCTGAACCATCTGTGATGAAGACAAAAAGTAAATCATGAGCTTCTATTCCACTTGAGCACGAGTCACTCTGTTTTAGGTCTATAATCGAGTCTAATCCAAGTGTAGTCTTTCTGAGAGTAACTACAAGATGGTGATGATGATGATGATGATGATGATGATGATGATAGTTTTATTATTATACCTTATTTTTCTGATTTCAGACTCTCTTCTCACTCGCTGGGTGGGAGTTCCCAAGTTCCCCCAAAAGTACTTTGCTTGATTTTTCAAGATAGATGAGCCATTAGATAAATGGTGCTCTTGTTTACCTGACTTTGAAGACTACCCTTCGTAACTGCCTTGTCTAATTGGCAAGCTTAGACTCTTTTGGTCCAATATCAAGTTCACTGCAGCCTTTTGACCTGAGGACGGATTTGCTTGCCCTCAAGTCAGTTTCCAAACTAGAGGCAGGGTAATTTTTTAAAGCTCAAATTTGATCTCATTGATTTCTTGCTACAGCACCCCTTAATTCTTCAAGTCCATACCCATTAACTTTATTACAAGGTTCTTCATGGTCTCAACTATGCTTTATTCTTTAGCTCTAGCTCTGATGCCTCACCCCTTGCATACATTCCACACATTCTAAAATCCTGTTAGTTCTTAGAATGTATCATAATCCTTGACACCTACTCCTCATGGCTTATAACACTCCTCTCTTCCACTTCCCTTCTACTCATAACTCACATTTATCCCTAAGATCTCAGCTTCCATGCCCTTTCTCTGCAGAGACTTCTGACTCCAAAACTGGTACACAAGCTCCCTATATTTATCTTCACTGTCACACTTACCATATCATATTTTTAACTGCCTGTTACTTCTTTGTAATCTCCATTAGTCCAATAAAATCAAGTCATTTTACTTTTATAACCCAAATAACTAGCACAGAATCTGACACATAAGCAGTAATTCAACACTCAGTAAATATGTCAAATAGTACACCTAACACTAAAAAAAATAATTCATTTCTTTTAAGCATTGGCAAAATGTATCAATGCTAAGTGTGTGAACACTTTAACTCAGTAATTTTAGGCTGCATTGTTAGGTGCCAAAAGTGTTCAAGCACCTGGATAGGTGCAAGATAATGTGCTGACTCTTCACTACATCACTGTTATAATGGGAAATGTTGATTTAAAATCATTAGAATACATAATGCAGATTATATACTAAAGACAAAGTATTTTTTGATTTATAAAGAATCATGTGTTTGTGAATGTGTGCATACCTACACACAAAAACAAAAATAGGGGCACCTGGCTGGCTCATTTGAAAGAGTCATGCAACTCTTGATCTCAGGGTAATGAGTTCGAGCCCCACGTTGGGTGTAGACATAAACAAACAGACTTTTTTTTTTGTTCTTGTTAAAGAAAAGATTTGAAATGAGGTTTGCCAAAATGAATATGACGATTAGCTCTGTAGAGTGCAATACCATGTGATAATGATTTTAAGAACTCTTCATTCTGATTATGAAGATAAACCTATTTCTGTTTAGAAAAAGAAAAGTTTCTGTTGTTAGGGGGAATTATGTCAAATGATTTCCTCTGAATATCCTTGGTAGATATTATAATCCATTGTTCCTTCCATGATCTTCTTTAAAATTCAAAAAAAAAAATATATAACCAAGAAGTTAAATAAAAAATATTGTGACATCCAAGACACTTACTGCATGATTTTTACTGATTTTTGATTTCCACAATGGTCTCACTACGTAGTCTTAAAAATCTGAGAGTATTTTTAGTAACATATATTAAGTCAAGAACAGGAGAAAGGGTATGGCATATTTCCTTACACAACATTTAGATTTTTCTATTTGCAAGACAAATGAAATTTAACATAAGGTATACTCCAATTTGTACTAATAGGTCTATTACTACAATGATGGTATTGAGTCTTTAAGCAAAGGTTTCTTAAAATTTCCATTGCAATTTAATTATCCACCCCTATGGATAAATAAACTCGCTTTATGAATTTGATGAAACTACAAGCCCAGGACACTCAAAAACATTTTGCTCAGTCTTGATCTCACCTCTCACAACTAAACATTTGGAGCCTACCTGATATATGCTTCTGTTTCATGACTAAGCCACTCAGGATGTTTTGGAGAAAGAATATAAACTTTTACTTTTTTTTTTTTTTTAAAGCTTCTTTTCTATTCTAAGGGTCATGGGGGCAGGGGATGGGGGAAAAAGTAAGGAAATAAGACAGTTAAGGTAGAAGAGAAAAGGTTTTACCATTTTTTCAGCAGCAAACAATAAACCTTTCAATTGAGGGAGAGGGAAAAAAAATAGTTTCTTTCCTTTCTAGCTACATAAATCACACAGTTCAGTATAAGAGTATTATGGATATGAAAGGCTCTAAGCCACAGCCGGAGCCATCAATTTGTGCTTCCTGACTTTTGTAAAAACTTTCACCTACATTGTGGCTAACGACTTGTTCTAAATTAAGCTACAGATTTTCTGCTTCTAGAACTGTCTAGCATTTAGCTGAAAACAAGTTGCATCCTTAGAGGCATTAGCAACTAGTTCTTAGAGCTGATTTATTCCCAGGGTATTGCTGCAGAAAAAGCCAGTTTTTCTTCCTGTGAGTCTATGTACGACTTACCCTCTCTGTGGGTTTCCTACTCTCTTACCACCTGGCAGACAAATAGGACCAAAAAATTTGCCTGAACTGTGCTAGATCAGCCTTCAAGAAAATAAGGACAAGATGTGAGCCAGGAAAAGCACTTTGGAAACTACTTGCACCTAATAAAAACATATTTTTAATTTAGCTAATGTGAAATCCAAACCAGTTCAGTCCAAATGGAAAAGATGCTTTATTTGTATTTATGTGAGTTCTTAATTTAGTCTTGATTCATGCTTCATGAATAAAATTTTATAGAATAAGGGGCACATTTGGCTATGCATCCCTTTGCTTTTCGTTAAACCAATATGAGGTATGTGGCAAGATTCAATATTTGTCCTTAATTTTGTCAATAAGCTAGAATTTTCTTTTATGGAGTAAATTTATTAAAAAGTTATAATCACTAAAGTAATATGACTAGAATCTCACATGGTTACTTTTATTTTTTTTCTCTAGTCCAAAAATATTCCAAGTACTGTGCTAATAAAATAAGCACATCCATACGTACTATCTCATTTAGTCCCTAGCCAACTGAGCAACTCCAGCTAAGGCCCAAGATATAGTAGAACAAAATGAACCACCCTCTTTGTACCCTGTGCAAATTCCTGATCCACACAATTATGTTTCTTGTTTTAGTCACTAAGATTTGGGGTGGTTTTACACAGCAAGAGATAACTGGAACAGGATAACACTACGATATGTAGTCATTTATATATTAATAATCTACCAAGAGCACTCATAAGTAAGAAACTAATGATATCTTTTGAAGAAATTCACGATTATTAGTCATTTCAAATGGTGCCCACAAAGAGTTGGGTCAAAGTATTTCGAGTTAAGAGGCAACAGAAGTATTTACGTTACTAGAGTTTACAGTATTCTGTTATATATGTAAAGTACACGCTCAGAAAATCTATGGGAAATTTTAAGCCAGGAAATTTGACGCTGTTATATTAAACAACATTAATAACATGTGAATTCATTTAAATATCAACAAATGAATAAAACTGTTAAATTGTGATCATCTGTTGAGGTCAACAATATAACGGTAGCTTAAGTACAACGCTTAAGTATGGCACAGCAGTTAAGTACATTGTTACCTTAAGAGAGACTACCTGAGTTGAAGTTTGCAGTTATTTTTTAGCTTTCAACCATGGCTCCTCAACTCAAAATGGATCTAATAATACTAACTACTGATAGGGTTGTTCAGAGTGTTTAATAAAGTAACACAGATGAGTGTGTACATAAGATGTGCAAATAAGTACTTGTTATTATTGTAATATTTTAACTTTATCAACAATAAAATGTTCATACCACAGTCAAAATTAAGTAAATAATCACATTTTAAACTTCTGTACAAGGTCTTGATAAGAATAAGAAAATCCACATAAAGAGCTCTGTATAGTCCATGAGGCATAATAAGTACTCACAATAATAATAATAGAATCCTAATGGGAAAAACCTTAAATCTCTGGTTCTGCTTCTAGAATGTTGCCCTCTTATTGGTTGTATACACAGCACCTTCCTTACACAGACTTTTATATGAATAGTCTGCTTTCTTTTTAAAAATAAACTGAAGGGGCGCCTGGGTGGCTCAGTCAGTTATAAGCTCAAAACACTCATAGTTAACCTTACCATTCCTGATAGGTCTACTTCCTATTATGTTAGTGATATGTGCAATTCTACTCTGAATTCTAATCAGGTCTTGCTCTCAATTTTAATATGTTCTTTTCTTTGAGATACAAACTGTATCTTAAGTATATTTAGTTCAGTTAAGTTTTAGCAGATATATACACTGTGTAACCCAAATTCCTGGAATGTTTTCATCATCTCAGAAAGTTGCCTTGTATCTTTAGTACGTAATCTCTGCTACTCCTGCTACCTCCTCACCCCTTGCTCACAACCACTGTTCTCTTCTCTATCACCATCTACTAGTTGCATATTCTAACAATTCATGTAAATGGAATCATACAGTATGTTCTTTGTGCCAGACTTCTTTCACTGAGCACAAAGTGTTTTCTAAGGTTCACAGAAATGACTACAGTATGTATCAGCAGTTTCTTTTTATTGCTGACTAATATTCTATCATATGACTATACATGGTTTATCGTTTTCTTGTTTATGTAAATCTAGGTTGCTTCCTCTAGTTTTGGGCCATTATGAATACAACTATTATGAACCCGCATAGACAAGTCTTTTTGTGAATAAATCCTTTCATTTCTCTTTGATAAATACCTGGGCATGACAAATACTTAAGTGTGATGGGACACGGGTACTTGTATGCTTAACTCTATAAAAAAACTGTCCAATTGCTTGTCATATTTCATACTTTCACCAGAGATTGGTATTTAACAGTTCCAGTATACTACATCCTTGCTAAAAGATTTTTTTTTTCCAGCTAGTCTAATGGGTGTTTTGGCAGTTTAATTTGTGTTTTCCTGTATATGATATTGAACATTTTTTTCATGAGCTTATTGGCCACCCATTTGTCTTCCTATAAAATGTCTGTTTGAGTCTTTACCACATCTTAAAAACTGTCTTATTTTTGAATGGTAAGATTCTAAATATAAGTTTTTACCAAATTTACATGATGTACATGTTTTCTCCCAGTCTTTGGCCACCTACTCATTTTGTGTGTGTGTTGATGTCTTTTGATACACAGAAATTTTTAATTTTGTAGAATTCCTTGCTTTCTCTTTAAAGTGCAAGTAACACAGAAATGATGTAAAGTCCAATCACGATTCTAACAACAGTTTCTTAAATCCAAAAAAGAAACCCAGAATGAGGCCCAAGATGAGTTTTTAGTAGGAAACCGAGATCTGTCACTGACTTCTGATCCAGGGTTTCTTCCATGACTCTGATATATCTGACCTCACTAAATGGTTTTTCCATTTTTGAGTTTTTTTAAATGACTTGTTAAGGCCACTTTGAATGAGTCCCTGAGTTCCAGTATTTTAGCAATGTCACCTTATTTACGCAAATGTATTATTATCTTGAATGTTTTTTTTTTTTTCAAAGTCAACAAACTGGGTATTAACGTGGGACAGGCACTAATATAGCCAGGTTGCCAAAAACTGCTAACAGGTCCTCTGTGGATATGATTCTTAGATTACCCAACAGTGGGACCCTGTCACCAGTTCCACTTTTATAGGCTTTGTATTGCTAGATTTCTTAAACCTGAGAGCTGTCGGGTGAATTCCTGACTGAGCTTATCTTGCCCACACATAGGCATTTGTCTTTGTCTTTTTGTGAACACTGGTAGAACACTAGTCAGTGAGTAACTCTGGTGAAAAAGGAAGTACAGTCTTTATTAGGCAGTGATGAATGAATTGAATACTGAAATTTAAACTGGTAATAAATGGTGCTGCCTAGACTTTATTCTTTAAAACAATATATTGCCCAGATGTTAACTTACTCAAACCTTAAATCAACCAAGAACTCACAACATCTCTAATCTGGTACCTTCTCAGAGAGAATGGAATGGAAAATGCATTGTCAACTGACACTTTTCTCTTTGCTATGAAAATATTACTATTCTTTATAGGCTTTTACACATTCATAGATTTTTTTTCAACATACTTATATTTTCAGCCTAAGCTAGTTCATTAGCTCACAACATCTGGTCCATCACAAAGTGTTACTGTATGGAGACCATTTACAGAAATAAAATTTAATGCAGATATGATTTTCAGAATTATAAAAAATAGTATTTATTATACAGAAAGGCTGTGAAAAGACAACTAAGAATAAGTCAGTTGCTACTGCTTCCAAAGATTCCTTCAAATCCTTAATCTTTAACTCAAACAATTTCTACTCCGTAAGACTACTAATGACTTAAGATGATTTCTTTTCTTCTGATGAATGTGATATCCCTGAGTGATCCAAGTCCCTAAATTCCTCCAGGAATTACTTTTGCAAATAGAGCAATAAGAGAACTTTCAAATTTCTTACCCCAAATGTCACCACTAAAAACAAAGATGAAAACTTGCTGAAAAACTAAATTTTATTAGAAGTACAGACTGAAATCTAAGTACCTCTTTTACATATACTAAATTTCTTTAAGACAAATATGAAAGTAACATAACAACTCTCAAAATATAAATACTGTAAATAGTTTTGAGAAAAATGAAAAACCAATTCTCGGTTTTAGAGCAAATGCTTTATAATATTTCCTCTAATAAGGACAACTATTTGCATTTACTTTTCAAAGTATACTCTACAAAACCTTTAATTAAAGCATAAATATATTAACATTTTAAAAAACTAAAACCATTGAACAAACCAATTGTGTCCCTATAAATATAGATATTAGGTGGTGAGTGCTAATGATATAACTGGCCCATCAAAGGACCCTTTTTTGCTTTTTTAAGAGATTGTGAGATACCTGCTAAGACAAAATCATTAATGTTGGAGACTGCAATCATCTAAAAAGAAAAAAACACAAAATCTGCATCCAAAAAGAAGGATGTTGATGTTAATAATTCTCCCTAATCCAAGCTTCCTCCTGCTAGTTGAATTTACATTTGACCTGTTCATATTATGGATTTCTTATAAATAGCCATTTTTTTTCCTTTGCTTATCTGTTGGAAGCCTAAAACGACACTGCATTAAATTGGGAAAGAATTTTCTCCTATAAAAGCAAGGGAGAGGGAAAACATCTGAATAATAAAGGTTACTCCTAGTTATTCATGCTTCCATATGCTTATCTTTCTTGTCCTATTAAGTAAACAGGAAAACCTAAAAAAGCTTTCTGAAGAATCCTTTTGTATTCAACCAAATATTATTTATGAAATGGTCATGATGGATACATTACTTAAGTAGGTACAGTGTTACCATATTATCCTTAATGCTCACTGTGTAGGCTTGCTTTGGTCATTATTCAATAAACATTTATCTCTGTAAGGTCAAAAGAAGATGTTCTACTTGTTTGAGCCTAATAGTGCTTGGTTTTGATTCATAAATACAGTACAACTATATCTTACACATTTCTTATATTACTTTCAAGGAAGGGAGTAAATTAATTGAAACCTCCTCATTTTAAACACAGAACTAATGGAACCTTGCTCTATATCAGCATTATCTGTATAAGGTGAAACACTTATAGACCACCTGACTATTATGCCAACATGTTCAGAGAAAGATATATATCTTCTAGATGCAAACACAGAAGTCTCTGAGAATGTTGCTTTCACTCATTGCTAACAGAATACTACTTAAAACATTCTCTTGCAATAATTACTAAGGAGTTAAAATGTTCTGCTCTCTTGTTCTCAAATCAGTTTTTTCAAATATGACAACAACAATAAATATCTTTTTCAAAAGGCCAAGAATTGCTAATTATTATACCATTAATATTGAAGTTACCAAGCATTTATTCAAGATAGCAAAAGTTTAAACATGACCACACTAACTATAAACTTGGCTCAGAGCACCAGTGATCTCATATCAGCCTGTAGGCACTGCAGGGGAGGAAAGAATAGAAAAACTAAACACCACAATTCTAAATGTAGTAAACTAGATTCTTTTTTCTTGACAAGCCTCTTAAAAGCAAACAAACAAATCTCCAAAACTTCAATTCCTAGGTACAATGAATGGTTTTCTTATAGAAGAATCAGCATATTTGTCTTTCACAGGTATTATAAAAAAAAATCACTGGGCTCAAAGAAAGGAGACTACCAAAGCCATGGATAGTTTATGACCCTATGCTAGAACAGTGATGGGTGTTTATGAGAATAACACATAAAAGTCAACATCAGTGCTGAAAATTGGAATATTAATAGTGTTACAGCCATAAGAAGAGCTATTTCTAAGATTGTCTTATTTTATCCTAAAGCACAGAACATTGAGTCTATTAATCTCTATCCAAGATCAACATTATAAAGCAAACATTTTCTGAAAACCTAGTTTTAGTACATCTCAACCATGAGCTTTTATAAAACAGCTGCTATGTGTAAGGTGTTTATTGCATAAGGCACTGAAATCAAAATTGTGTCAGTACTTCTCACGCCCATTCAGGTAGCTGCTGTCAAAACATACAAACAAACAAACCGAAAATAACAAGTGCTGGCAAGGATGCAGAGAAATCATCACCCTTATGTACTATTGGTGGCAATGTAAAATGGTGCAGCACTATGGAAAACTATCAGTATGGTGATTCTTCAAAAAATTAAAAGTAGAATTACCTTATCAATCAGCAATTCCACTTGTGGGTATATGTCCAAAAGAACTGAAAGTAGGATCTCAAAGAGATATTTGCACACTTGTGTTAACAACATTATTCACAATAGCTAAAATGTGGAAGCAACCCAAGTGTCCATCAGTGATGAACTGATGAACAAAATGTGGTACATAAATATGGTGGAATATTATTCAGTCTTTAAAAAGAACAAAACTGACACATTCTATAACATGGATGAACCCTGAGGACTTGATGCAAAGTGAAATAAGCCCATCACAAAAAGACACATACTGTATGACTACTTATCTGAGGTATCTACAATAGTCAAATTCATAGAAACAAAGTATAATCATGGCTGTCTGGAACTAATATGGAAAGGAAAATGGGGGCTATTAGTGGATAAAGAATTTTAGTTTTGCAAGATGAAAAGTTGCAGAGATTGGCTGTACAACATGAATATACTTAACACTACTGAACCATACATTTAAAATGTATAGGATGGTAAATTTTATGTTATCTGTATTTTACCACAAATTAAAAAAAAATTTTTTTAAATAGATTTCCGGGGGGGGGGGGGTGGAAACAGAAATTGTGTCAGTACTTTGCATATGATAGTGCTCAATACATGCTAAGTAAATTAAATTTTTTAGAATTGAATTATAGTTGACATACAATGTTATATTAGTTTTAGGTATACAACATAATGATTCAACAAATCTATATGTTATGCTATGCTCGCCACAAGTGTAGTTACCATCTCTCACCATATAATGCTAACATCATACCACTGACTGTATTCCCCACACTGCACTTTTCATCCCCATGACTTATGCATTCCATAACTGGATCTCTCCCACTCTTCTTCACCTATTTGCCCATCTCTCCCCACCTCGCCCTCCCTCCCCCAAGCCATCAGTTTGTTCTCTGTATTTATGGGTCTATTTCTGCTTTTTGTTTTCTTTCTTTCTTTCTTTCTTTCTTTCTTTCTTTCTTTCTTTCTTTCTTTCTTTCCCTTCCTTCCTTCCTTCCTTCCTTCCTTCCTTCCTTCCTTCCTTCCTTCCTTTCTTATTTATTTTGAGAGAGAGAGCCCACTAGGAGGGGAGGGGCAGAGAGAGGGAGACAGAGAATCTCAAGCAGGCTCTGCGCTTTCACTGCAGAGCCTAATGCAGGGCTCAAACTTATGAACGTGAGTTCATTACCTGAGCCAAAATCAAGAGTCAGACACTTACCTGACTGAGCCACCCAGGCACCTCTTACTTGTTTTTTAGATTCCACACATAAGCCAAATCATATGGTATTTGTCTTTCTCTGTCTGACATATTTCACTTAGCAACATACCCTCTAGGTCCATCCATGTTGTTGCAAATGGCAAGATCTCATTGTTTCTTTGTTTTCAAGTTTATTTTGAGTGAGAGAGAATGCAGGAGTGTGGGAGGGGCAGAGGGGGGGAGAGAGTGAGAGAGAGAATCCCAAGCAAGTTCCACGCTGTCAGTGCAAAGCTGGATGCAGGGCTTGAACTCACGAACCATGAGATCATGACCCAAGCCGAAGTAAAGTAATATTCCACTACACACACACACACACACACACACACACACACACACACACACACTTCTTTATCCTTTCATCTAATTGATGGACACTCAGGCTATTATAAATAGCAGCTACTGTAAATAATGCTGCAGTAAACATAGGAGTGTATAGGTCTTTCTGAATTACTGTTTTTGTTTTCTTGAGGTAAATACCCAATAGTGGAACTACTGGATCATATGTTAATTCTATTTTTAATTTTCTGAGGAACCACTGTACTATTTCTATAGTGGCTGCTCCAATATATTCCTGTCAACAGTGCAGGAGGATTTCTTTTTTCCACGTCTTCACCAATACTTGTTATTTCTTGACTTTTTGATTCTAGTCATTCTGACAGGTGTGAGGTGGTATCTCCTTGTGTTTTTGATTTCTATTTCTATCAGGATTAGTGATACTGAGCATCATTTCATGTGTCTGGTGGCCATTAGTGTGGCTTCTTTGCAAAAATGTCTATTCAGGTCCTCTGCCCATTTTTTAATGGCATTTTTTTTGTTGTTGTTGTTTAGTTTGTTTGTTTGGTGTTGAGTTGTATGAGTTCTTTATATATTTTGGGATATTAACCCCTTGGCAGATATATCATTTGCAAGTATATTCTCCCATTTCTGTTGTTTCTGTTGTTTCTGTCCCTGGTCTGTTGTTTAGAAAGTTTTTCATTATTGTTGAACCCAAATCTGCCTCCTAGTAACTTTCATTCATTTATCCTGGTTCTGTCTTTAGGAGCCCTAGAGAGGACAGAAACAATCTAGTTCTTTCATATTGCCCCCTTCAATATACAGGGCTTAGACACAATTCCATAATAGCATAGTCGCTACTTTCTTGTTGCGGGTCCATTAGCCCATTTCCCTGAAGCACGGGCAATAGAACCCATATAATTCTATGTTATCTTCTCTTAAAGTAGACTTCAAAAAGAGCTGATTAAAAGCTTTCAAAGGAATGTGAATTCATTTGAAATCATTTATAATTTTAAGTCTTCTTTCTATTGAAAATTGCAACCTTTCATTTCATAACTAAAAGCGATTTACTGGGGCGCCTGGGTGGCGCAGTCGGTTAAGCATCCGACTTCAGCCAGGTCACGATCTCGCGGTCCGGGAGTTCGAGCCCTGCGTCAGGCTCTGGGCTGATGGCTCGGAGCCTGGAGCCTGTTTCCGATTCTGTGTCTCCCTCTCTCTCTGCCCCTCCCCCGTTCATGCTCTGTCTCTCTCTGTCCCAAAAATAAATAAACGTTGAAAAAAAAATTTTTAAAAATAAAAAAAAGCGATTTACTTCTTAAATCATGTGCAGCCAGACCATGAAACTCCATTGGGCTCTTCTGTCCTTCTCCCAGGTAGCTTTCAGACATCTAACAAATGCTGTTAGCAAACTCCTTTGGGCTGAAGGTTATGACAGAAGTATAATATCTTATTAATAGCCATTTAATTTTCACTTATGTTGGAGATTTTAGCTCTTCAGTACTTACACAATCTAAAGTGACTGCTACATTTTTAGTCACTGTGATCATTCAGTTCATTTACATACACATAAACATGAACTAATACTAGGCATCAGTTAGCAGTAGCTACAAAATTACTGAAGCAATAACCAATTAGTTATGTTTTCACATCTAAGGAAATCTCTTGTGTTTTAGTACTAGTGAAAATTTATTTCAGGAAATAATAAAAGTAATTTAGGTAAAGTATTATGGTTTTAAAACTACACCAATAGGTTATGCTCTCTAAATTACAATGATAGGCTATGGCATGCACTGAAATAATTGTTGGTAAACTTTTTTGAAGAGTTTGGTTTTAAGGAATTGATTGAAATTTATTATTAGCTATAAAAGGGCTGGAATTCACCTGAAAAGGGAAAAGAAAATAAGATAAATGTGATTGAATTTTCAACAAAGTATAGAATAAATGACCATGCAGTGCCTTGGACTTAGTAGGTGTTCAAAAAATCTTGAATTGAAATGAGCCTACCTTTTTGCTCTGTATATTTTGTTTACTGTTTAGATGAAATCACATAAATAAGTTTGATATTTCTCAAAAATTTTCCAATACATTTTATTTAAAAAAGAAAAATCTATATAGGTACCTGACTGGGTACAACTACACTTCCATTTTGACTTTCCAGTACTGTAGAAAATTCTGTTAATGTTCAGAAAGAGAGAAGCAAATAATTTCCTTCTTGAAACATCTATGACTTCCCCCAAATCAAAATATATCAGTTCCTTTCATTTTCAACCTAGAAAACAAGCTTTTTTTCCCTTAGAATTCTTTCTACTGTATGCACATTTGCCAAAATATTTACATAGTATTAAGTTTTACTGGGCTGGAGGGTGAAAAGAAGACTTATTTTTGGATACTGCCAATCTCCTGGGAATTCTGTCATTAGCAGAGTCTGAGACTAAAATCCCAAATGAAATGCCTTAAAAAAAAAACAAACCCACCTGAAGTAATTAGAATTGAGATGCTAAAATGAATATTTTCTCATATATGGAGCAAAACTTTGATTCTATTCCTTCTTGCATAGAAACCATCTCTAATTTTTCCATCTTGAATTTGGAATCCCTTATCTCTGAATTTCCTGATATATAGTAGTGGTCTACTCAGAATCACAAAATAAATGAAAACAGCAGAGGTGTTAAAACCTTGGCAAGCCTCAGAATTCTTGCTGAACAAGTAAAGCTAATGTCTGGCAATAATAGTTACTTGCTTCCTTTTTAATGACATATACAACTGACAATCAGCTGACCAGGATTTTCCAAGAAACATCATCTCATAAAAATACAGATTCATCAAAGAATCCCAATTCAAGACCTTAAAAGATTAAACTTCCTCACATTAACATTAATGGTAATGTTCTCATGTTAATGATCCCTTTAAAGTAAACCTTTACAAAGGACTTAAATATTGACACCTAGGCTTTAATGGCAAAGGCATTGTGAGGAAAAATCCAGAATTTGAAAACTACTAGAACTTATCACCTGATGTGCTAAAGAGTTGTAGATTTGATTCTGTTGGCTGTTGGGAGTCATCAAAAAAATGCGAACAAGTTGGGGGGCAGGTTGACATGAATAGAACGATGTTTCAGGAAAATCACTCCATCAGCAAAATAAAGGCCAGATTGAGGACTAAAAGAAGGGAAACCCGTTATATTAGAACATTACAAGGCAGGGATCAGCAATATTTCTGTAGAGGACCAGAGAGTAAATATTTTAGGTTTTGTTGACCACATGGTCATCATGGCAACTACTTAACTGTGCCACTGTGGTATAAAAGCAGCAATAGACAAAATGTAAACAAAACAAGCGTGTCTCTGTTCTACTGAAACTTTCAAAAGCAGGTGATTAAAAAACAGGTGGCAGGATGTATCTGGTTTATAGGCTTTTGTCTGTCAATCCCAATTCTAAGTCAAAAACAAAAAGTAGAACTTGGCAAATACAGTAGCAATGAAGATGTGAAGAAACAGATTTTAAAGATTTAAGTGCAAGATCTGGTAGGTTTTGGTGAGTGACTACATATAGACATTACAGAAATAAGAGGCTAGGATGACTTCCAAATTTCTAGCTTAAGCAACTAGGTGGCTAAGAACATAGTCACTGACAGAAGGAATCTAAAATGGGGAGTAATTTTAGTAAGAACGGTGATAATTTCTGTTTTGGACATATTGAATTAGAAGTTCCTGTGGGACATCTAATTTAGACAATTTTAAAGTGAGGGAATGTAATAGAGACAGTAAAGTATAGTTTGCTTTTCCACCTCCACACTGTATCAATCATCACATCCTGTCAATTCTTCCTTATAAAATTCTCAAATTCCTTTTTTATTCCCCATTTCCAATGCCTTGGTTAGTCCTTTATGACCTGGGCTATTGAAATAGTTTCAGAATGGGTTTCTAGACATCAAGCCTTGGGCCCTCTAATATACTGTCTATACTATGGCCAAAGGAACCGTTCTAAAATGTGAATCTAATCATTGTCGAGCCCATGTGTAAAACTTTCAAAAGCTTCCTGACAGTGCATAAGCCCTTTAATGATCTAACTTCTCTATCCGTTTGCTGTTTACAGGCAATGACAAGTAATCATAGTAGGTCTCTTTTGCTGTTATTTCGTGCATACTGTTACCTTCAGCTAAACAAACCTGCTTTACAGAAAGACTTGTGGAAATTATGTCCGAATATTAACAGCTCTATATATAGCTGGTGAAAATTATTTTTTTCTTTTTTACCTTTTGTTTTCTAAAATGTACTGAATATATATATATATATATATATATATATATACACATATATATACACATATATATGTGTGTGTATATATAGAAATATATACATATTTTTTTTTTTTTTTTTTAATGAAAAGGGAAAGAAAAGTTCAAAACACACACAGGAACAACAGACTCCCTTTCCTGCCAACTCTTTCTGATCAGTCCTTAAGAAGCCTTCGTCTTCACATTTATTATCCCTTGAGGACACCGCTCACCCAAGTGCAGCAGTTATCCTTCCCCTATCTGGTTTCTGCTGCTGGTCGTCCTGAGCATTCTGCAGAGCTCAGCAAACTTGTTCCTACCTCAGTGACTCTCAAACAGATTAGGAGATTTGGGTCTGGAGAGGGCAAGCTGGAAGAGCTATGCCCCAGGCAAGGAGCTCATCTGTAGCAGTTTCCTCCCAAGACAGCCCTTAGAGATTAGGCTTAAGAGAGTTTATAAATTGTACTTCTGGCCACAGATGATCTTGCACAGGCAGGTACCATGGCCCTTATAAGAAGTGTTAGGAAGGGGCGCTTGGGTGGCTCAGTCAGTTAAGCATCTGACTTCAGCTCAGGTCATGATCTCACGGTTTGTGAGTTTGAGCCCCGTGTCGGGCTCTGTGCTGACAGCTCAGAGCCTGGAGCCTGCTTTGGATTCTGTGCCTCCCTCTCTCTCTGCCCCTCCCCTGTGCATGCTCTGTCCTCTCAGTCTCGCAAAAATACATAAAATGTTTAAAAAAAAAAAAAAAAAAAGAAGTGTCAGGAAGTCTCTTTGATTCCATCCTCTTTGGGCACTTAATCAGCTGCCATGTCTAGCTGTCATTTCTTTTACAGCCAACTTTCCCATCTTCTCTTTTCTATGTTCTTGTCAAGTGCTTTAATCTCTCCCTTGTATTAACTGCCCAGATTCCTAACTGATCTTTTTGCCTCCAGTCTTCCACCACTGTAATCCATCTTATTAATGACCTCTTGAATAGACCTCTGGAGAAACATGAGTAGACCTGTGAAGAAAGCTGAAACAGTCTGCCTCAGATCTCCATACTTGAGTGCAACACTTCTTTTCCCATTACTTGCCTATAGAGATAGAGATAGTTGGGCCTCTCCCAGATCCCTCACCAGGTCCCATGCTTTCCTGTTGCCTGGTACTTTCTCAAATCACCTCCAAAAAGCAATAGCATCCTTCTCCCTGTTTTTATCCTACTAAGTTTTAAGGCTTAAATGCTACCTATTCTGTTATACTTTCCTTGTTCATAAAAGTCAACTTGAATTCCTTTAATACTGCCTTTATTATACATACTTACTCCCCAATTTCTGTCCCCACCCCATCCCACCCCTTTCTTATACTGTAGCTTTTTAACCCTCACCTTCTTCACTCTTGGAATCTTCACAGAGGCCACCATAATTCAGTGTACAGGGGTGAATACTGAATGAATGTTTCTTCTCAACATATATTTTAAGGACTGATTGTCCTCACATCTCTAACTCATCCACAGAGCTTGGTGTAGAAAACCCTCACATTTGTTTTCAGAAGTTTTATGAATAGAGAAATAGTTTTTTTCTTTCATGGTCTAACCTTGCATTGTTTTGAAAGATTATTTTGCTATCAAAGAAGAGAAAGACCAGGCAGTTTTCCAGTTTGTCTTGAGTCAAGTTTTCATAGTATGATTCATTTTTTTTTCAGAAACACCCTAAGTACATAAAACCATAATCAAACCTGAACATAAAAATAATTCTAAATCCAAACACAGATGATTTTACACATTTGGTCAATTTAGATTACGATACTTGTGTTCCTTTTCTTTGATGCAAAAAAGTGAAGAGCTTACTAGGTTACTCTAAGATTCAAAGTTATAAATTTCAGCTTTGATACTTATGGGGAGATAGGCTTTCCAGAACATGTGTAAGTAAAGAGGCAGAAGACACCTGGGTATTAACTCTGCTTTCTCCCACTGGATGAGAAAGTGTCCTTGCTGACACTGAGTTTGGTACAAGAACCAGGGAAGTCTGTTAATTATAAACATTCCCTTAAAAGGAAGCCCAGAGATTGTTGGTTCAAGTTCTGGAATAGTGATGAAAACAGAATAGTCCACAGATTACTAGTTCTCTTAGAATAGTAAATATAAAAGGGTAGTGACACAAGAAATGAACTTTCCTGATTCACGGTCCTTATCTTGCATGTCTACTGTTGTGAGAAGGTACTGATTGTTCATAGAGGTCATGGCAGTAAAGAGCAGCTATGCTAAGATGTGCTGTATCTGCTTATGCCCTGACTTTCCTTCTGATACAATATTGGATCTGTGGTTAATTAAATTGGGAACTACAGTTAAAAAGTGCACACGTGTATGTATGATCGTGTGCATGTTTTCCTCCTGTCAATCCATAACCAGCCTAAAACACTGTACTTGACTGAGAGAACTGACATGGCAAAGGCAATCTAATCATGTTAAGTAATGCTAATTACTCGGGGGTAAATCGGTTATATAATCAATACTGATTGTGAGAATGCTCATTTGAACTCTTGATAAGGACACAAAATGTAGATAATGCAAGAATCTCTAGGGAAAATGTAGTGTTAGTAAGGTGCCTTTTAAGAGATACTTCAGGGTCTTAGAAATGATACCTCAAGAGAGAAAAAAGGTTGAAAATGCCTTCCAAAGGAAATGCCATTAAACGTTTTCAGCTTCAAAAACACTTCAAAAGGAAATGGGTTTCTAGGACCAGGAATAACTACTTCAGATTTCATATTTTGGAACAGGTTCAGCAAAATTATACACTAAATTAATAAGTTGTAAATTCGTAAAACTCTAAATAAGAAAGAGGCCTATAAGCAGTTTTTGATTTGTTTGTTTTTAATGCCCAAAATGGAGAAAAAGAGTAGTAAAATGGATTTCACTAAGCCTGGACTTCTTTCTTGTTGGGTTAAGGACAAGCCAGTTTGCTATATAATAAGACATAAAACTAATGCTAGATATTAAACACAAGTTCACTGAAACCTTTTCTCATTTCCTTATGAAAAAGAAACTAATTAAAATATTTTTATGAATTCTGAAACCAAATTTGGCACTTCAGTAGCCAATGTAAGTACTGGAGTCACATTAACAACTTATCAGGGTACAAAAGTTCTTTTTAAAAGTTAGCTAACATAAAGTAAGCTATTGAAAATTTTAACATCTTTAAATCCCAGTCCCCAACACCAAAAAAGTAGTTACATGTGATAAAGATTACAACTGTACCAAAGGTGTTAGAATTCCTTCTGGAAAGAAAGTGAGCCTCTGATATATCTACTTGTATGCAAAAAATAAATTTATAAACCTTAAAAGCTAAACCTCATTCCATAAATGGAGAAGGAGGGCTAATTTTCTGAGGGTTTCTCATTTGTACCTGGAAGAGTCTTGAGCTTGAATGACTTGTGAACCGCAATTACGCACACCCACAAATGACCTACTGCAGACATTGAGTATTTGTTTGTAACATTTGGTGGGTATGAAATGGCAAGCACAAAAGCCATCCTTTTGAAACTTTTCCTGGTGTATGGAAAATCTTAGTTTCTCATTTATGTAAACCAGTCCTGTAACTCAGATAAATACAACTTTTTTAGAATAGAAACATTACAGCAGCCTTGCTTTTCCTTAGCTAAACTTAGAGCATTCAATGATGGGCACATTTTCTGGGCTCCACCTTCTGCAAACAAATTTAAAAGTATTGAAAAGCAACCAAGGCTTTACATCACAGAATAACAGATTTAGGAATGAAGACTGGAGAAATGTTACAAACAGTACTGTTACCCTGTTGGGTGATTTAAACAGTAAGATTTATTGTCTCCTTCTAGCCTAAATTTTAAATGTGGATTTTGTCAAAGGTTACTTCTAACTTAGATCAAATTAAGCTTGATGTGAATGGGCCAACTCACTCCCAACCACATAATAAAAGTAGGAAAATGATTTGCCCTTTTTTTTTTTAAAGGTCACAAGCCTGGGACCTCAGCAAACAGTAGTATTATTAAAGGGAAAACTCCATGTGGTTCCAAGAATGGCAAAAACATCTTCACAGAGGAAACTCTTGATTAGCAATTGAATTTAAGTAAAAAAGTTAACAGTTAAAGTGAAATCTAAAAACAGAATATTTCACATAATCCTCTGCAGAAACACAGCAAACAATCAGTGCTATTTGTGTCTGACTGCTGGAGATTCACTCCTTTTCTCTTTCCTGTCCATTGTCCTCTAAAGCCACCAGTGCACATTAGGTCACCTCAAAAGTGTAGGACTTGTAAACACAGGGAAAAAAGTCAAACCGCAGCAATATTAAATGTTAAGTCATTTGCTGAGGGTTCATTAGATACCATTATTATTTATAAAGGTGATATGAATAATATCTCAGCTGAGTGCCTTGTATGTGATAATTAAACAGTATCCAAATATTTGTTAAACTGGATATAGGATATAATTTATAAACTAGTTTACTTCTTCATTAAATACCTTGTTCTTGAGTTAAGAAATTTAATATCTGTTTTATCATCAAAATTAAATCAGCAAATTTTAGCGGTACCTGGGTGGTTCAGTCGGTTAAGTGTCTGACTTCAGCTCAGGTCAAGATCTCAGGGTCTATGAGTTCCAGCCCCACATCGGGCTCTGTGCTGACAGCTCAGAGCCTGGAGCCTGCTTTGGATCCTGTGTCTTCCTCCTTCTCTACCCCCCCCCCCCCCATCTCAAAAATAAATAAAGATTTAAAAAAAAATTAAAAATTAGCAAAATTTAAATCTTTGAGTTTGACTGCCCACATTTCAACAGTCCCAAGAATTAAGATAGGCTTACAAAGAAACGAGATACAGAAGCAATATATATCATGACAAGAACCAAGTCTTTTTTCGTTAGGCAAGAAACCACAGGCAAGAATACAGTGGTTTCTCTCATAAAAAATAAACAATCAAAAAACTAAAAAGACAAATAACAAAAAAAACCCCACATAAAATATAAAGATATCCTATAAAATAAGTCACCTGAGAAGTATGATTAATTTTGGTGGAGGCTATAATTCCATAGAAGTTTAGAGGGAAAAATAAATTATTGAGACTGGATCTTCCATATAATGAAAGAATATTAAATTAAAATTTAAGTTATACCAAAAACTTGACCATCACTTTGTGGCAAATGATTCCTTCTAATAGAAATGAATCCACATTATTTATATTTAGCAAAATAACATCATAGGGAAATATATAGCTATTTCCACTGCTAATTTACATAATGGAAAGTGGAAAAGTTTGCTGTTTCCACATCCCAAGCCAATTATATAATTATTTTTGCCAAACATTCAGCAATCTACAGAGTTTGAATGTATAAGATATCCACAGCCAGGATTACATCTGTTTTATGGACATGTCTGTAATGGGAAGGAGGAATAGAGATTTAGCCTATAATCCTCTAAAAATATTATTTAGACTTTTACTTTACATAGAAAATAATCATTCATTTATTTAGTAACTTTTTGAAAAGTAAAATTTCCAATTATAATTTTGGAAGATGTTTACTATTTAAAGACACTCAATACATACTGAAGAGGTTGAGTGGAAATATCCTATTGTTAGAAAAGTGTCTTCAATCTATTACTATACACCTGAAAGGATACCTTTATATTTTTCAAAACAAATAAATTATACTTATAAATCTAAAAATATTAAGAATATATATTTATTATAATGCTCTCCATTTCTGTTTTGTTAATTCAAATTTCAAAAGATATGTCTCTGTACTGTTGAGAAGGAAACCCATGCAGCCTCCAGAAACCGTCAGTTGTTTGGGTGGTGGGAGCCAGGGCACTCCCAGAATTACGAACTCTTTTCCTGTTCTACAAGCGAATCCAAGGACAATCTTTAGAAACAATTCTTGCTTCACCAAATATGAAACTTGCTTTTGGAGATGGCTCAAGGGAAAGGATTAAGAGCTTAGGTGTACGCAAGTCTGAAAAACAGCATAGTATAAGCATATGAATGGGAAACTTTGGATCCTAGGTATAGAATACATATGTGTCCTTGGAGTTTACAAAGACACACTTTAGTTTCAATCAAAACAAGTAAGAGAAAATACAAGAAAGGACATACATCAGTAAAAATAAAGTTAAGATAAATGCTTGGAAATCTCTCCACTTTCCTTTTGAATGTGTAACTGCAATGAGCATTACCTTTTGGCCAAACTGAGAAGGGTGATTATCATCTAGTCTAACTTACAGTGAAAGGTGTTTCATAGAACTCCAAAAACCAAATTATAAACATGAGGTTAAAACAAAATATGAAATTATTCCAGATCTTTTGTAGGGTCCTAGCAAATTACATCAAAGTTCTCTTGGTTAAAAAAAAGAAAATTTCCTTTTGTGTTTATGACATGTAGAAGAACACTGAGATAGTACAAGGAGACGAAATGTCAGAGCTTTATAGAAGGGTTCATTTAAAGTTCATATCAGAAAAGAACAGAGTTATGTTGCTGGTTACAAAGATGACCAAAGAAACTGAACTTATTACCCTTTTATGCAAACAGATGTAAATCATCAAATTTTGAAATTTTCCGAAGAGTTAATTTGATGTTACTTTTTTTGTTTAGAATGTACAATTTGAATATTAATGATAGAACATGATTTCTTTTAAAAAAGGGGGGAGGGGCAAATTTTGAGATTACTTCCAAAAAAAAATTCACAGTTGATTTCCCCCCCCATCTCCTTTTTAGTGATAGTGTACAAATCCAGGTAATGTTATTCCTGTTCTAACAGAATAATGACATTGAGTGTGATTGATTAAAAGCATAAATGCTCCTGTTGGTACCCAAAGTATGGTTAAAGCTACTTTTATATTCAACAGAAGTTCTGGCAAATAAGCTCAGAAAAGATAGAAGCATTCAATAGCTTGTGTGTTCTGGCTAAATGATGGATTTAACTTTAGCAAAGACTAATTCTTACTATATTCAGAGACTCAGTATTTCCTTCCTACACTGTGAGGCAAAGATGGTGACTAGCTTCTTTTTTTTTTTTTTTTTTAAATTTTTTTTTTTTTTTAAAAAAAGAGAGAAACAGAACAAAAGGGGGGGGGGGAGAGGGGGGGGGGGGAAGAAACGAAGCTGAAACAGGCTCCAGGCTCTGAGGTGTCAGCACAGAGCCCGACGCGGGGCTCGAACTCACGGACTGCGAGATCATGACCTGAGCCGAAGTCAGACACTTAACCGACCAAGCCACCCAGGTGCCCCCTAGCTTCTTATTCTTAGCACAAAGCCCTGGGTGAAGAACGTAAGAAAAAGAGAATAAAAACTATGATTCTGTCACAGAGTTAGTATCCTTCAAACAGATCCAAATTCCAAAAAATATATGAACTGAAAGCAAAAGGTAACAGAAAGCGGTGCAAACGGTTGCTTAACGTTAAGACAAGCCAAGTTGTACTATCATTTAACGCTGAAGACCAAAACAATCTGGCAACCCTTTTATATCACACTGAAGATACTCCTCAAGGCCATTTAAACTGCAGAAGGAATCATCACAATAGCACAGAGTGATCAGTAAGAGAATCCAGCTACAGAATATATAGATGGGAGCTCTCTTCCATTATTGCTATGAAAGCAATTCAAAGTATACTTTGCAAACTGAAGTGGTATAAACAAGATATCCAAAGAACTGTCTCTGAGGGTCTTCAAACTAAAATATGGGTCATCTGTTTGGTCTGGCTTAAGTATGAACTGATTTAAAAGCAGTGAGATGATCTTGAATGGAGTTTTCAAATATCCAGAATTAATGGAATACATACATAAATCTGTATGATACAAAATAATAATTTGCAAACATACAGGCTTACTCTATGCCAGGAACTCTTCTAAAAGCTTTATATATATTAACTCACATCCTCACACAAATACTATTATTAGTTTACTTTACAAGTATAGCTGAGGAAATTACTTACTTTAGATCTCTAGAGCTCACAGCTAGGCAGAGCCAGGTTTGATTAGTTCTAGAGTCTGTACTCTGTGCTCTTAAATCACTACACAAGCATTCTCAAAGTGTGGTTTGTGGACCCTGGAAAACCCTGAAACCACTTCAAGAGAGTCCATAAAGTGAAACTGTTTTAATAATAATACTAGGATGTGATTTGCCCTTTTCACGGTTTTGACATTTGTACTCATGGTGCAAAAGCAACAGCGGGTAAGACTGTTGAAACTGTAGCATGAATCAAGACAGTGGCAGCACACTGTGTAGACAGAAGTCATTGTATTCATCACTGCCAGGTATAGTAAAGAACAAACACATTTAAGCCAGCTTCACTTAAGAATATCCTTGATGAAGTAATAAAAATTATTAATTTTATGAAATTTCAACCTTAGGCACAATATTTTGTGTGTTGAAAATGAAGTATGCATAAAACACTTTCACTGCATACACAAGTATGGTAGTTATTTTGAGGAAAAACATGCAATTATTTGAACTGTGAACTAAAACAGGTTTTTTTGTTTTTATTGTTGTTGTTTTGTTTTAATAGTCCATCACTTTTATTTGAAAGAACAACTGACAAACTTTCGTTATTGTGATCTGGGGACACAGTGATCCTCTCATCAAGGAAAAAGACAAAATTCTTGTTGACAAATGATAAAAACTTGAGCATTCACAGAAAAGAACAGAATTTTGGAAAATTCAAAACACCACCATGAGACTGACCAAAGATTGGAAGACTCTGGAGATGAGTGATGATATTAATAAATATGATTTTTTTTTATATTGTATGGCAAAGTGTATCAACATTTGGAAGATCTGCATAACTCCATGGACCAATACTTTCCACATGACCAATGCATAATGTTACAAAATCATGCATGGTAAAACACCCATTCAAAGTGCACAATAAACCAATGGATAATGTATAATCTTTTAATGTATAAAAGATCATGAAGAGTTACTTGATTTTACGTTGCATTTATGAGTAAGACATTAATATTTGTTGAGTTTTGGTACAGTATCAAAGAAGAATAACCATAATTGTCTGAAAAGGCTATTAAATACTCTGTCTCCTTAAAGTACATATCGGTGTGAGGTCATATTTTCCTCATGTAATCTAACAACAAAGTTCATAAGAAAAGAATGAATGAGAAAGAAGATATGGGAATCCAGCTGCCTTCTTTTAGGCCAGTCATTAAAGAGATTGGCAAAAATGTAAAACAATACCATTCTTCTCATTAAAAATTTGTTATTTGGATAAGAATATTTTTTTCTAAAATATGTGTTATGTTAAAATATAATGGAGTTGTTAAAGTATATTAATAAGTATTTTACAATTTTTCTCAATATTAATTTCTAGTAAAGTAAATATTGATATATATAACCTCCCCCAAAACAAGCTCTTTGGGGTCCTCAGTGATTTTTAAGAGTGTAAAGGTCCTGAGACACCTGGGTGGCTCAGTTGGTTGAGCATCCAACTTCAGCTTAGGTCATGATGTCATGGTTAGTGAGTTCAAGCCCATGTTAGGCTTTGTGCTAACAGTTCAGAGCCCGGAGCCTGCTTCAGATTCTGTGTTTCCCTCTCTCTCTGCCTCTCCCCTGCGCACACTGTCTCTCTCTCTCTCTCTCTCTCTCTCTCTCTCTCTCTCTCTCTCTCTCTCTCTCTCAAAACATTTAAACATTAAAAAAAATTTAAAAAAAAAGAGTGTAAAGGGTCCTGAGTTCAAAAAGTTTGAGAACTACTGCACAGAGCTACACCATCTCTCTTCTGCACGTGTGTGTGTGTGTGTGTGTGTGTGTGTGTGTGTGTGTGTACATGTACATGTGGTAGAGGCAGGGGGGATGGGAGGAACAGTAGCCCTTGGATGCTTCCATATTCACTAATCTTCTGGAGCTTTGTTTTCCTTCTGAAGCAGGATTCCCTGCTTCCCTACTGGGAAGAGAATGTACTGACCACAAACAAAAATAATCTTGGAAGTTATAATTCTATAATTCAGCAAAGTGTTATTTAGCATTAAAAAAAAAGTAGTATTTTGATTAAGCAGAAAATAGTTGTAATACAGTAGAAAGCTCTGAGGGTCAAATGGCCAGCAAATCTATTTGAGTATTCCTGAAAGTTACAAGAACATAAAATTAAATGTGTGATTCACAGACCATATTTATAATGTAAGGCAAATGCTGATATAAACACAACATAATGTAGTATCACTTATTCAAATCCCACCCATTCTTAAAGATCTAGCTGAAATATAAGCTTCTTAAAATATGCCTTAATCAGGGGTGTCTGGGGGGCTCAGCCGTTGAGCATCCAACTTTGGCTCAGGTCATGACCTTGCAGTCTGAGTTTAAGCCCCGTATTGAGCATGCTGTTTTCAGAGCAGAGCCTGCTTTGGATCTTCTGTTCCCCTCTCTCTCTGTCCCTCCCCCACTCCCATTCATGCTTTCTCTCTCTCTCAAAAATAAAACATTAAAAAATAAGTGAATAAACTTATTAAAATCATTCTCCTTCCTCAGACCTGTCTTTGAAATTAGTGTCAGGATACCGTTAGCAATCACATATATGTGGCTTTATGTGCAATTCTAATGGCATTTTGTAGATTTTACACAATACACATTTTGTATGTGTAAACAAACATAGGCTACATATTTATTTCTTGATAACTTTTTTGCCCCCTAGTGGCATTCCAGTATTTCCCAATGTAATTTCCCAAATTGGGGAAAACCAATTATTAGTTACAGCCTGTTTCTATAGGAAAATTTTCTTAAATTCTAAATAACACACAAATAAAATTGCAAACATGATCCCTTTATGAGTCAGTAAGTACCCTGACATTCAGCCAATAATTCTAAAACTGGAAAATGATTGAATTTCCTGGATCTAACAAATAATCTAACCAAAAAAAAAAGACTAAAACATGAGTCATAAAGGTATAGATGAGGCCTGTTTTTAAAAAACTCAAATCAAGAAAATCAATTTTATAAGAAATGACATTAAAAGCCTAATTACACTTTTGTAATCAAATCTGTCTTAAATCCACTTACATTTTGCATAATCACTGTCATTATCATTTGCATGATCATAGATTTGACATTCACTTATTCCTTTAACAATGGTTGAATGGTACCATATAACAGATGACCATTGGCAGAAGCTCTGACCAAGTCTCTAGGTGGTTTCCTGGCCTTTTTCTTGCCTTGTATCCTTTTTATTAACTGTTCAGTGAGTGGAAGAAAAATAATGTGAATTTAATAGCTGCTTCCATGATTTAAAATGTTGTTGTAGACTGGTGAGTGGTTTGGAAGCTTTCAGAGGGAAGTAAAGGGAAAAGCATGCCAGAGTCACATTTAGACTCATTGACACTACCTAAGTTGACAGAAGCAAACGATTTGTCACTATCCTCTAAAAGCGTTATCTGCAAAATGAGGAAATTGAGAGGCAGTTGATAGGGATCTTCCAACTTTAAACTTTCATTCATTCTTTTTAGATACTGTGAACATTTGGTGTAGGAAGACCAAGTGGGACAGGAGATTAAAGGTTACCTAATGGGAAAATCAAAGTGTAAATGACTCATCCTAGCTATTTTAACAATGTATTATACATTAATCATTTTTTCTTAAATAAACTCAAATAGTTAAATGAACAGTATTCAGCAAGAATCACTTGAAGGATTCTGAAAATATATTAGAGAATATCATTCTAAGTATGAAGTATCTTGAAAACAGAAACAAATATTATAGCTGATGTAATTTTAATCACTATTATTTACTGAATGCCTTCCAACTCATCATCATACAATCATCTGGTGAAATAGGTATTTTTTATTCCTGTTCTATAGGAAAAAACTGAGGCCAGATAAACAATTCACCAAAGGACACTTAAAGAATAGCCCAGCTGGGTTTACAACCTGGGTTTCTGACCCCAAAGTAGTACTCTTCCCACTACAATAATGTAATGCATTTTGATTCCTACAAATGAGTCTCTTTTTTATATAGTCAAGCTCCAATTACTAATGGTAATGAGAGTAGGAACAACATGGAAGAAGAAATCCCATATAAACATGGGATAACAGATTATGCCATGGATAAATTCCAGTAAAATAAATTCTGGGCTAGGTGAGATTCTCCATCAGATGGATTCTCAGGCATCCTAACAGTGTCTCAAATTTAAGTCATATTCTCAACTCACTGAAGCTTTAACAGGTTATCTAATCCATTTTCCCACTCATTATAGAAACTTACAATTTATGCTACATGAATAATAGAGTAATCACAAAGAGTAGGCATATAATTTAAAGTAATAATATAGGGAATCTTCTAAGGAAAGGATTTAAAGACTTGTTCTTTGTTTTTTGTTTTTTTTAACTTTCTATTTTGTCTCATTGAGTTTGTTTAAAAGAAAAATGCACTGAAAATTCAAAAAGCCATTTTCACCCTGGCTAAAAATGCTTTCTTAAAGATGAGAAAAATTGGCTCCAGAGAAGAATATACTGATTTTTCATTTCCATGTACTTTTTCTGTTCTTAGGTTGAGACAACAAAATTGCCACACACACACACACACACACATTAAAAATGATCTGAAGAATATTAAGTAGGACAAGTCCAAGAAACTTTACCAACTAAAAATTTATTCTTGGATATTCAAGCGGAAACTGAGAAAGAATTCTAAGTATTATGCAAGATAAAACTGAAAGTAAAAGACATGAAACAGTTATATTATAGCCTATTGCAAATAAGTAGCAAGAAACAACATTAAAAATAACTATTAACTTACTAATTAAAATAATTCATGAAGTATAAAGTCAGAACTTAGTACTGGTCTTTTAGGTTTTCAAAAATGGGATAATTTAAAAAAAAATCTCATCAATTAAGGAAATTTGTAAGTTACCAGGTATAATTTAAACATTAAAATGCAAGACTAAAGTGCCATAAAAAATATTGGGGTCAATCACAGAACATTCCAAACAACCCTAGTAGAATACACATTCTTTTCAAGTGCACATGTAACATGCACCAAGATACATCATATTATGGTCCAAAAAACAAGTCTCAATAAATGTAAAATAACTGAAATTGTACAGAATATGTCCTCTGACCACATTAAAATTAATTAGGACATCAGTAACAGAAAAATATCTGGAAAATTCCTGAATATTTGGAAAATAAACAGCACACTTCTAAATGACCTATAGGTCAAAGAACCCACAAGGAAAATAGGAAAAATGTTGAACTGAATGAAATTCAAAGCAAAATCCTATCGGTATAAGTTTAACCAGAGAAACAGAAGTAGTAGAATATACTGTGTATATATATCCAGTAAAGAGTTGGCTTGTGCAGTTGTAGGGGCTAGTTGGTCTAAAATCCAAAAATGTGGATCAAACATCTGAGCAAACAGGCCATCGAGAAGGACAAGCTGGATCTCTACACAGCACAAGCTAAAACTGCTATCCACAGATGGAATTTCTTCTTCAGAGAATTCTCAGCTCTGTTCTTTGGTCTTTCAACTGATTCAATCAGGCCCCCAGATTAAGTTGGATAATCTGTTTACTTAAAAGCCACTAATTATGGACTTGAATCACATCTATAGACAACCTTCACAGCAACACCTATATTTAGGTTTGATTAAACAACTAGGGTCTACAGCTTAGCCAAGTTGATGCATAAAATTGACTATCATAACAACAACAAAATTGGTGAGATGCAGAGAGAGTCATGCTTAGAGCTTTAAATGCTTCCATTAGAGAAGAAGAAAGTCCAAAATTAACTATGAAAACTTCCAGCATAAGAAGCTAAAAAAACCAAAACAATGACAGCCTCCACTACCACCACAACAAAAAAAACAGATAAAAAGAAGAAAAAGGACAAGAGAAGAAGCAAATTAAACAAAATAACTAGAAAGAAGGAAGTTGGAGGACTACTTAATTTTAAGACTTACTATTATAGAACTGGTAAATACATATCTCCAAGACTTTTAATGACATTTCAGATGTGCCAATTTAGAAAATCCCCAGCTCCAACTTCTCCCTGCTTATCATGCTCTAGATATAACTTTCTGGAAGTCAAGAACTGGATGCCCCCTTGAAGGTAGAAGGTAGTTCCATCCTTTCATTTTCCAGAAAAGAACACCCAAGCCCAAATACTTGTGCTCAAGGACTAGAACCCTGGTTTCCAAAACCCCTTCCCAGAGCTCTTCCCATTACAATATACGGTCTCCAAGTTGTCTTACAGGTCACTAAAACTCTGCCACACCTAGGCCACTGTGCTGTAGTAACCATTGGGAAAAGCTACCACCTACCCGTCTGCTCATTTTCTTTTACTTCTTAAGTTTATCCACAGGCTTGCACAAGAAGCAATTTTATGTTAATTAGAAGTGGGCACACCCTCTTGGGGAACTCCTAGGAAATAAACATCTTTTCTAGGCTGAAAGATTAGAAAAGGGCACCCATTCCCTGAGGCTGATGTGGCCCTCTCCAGGGCAGGCGGCCTGGAAATGGCACTCCACCTAGATTCCAACCCAAGTTCACATTCCATGGTGAAGTCCTCTGCACAACTATCTGCAGTAGCCTAGCTTATTTATCATTCACCAACTTAGCAAATGCAGAAAATCAAGTAATGTCATTCCATAAAAATATTCCATTCATCGAGTCAAATATTAAAAAACTTAAAAAGAATCATATCTTAAAACTCTTAAGCTATATCTTAACTCTTGGCATACCAAGGTTCTAGTATTGGAAATAATTCAAGCAGAAGTATAGTGTTAAAAGTAGACAGGAAAACTTTATTGCCAGTACTATTTTATTTTATTTTATTTTATTTTATTTTATTTTATTTTTTGCCAGTACTTCATATTAAAAAGTGATATTTTATGTTTGTTTTGTTTAGTAAGATTTGAAGTGTTTCTCTAAGTGCTATATTAAAAATCACACAGAAGGAAAATTATAGCAACATGTTTTCCTAAGCAATAAATGTCATCACTGAATTTTCAGCAAGGACATTTATCTTTCTAAAATAAAACTGTTGGATACACTAACTAAAGTTAGAATTTTATCTTTTAAATTTGTTTTCTTAAGTGAACATGTCCATAATCACATTTGTAGACCCATGCTATTTTTGTTTTATGCAGTTGTCATTAAGTTTTTAGTATAAACAGGATGTTCTCAAAAATAATACTTCCATTTTTTAATGAACATTCAAAGTGAAACAAATGAAATAAGATAGTAATTAACAATTTAAGTAAAATGTAATAAATTAGCAAACTCATTATCTTAGAAGAGACTGTTTCTTTTACTTACAAAATTACTCCCATAATCTACTTACTCCATTTTACGGTCTTGCGGTTGGCAGTATAAACAAACCTTCAGGAAAACTAATTAACCTCATCTGACTCAACACCATTTTACTTGGATTTCCTATGTATTTAGAGCACCTAGTCTGTCTGCACCATTTTGTACTTTTTAATGTATTATTTTCTTAAGTAATTTTATGTGTCCAATGTTTTACACAGCATGATTTAGGCAATAATCACATCTGATGTAAAGTACATTCTCTGAAGTCAAGAGAGAGGATGTGGGAGGTGGGAGAGCCAGCATATTTATGAAGGGCAGTAGTGTCTAATTTTCTTTCTAGGTATACTTGGCTTGTGTCCCCAAACTGTCACCATGGACTGGGTTCATCTCTTCTATTTCAGTGGTGTCATACCTCTTAAAAACATACATCCCCTTAGATACTGTGGTTGTTATATTTGCTCAATAACCACTGTCAATTACCTGGCATTAATTTTTCATTTTATTTTGGAATATGGCCTGATTAGAAGGAGCTACCAGAAAGTGAGCTGTTCTAAGGCTGTTAAATCAGAAGGCTGGATTGTGTGGCACCAAAGGCACTTAAAATTTTTTTTAATGTTTATTCATTTTTGAGAGAGAGAGAGAGAGAGAGAGAGAGAACAGGGGAGGGGCAGAGAGAGAGACACACAGAATCCAAAGCAGGCTCCAGGCTCTGAGCTGTCAGCACAGAGCCCATCACAGGGCTTGAACCCACAAACTGCGAGATCATAACCTGAACCGAAGTCAGACGCTTAACCGACTGAGACACCCAAGGGCCCCTCAAAGGCACTTTAAACTCTATAATCATAGGCCATCAATGGCATCATGTTTTAGAAGCAGTCTCGTATGCATTATTTCATCTGACATGACTGACCACAACCCTATTAAGACAGGAAGGGCAGGTATCAATCACATTTTATAGGTGAGGAAACATTTAGAAATGCTGACATGGGGCGCCTGGGTGGCACAGTCGGTTAAGCGTCCGACTTCAGCCAGGTCACCATCTCGCGGTCCGTGAGTTCGAGCCCCGCGTCAGGCTCTGGGCTGATGGCTCAGAGCCTGGAGCCTGTTTCCGATTCTGTGTCTCCCTCTCTCTCTTCCCCTCCCCCGTTCATGCTCTGTCTCTCTCTGTCCCCCAAAAAAATAAATAAAAAAACGTTGGAAAAAAAAAATTAAAAAAAAAATGCTGACTTGTTCATATCTCATTTAGAATAAATGATTGTGTAATCCGCAACTGTTATTAAATTTAAATAATGTTAATTATATAAAAATTTTATTATAGTGCTAGAAATAAAAATTTTTCTTAAAAAAAATTTTTTTTAATGTTTCTCTATTTTTAAGGGCGGTGGGTGAGAAGGGGCAGAGAAAAGGAGACAGAGGATCCTGAGTCGGCTCCACCCTGACAGCAGAGAGCCCGATGTAGGGACTGAACTCATGAACCTAGAGATATGACCAGAGCTGAAGTTGAAGGCTTAACCGACTGAGCCACCCAGGCACCCCTAAAATTTCTCATTTTGTCACTAGGTAGATTCATTCCTCTCCCTAAACTACCACCTCATTTACTATAGGGATTTAGTGTTCACTTGCAAATCATAGAAAGTAAAACATAATTGTCTAATACAGTAACCCCACCAAACCCTCCTACTCATATATCTCCTGTCCAAAAATGTAGAAATCCATTATTCACCCAACCTTGAATCTTTCAAATTGGTTTACTCTAGGTGAAAAAAGATGATCTATGTGTTTCTGTACACTTGAATAAACACAGAAATCAAGCAAAATGAGTTATATTTGCACTTTACTATCCTGGAAGGTATCTTATGATCTGGTCCCAACCTATCTTTCCAGCTTTATTTCCAACGATATCCTCTCCTCTATTCACATAAATTGTTCCTCACTTTTCTCAGTTTCCTCTACTGGAAATTCCCTTCCCCACCCATTTCCTCTTATTCAAACTTTACCCCTTCTTCAAGGCCTAGTATTAATGCTATCTACTTTGCATACATGCAGACTTCCTGATCCGTAATATCAAAATTAATCTCTCCCTTCTCCATGAAGCTACTGTACTTTCTCTGAACTTCTGCTTTATATAGAGTTCATTGTGTACAGATGACTATCTGTTTGGCTCAGCTGAGAGCTTTTTTTGTAGGCAGGGGGAGTATCTTTCTTTATCTTTCTATCCACCACGTGCATATTGTAGATGTTTGGAAGAATGTTTGCTGAATGCAAATTACCTTGCACACAGAACGACTGTCTTGGTCTGGGTTTTCACTGTAACTTATCTGAACTTGGACTATTAAGGCAGCCATTGGTTGATCTCCTCAACCTGTAGTCTTGTCTCCTTCCAGTTTATTTTCCACGCTACTACCACAATGATCTCTCTAAGACAAAAAGCTAATCATGTCACTTTACAATTTTAAAACTTTTATATTGTTTCCCACCATCTAAAGGACAAAGTCCAGTTTCTAAATATGCCATACAAGGCCCATCTTGATCTGGCCCCAGTTTACTCCTCTAAAACTTTCTACCATAATTCCTGCAGATGTCTGTCCCTGTATACCTAACTTCCCACAACTATCAGGATATCAAACTCTCACCAATCCCTTTGCATGTACTGTCTGTATCCTGGCCCACCATTCTTTATGCCTCATCTCAGGGGAAGTATAAAATGGCAGTTAAGTGAACTATATCTGTGTTTAAATCCTGGATTGTCCATTGCTTGGAGAGTAATCTTGGATGAGTTAAACTTTGCAAATACAGCTGAGGGAAGATTAGAAAGGTGTCTGGCCTCACCATTCTCCCCTTAGTCTCTTTGCAAAACCACTCTATTCATATGCTTTGGTGGGCAACTCTGGCATTTTGTGTAAAATACAAAACTAAGAGCCAGTATTAGACTCTAAGCCCTAGGGTTCCTTGTAGGTAGATGTAATTAATCAAGTTCCAGATTGAAAAACAGATAAGCTTTAACCTTGTTTTCCTAGCTCCTTATTCACTATATATTAAAATGTGATGTAATAATACATAGAAATTTAAAAAAATTTTTTTCAATGTTTTTTATTTATTTTTGGGACAGAGAGAGACAGAGCATGAACGGGGGAGGGGCAGAGAGAGAGGGAGACACAAAATCGGAAACAGGCTCCAGGCTCCGAGCCATCAGCTCAGAGCCTGACGCGGGGCTCGAACTCACGGACCGCGAGATCGTGACCTGGCTGAAGTCGGACGCTTAACCGACTGCGCCACCCAGGCGCCCCTACATAGAAATTTTAAATCCTTGTCTGCAATGGTGGTCCATGTCAGCAAGGATGCACATTTAACATATTTTCATATATTGCTTGCCTCATATATCTTCGGTGAAATATCTGCTCAGATCTTTTGTCCATTTCTTAAATTGGTTTGTTTTCTTATTGTTGAGTTTTCAGAATTCTTTATATATTTTGGATATAAGTCTTTTATTAGATATATAATTTGCAACTATTGCTTCCCAGTCTGTGGCTTGTCTTTTCATCCCTTAAAAGCATCTTTTTCAAAGCCAAAATTTTTAATTTTGATATAGTCCAATTTATTAGTGCACTTCATGTCTTTTTGTATCTAAAACTCATTAACATAACCAAGTCCATAAAGATATTCTCCTATGTTTTCTTTTAGAAGCTTAATAGTTTTATTTTTAAGCCCATGATCCTTTTTTTTTTCTTTTTAAAGTAAGCTTCACACCCATTGTGGAGCTCAACGTGGGGCTTGAACTCATGACCCTAAGATCAAGAGTTAGATGCTTAACTGAGCCACCCAGGAGCCCCAGTGTCAATGATCCATTTTGAGTTAATTTTTGTATACAGTGTGAGGTAGGTATCAATGTTCATTTTTTTGCACATAGACTTTCAGTTGCTCTAACACCATTTGTTAAAAAGATTATCATTTCTTAATCAAACTGTCTTTGTACTTTTGTCAAGTTATCAGTTGACTATATATGTGAGTCTCTTTCTGGGCTCTGTATTCTGTTCCATTGATACCTCTCTGTATCCATTAGCCATCTATTTTTTTCGTCTGTAAGATTTAATAGGTATGTAATGTTCTAGAGGGCTATAACCAGCATATATTTAAGTATCCCTAGTTCAAGGTATCATAGCTCCAAATAAGAATTGCTTTCTGTTCTAAGAATCTGAAACAGAAAGGTAACAGCAACATCAAAAAGCGAACTGAACAGAACCTGGCTGATGTGAAGCGGAACAAGAATGTTGTAACAGGCAATAATACCCTAGCTAGGCAACTGCTCTGCCTGGAAACAGAGTTTTCAACCTTAAACAACCCAGATGAGGTGAATCCTTTGGCATAACCTATTTCCATGTCAGATTCATAGCTTTGTAAGGGGTTCAATTGTTTGTATTTTGTTTTAACCTGGCTTAGGTGCCAGATATTAATCAAAAATTCAGCAGCCACAGTGTTCTAAAAAAGAACCATTCACAGGTACATACAGTATGAACTTACAGACATTCTTCAAATGTTACTCTAGAAACTTTTAGCCAAAACAAAGCAAAATTAATTTTCTCATACAGAAACATTCCTTTTATGCTTTTTTGTTGGAATAGAGTATTTTATCAGTATTTTGTGAAAATTATGTTAATAAGAGCCTTTCCACATTATAAAAGGCTCTCTATTATCTTAAGACTTTAAGACTCCAGGAATCAAAGTGATGCAGACATCCTTCCATCCTAGAGCCACAGCACAAAAGACCCAAAGCAGTGGTGCTGCAATCCTACCATCCTTAGGTTGCAACACCCTCTGGAGGCCAGGCTGTTAGGCGCTTCATTTTTGTTGCAGGCTGGGCTTACGTACTGTAACAGGTGTTATGTCCCCTTATTCCTACTTAAAATTGTTGCTATTCACTGGCACAGCTTAGAAGCAAAGCTAGCTAGGTTAGAAGAAAGGACTCTCATTTTGTCTCTCTAGAAGAGCATAACCTTGTCTTCTGCAGACATCCGAGCCTAACATTGTAAGAGACAGATAATCTAGATCCAGACTTGCTTTTTAACCTTATTTACTTGTATTCACCTATGCTCCCAACATACAGGAAAAGGTTAAGTGATATGTGTATTTTCATCACTGATTCATTTGCTACAAAAACTACGAGCAAAACCTTTAAATATTGGCTAAAATGTAAACATATTTTGTTCCAAAATTCTTTCCATACTACCCAGCAGAGGTTAAAACAATAAAATGCAGAAAGCATAATTTTTAAAACTCCACTGGAATACTGGTAAATCCTACCTGAGAATATAATAGTGAACATAACGCCAAACAATTAAGGCTGGCTAATAACTTTGCAATGTTATCCTGGTCTTCAATTTCTGGGCCACTCTCCAGAAGCATCAGGATCAGACATTCTTACCTTCTATCACACTAAATGTACTTTCACAGGTCAGCTACATATCCTTTTTTCTAGGTGACTGGGCAAGTACATACCTAGTACATCTAAAACCAAGTCTTACCACACAGCAGCAGGATATAAAATAAAAGGACTATGACACTCTAGCCTTTGTATGAGGCCTACATGATATCTTTCTAAACTCTTGGAAGCCAAGCCAAGGGTTTTTCTTTTTAACTCCCTTTAACAAAGACTGTCTTTAAGATATTTCACGTTACTGTCAGTCTTGTGAACAAATAAGCATATCTGGAAATTTTCTATTAATTTGTAATGATTAATAAGACTAAAAAAGTAAGTGCTTATCTAAAAGGAAGAAAAATTAACAGGAAGTCATTATATAATTTTTGAAGTAAGAAAACATCCTTTTTCACAGAACCAAGAAAATCAAATATGCAGCAAAGAACAAGTCTAATTTCCTATCTGTTAAGAGACAGTGTATGTGTGTGTGTGTATAAGTGAAAATATAAATTAAAGAGAAAGGATTTGGTACTTAAGCTCATATGCCAATTAATTTACCTTTAGCCACAAGAAAAGTGCTTTTCAGTAGGAAGAGAGACCTACCCATGATCATGTAATAAATTTGAGACTGTTTAAATAAGATAATTCTTTAAAGAAGCAGCTAAGTCAATACCATAAATTTGAAAACAGAAAGCAGACTAGTTGACATGACAAAATTAGCAGTTAGCAATAGCAGGAAAATACATTAAGGATATTTAAAATAAAGGAAAAATTTAATTGAGTGAAAGTAACAAATCAAATATAAAATAATATTAAAAATCTAGTAAGCTACTTGTATACTTCAAAATAATAATGGAAATCCTATTTATAACATTCACATAGGTGCATTTAGTTTTTACTTATTTTTTAATGTTTATTTATTTATTTTTTTATTTGATAGAGAACACAAGCATGGGAAGGGGCAGAGAGAGAGGGAGAAAGGATATAAAGTGGGCTCTGCACTGACAGCAGCAAGCCCGATGCGGGGCTCGAACTCACAAACCACAAGAATATGACCTGAGCCAAAGTCGGATGCTCAACTAACTGAGGCATCCTGGTGCCCCCATGTAGGTGCACTTAAATAGTAAACACATTGAAATCAACATGAATACACATATATATTGAATGAACTAATAATACACAGAGTGTAGCAATATCTAAACAATAAGACTAAGGAGAGAAGAGGGATCAAATATTACTAACATATCAAAGTTGGCAAAAAGGTAGGAAAGAACTGTAATGAATTCTGTGAGATTCCTCTCCAAAGTAGGTCATTACCAAATAATTTATATTGTGTCTACTTTTAAAAAGACAAGCTTAAATAAAGGCAAAGATTCAATAAGGTGAACAAAAGAGAACAAAATCCACTCATTTAGATTAATGTTGATGAAACACTAAGGCAGTGGTTCTTAAAAAAAGTTATAGAACTTGTAGAAAACTGATTTTGGCTGGCAGAACGGACCCGCTTACTTTATCTTCCTAGAATAGAGTGACCTTGTCTTATACAAACATCTGAGCCTAGCACTGAAAAAAGACAAATAATCTGGATCCAAACTTAATTTTTAACCTTATTTACCTTTATTCACCTATGCTCCCAACATTTAGGAAAAGGTTAAGTAACATGTATATTTTCATCACTAATTATTTGGCTACAAAAACTATGAGAAAATCACATGCTAGACTTGCTGAATGATTTTTTCTTTGTTTTGTGTTTTTGTTTTTTGAGGGGGGTGGGTCCTACCACATGCATTTTGTAAAAGCCAAACAAAGTTTAAAAATTTGTCTTTAGGTTATTCGAATACGCACTCTTGGTAGGCATGGAGGGAGTTATTTAATTAATTATTAATTAATTTAAGTTTATTTACTTAGAGAAAGAGAGAGAGAGCATCAGTCGGGGAGGAGAGAGAGAGGGAGAGTAAGAATCCCAAGCAGGTTTGCACTGGCAGCGCACAGCCCAATGTGGGGTTCGATCTCATGAACCATGGTATCATGACCTAAGCCAAAACCAAAAGTCAAAGGCTCGACCTACTGAGCCACCAAGGCACCCCTGGAGGGAGTTATTTTAAATAGTGTGGTCTGTAAAGATGTTTGTTTGAGCAAAGAACTGCATGAAGAGAAGGAATGGTTACTAAGACTATCTTAGAGAGGAAACTTTCAAGCTGAGGTAACTCAGAGTGCACAGGCCTGAAAAAGGAATGAGCTTGGCATGTCTGTGAAACAGCAAGAAGGACAGTATGCTGCCTTTGAAGTGAGCCACTAGAGTAAGGTAAATAGCTTGGCCAAAGTGTGTAAGAAAGCCGAGGGTGTGAGGACCAGAGCACAGAGTACAGGGGTTGCCTTTTTTAGAAAGCAGCATAGAAATTCCGATGCAGATGGGTAGATTGGTGGCGGGCAAATGAGGACTTTCTCTCACTGGTTCAGTTTCCATAATGAAATAAGAAGCAAGGTGATCAGCCAAAAGTGAGAAGAGTAGTGAAGCTGTTGGGTGTCAATAATTAATATGATTCTCCTCTAGGAACAACAAGAAAACCAACTAAGAAACCTATTAAAAACAATGAAGCAGCTATTCATTTCCTCTCTGCCTACATCCCCATATTAGGGAATCTACCCTACTCCTACCCCTGGAAGAAATAGCCTTATTCTATCAGTTAGGTTCAGGTTCTGCTACACTTAATAGAAACTCCAATAACATGACTTAGATAACTTGAAGGTTCTTTTATCCCACACAGAAAAACTCCAGAGATAGGCAATCCAAGTTGGAATTGTGGTTCCATGAGGATTTTAAGGCCCCAGGCTCTTTCAATCTCTCTGTTTTGCTAAGGCTAGCCCCCTCCCTCTTTCCTTTAGAAAAGACTGCCTGAGAGTCAGATACACTTCTGTTTCATTTCATCAGCAAGAATTCGGTCACAAGGCCTTGCCCGGCTACAAAGAGGTATGGTGAATGTCGTCTGATGAGGTGGTCAAGAGTCCATCTAAATATTTGGGTTCTCATTACTAAATAAGTAGGGTAGTGGAAGATGGAGGAACATAGCATCTCTGTCACACCTGCATATCTCATGGCTTTCTAAGAGCCCCTCCACCATCACTGTCCCCACCAATGACATAACTCAATGGATGGCTAACCCAAGCCAAGGCAGTAGGATTCTCTCTCTCTGGAAAGTCAGGCTTTGGGACACAGAAATCTAAGCAATTACTTCTGAAGGGCTGAACTGCAGGAGACAACAGGCAAGAGCCCTACTGAGAAAACACAAGATTGTAGAAGAGAACAAATGAACAGACAAAAGGAGAGTTGAGAACGCAGAAGGAGAGAAACATAAGTTTGTGACAACAGCCATTCCTGTCAGGCCTTTATGCAATTCTTTTATTTGGATTCTATGCAACTCTTCTATTCTTTTATGCAGAAATCCCTTTAGTTTATTTATATGTAAAATCACTTTATAGAAAAATATGAGTTTTTGAGTAGGTTTCTATTCCCCACAACCAAAGGATCCTTAAGATAGCTAATAAAAAAATTATGATTTAATATTATGTGCACATGAAGTATTTCTGTATCTTTGGTGAAACTTGTGGAAGATACTCATCATGTTCCTCTGCACCCTTTTTGGACAGATGGGTAAGATAGAATTTCCTTTAGAATTTTGTATTTTTTAAAAAGCATATAATAATTAGAAATTGATATCCTTCTTTTTTAAATTCAGATAATGGCAGTTAAGTAATGTTTGTCTTTTTCTGTCCTACCAGGAAGACAATGACTAGATTTATTACACAATTACAAGTATTTATAGCAATTCCTGGTTAGAGGACAAAGCCTGGAGGAGATTTCATTATTGTTTCTAAGCATTTACTGCTCTACCTTGTAAAACGTTTCTATTTCACCACAGAGCCACCAGGCTTGGCCACATCACTTGTTCTCACCAACAAAATGGTGAGGTGATAGATGCCACATCTAAGTAGAAGCTTTAAGAGTTAGCATATGATTCCATTGTCCCTCTTTTTCCTCTGCCGTGCCTCTCAGCCAGAGGCTTTTCCTTCATCCTGGACCCTTCAATGTAAGTGATATGCAGCAGATCCACAGATCGTGCCAGGATGTAGCCAGAACAAAAGAACAAACATTAGTTTTAACCCACTGAGATTTTGGGATTGTTTGTTATCATAGCATAACCTAACTTAAGCTGACTAATAAAAGAAGCAATTCAGTGTGTTTATGGGCAGGACACTGAGGTAGATCAGAAAGGACAAAAGGACAAAAATGTCTGAGGGGACCACTAGGGACATCCAGGATTCCTGTCTCAATACCTATCACCACCACTCAGCCAGTTATCTAAGCCACAAGCCTAGGAGTCATCTGGAATATATCTTTCTCCTTTGGGTCTCCTATATCCAAATCTTTTGCTTCCTTATCATCTAAATCCATCCCCATAGATACTACTTTAGTGGATTAACCCTTATTACCTCTTCCTTGGACTAATAATCTACTAATGTGTCTTTGTGTTTTGATCTCCTTCTTCCAGCCCATCCCCTACACTTATGTAGAATAATATTTCTAACATGATGTCATACCTTTGCTAGAAACATTCGATGTGAGAGTTTCACTTCAGCTGGACACAAGTAAGCTGGCCCCGGCCAACTGTTCTCTGGGCTCTGGAGGGGATGTCAGACCATTAACAGGTTCAAGCACCAACTTTGCCACTTTCTACACACAAATCACTTAACCTCTTTAAGTGCAGTGGTTTTTGTTTGTTTGTTTGTTTTTGTAAAACGGGAATCATAATAAAGACTATATCTTGCAGCTTTGTTGTAGAGGTTAAATTCGAGAAATAAATTGATTTGGCAAATCAGTGGTCTGGTCACACTGTAGAACAAGAAATATTTGTGGAATAACAGAACGATTCTCTGGCTCCAGCACCTATGAACACTTCACAGCCCTTATCTGTTCATACAGCTGTCTCTACTAGACACTAAGCAACTTGTGAAGAAACTTGGACTTACTAATCTGAGCATCCTGGGACCTAGCACAGTGCTTGGTACAAAGGAGAAACTCAAAATAATGTGCAAAAGTGAAGCCATACCTGAAAGGTGGTAAAATCTCTGAACACTTTGGGGGGAAAGGATACAAAGAGTAAAACTAGAGAAAAAAAAGACGAGAGGAAAAAATAAAATCACTAACTCTAAGTTTCCCTCAGGCCCTTGTGCAACTTCATGTGTTTTTAACTTTGTGCTAAACAAAGATCTTTGCATCTTGAGTGGCCTCTTTCTTCTGTATTTTGCCAATTTAATTGATAGGTGAATTCACAATGTATAGACAAAGAAAGTAGGAAAGCAATGAATTTCACAACTCTTCAATGTGACTAGATTTGTTCCAGGGTAGAGAATACTTCCTCAAATGCTTGAATAACTTAAGAAATGTTTTTCTGCACATAATCTCAACGCTACATTTCAAATGTACAACTCCGTTCTCCAAAAACAAGTGATACTACCAGATCAATAGAATGTAACTCTCAGGCATAATACAAATCAATACATTCTAAAGAGATGCAAATGCTTTTTCTCCATTTTTACAGAAGAATCTCCCCCATGTGGCCATTTCACTGCTTCCTGTCTTCCATTTGAAATCTAATTGTAAAAACAGTAGGGTTGTCAAATTTCTGAAGTATATAATTGAAGTTCAAGGATTTTGTTTGTTTGTTTTATTTTGAAGGTGATTCCTTGGATATGGATTAAGGTTCTCAATGAACTAACTGGGCATTTTAAAAGTGTTTTTTTTAGTTCAAACAGCCCAAGAAACAGTTTTGTTCAAAATATCCAAAAATCCTTACTATAAAGACCCAAACAGAAGAAAAGTAGAAGCTTGCCAGAAATGCCAAATGATGGTATGGTTTACATTATAATTTTTACTATTCCAAAATTTTAAATGTAACAGATAAAGGCAGTAAAATAAACCATCTAGTCTACATTGGGGTATTATACAACACTAATTTCAAGGATTGGACTTAATGCTAAAATGTTATTTCTTTCCAATAGTGGCTCCAAAAAATGGTTTATCTTTCTAGCATTAGGGTATAATTTATGAAATTGATGATATTTGTCCATTCTTGATCTACAAAAATGGCAATTGGACATTCAACTCTTTTTTTCAATGTTAATTTATTTTTGAGAGAGAGAGAGAGACAGAGTGTGAGTGGGGAGAGGGGCAGAGAGAGAGAGAGAGAGAGAGAGAGAGTGAGAGAGAGAGCGAGACAGAATCCCATCAGCACAGAGCCTGATGCAGGGTTCAAATCCACGAGCCATGAGATCATGACCTGAGCAGAAGTCGTACGCTTAACCGACTGAGCCACCCTAGTGCCCCACATTCAACTATTTTTTGACCTGGTATTTTGAACTTTCCCAGAAATATATATTGCCTACCTAACATCCATAATAATTTGTAGACACGTCTATTAGGGCACTCGACATACTAAATTGTAATTAATTGTTTATAATTGCACTCATATACTATATTTTGAACATGTGCCTTTATTTTCATGTTCCTGGAGTCTAGCACTGTCTGGCATATAGCAGTTCTTGCAGCATCTGGCTACAACAGTAACATATGTTTGAGAGTAGAATGACTGCTTAGGAAAGAACATATACAAAATAAAAAGCAAGTTCTAGTACAAGTTAGCATGCAAAGTTCATTAAAATTGGGACTGCTCCATAGCTTGGTCATCTGCTATTCCATACCAAAGAGATAATACCTGCAAATTTTCTTTATTCAGAGACCAAGTTACCCACGGTATATATCTCGCATTTCTTTCTCTTCCTCTTTTTAAATGTCTGCTTCAGTAGACATCTCAGAGCAAACGAAGGTAAACAGAAGCAGAAATGGTCTAAATGGTTAATGCAGTCCTTGCTTGTAAATGTTCTGTTGAACAGAAGAGGGGGACTTCTCAGAGATGATGATTCTAATGGTTAAAAAAGGGTTGTTAAAAGGTCTGCGGATTTCAATCTGTTATTGTATTATCTTTTAAAATTTGTACTATAATTTAAAAATGCATACTATCTTCTAAATGTTTGAAATTTAAATTTGGTATTATCTTTTTGAATCTGGACTTCCTGTGACTGATCATATTGAGACTCAGATCCCCAAGGCTGAGAGAAAGCTCACAAATGTTTTTGAGAAGCTAGAAACAATGGGAAGTTAAGAAATCCTAGTAACATATGTCAAACCCAACAAAGAGAGACTGGAGTGGCTACAATTGGCACCATCTAATTTGGGTGTTCACCCAGGCCTCGGGGAGTATACTCAGGAGGTATTTACGACTATATTACCCCTTGCCTCGTAACTTAAAGTTCAATCCAACTCATTAGGTCTTCCATCCCAACTTCAATATCCATATCTAAATTCCTGGTACTATCATAATAATGATATTTCATATTCAGTCAACCTAACATAAGTCATAACTAAAACACAAATACGACTTAACTTTACCAATAAGAGAGTTGTTTTAAGACATATTTCTATTATTTCATATTTCATCTATTAAGACGATTTCTAACTATTTGGTCTGCTTGTTACGTCTGATTTTATCCTTTGGTCTTTTATTATGAATCCCTACACGGATGCTAAAAAATAGGGCAGAGAGCTGAATTTGGTTTATAGGATTAACTTGCAGCAGTTGAGCTCCACCTACAGGCAAAACAATAATTCTTTACAATCAACTTTAAAATAGGACGTTCCAAAAGACCAGCGCCAATTAAGCCCAAACTTAAAATTAACCTTAGGTGCTCAGTAGAATAACCTGGAGTGCTTTTTTTTTTATTATTATTTATTTTATTTTATTTTATTTTATTTATTTATTTATTTATTTTTCCTAGAGTGTTTTTTTAACCTTAGGATGCCATACCAAAATTTCTGACAGACGTAGTCAGAGGTGGGGCCTATTCCTAGGTGACCTCAATGTACTGAAAAGGTTGAAAGACACTGATTTAAATCTTTACCAGCACATATCTTTTTAAAACATCAGAAATACTTAAATATCATATTTTATTCCTTATAAAATTATTTCAGTCCCAGTATATTGACCCTTTTATTTTTTTAACATAACACTAACTTGAGAGTTAAACTATAGTGAAGCTGCTATAACTAATAATTTTGGACTTTTTTTGTACGCAAAATAAGTGTTCATGAGACAAATGTGGAAATTTCTAAGTAAGAGTGAAAAACTGTATTTTCCCTTTGAAATCCTGTACTGTCTTCTCTATCCCGACCTCCTTATTTTTCTTTTATTTCTCTTTGAGGGCAGGAGAGGTAAGATGAAAGAGGGAGAGAGGAGGATGTCAATATTGAAAATCTGGGGGAAGAGGGGAATAGTTAAAAATAGATGTTTTGGTGTTTTCACTATTTATTAAGGCAAATTTTGCCAAATAAGCTTTATTTAGTACTTAAAGAAAAGTCAGCTCTGCTAAATTATAAGTTATATTAATTACAGGGTGTATAAATATTGCAACTTGTATTAAAGCCAGTAAGACAGGAGAATTGAGGACTTAAGCACTTAAGCATAACAACTATTTGTTTCATCTGTTAAAAATTCAAAATGCATTTTTTGTCACATTATAAGCCTAACCTGTACCACATTCATAGTTCTTAAAAATTAGAAAATGCATGTTTTGAATGAAAATGAGAGAGAAAAAGCATCCTTGATTGTATGTATAATCTGACTTAAGGTTACAGACTTGATATGATATATAAGCTCATATATGATCACTAAAACATTGTCAATAGTTGCCCAATGTTAATCTACTATATTTAAGTACGATTTCTGAATATAAGGGTTTATTGCCATCAGTGGAGATTGCTGACAATTACTTTTCAGGTTACATGAAGGAAAAAATTGAGGAACCGAAGCAGTGCCAATAGGGAAATGCCTTTTATTTTTAAGTTTTTCTATATGAAGTGGAGAAACATAGCAGAAAAATAAGAATGTTGCTGGGGTTCCTGGGAGGCTCAGTCAGCTAAGCATCCAACTCTTGGTTTTGGCTCAGGTCATGATCTCACAGTGCTATGAGTTCCAGCCCCACGTCGGGCTCTGTGCTGACAGTGTGGAGCCTGCTTGGGATTCTCTCTTTCTCTCTCTCTGCCCCTCCCCTGCTCACTCTCTCTGTCTCTCTCTCAAAATAAATACACTTAAAAAAAATATAAGAATGTTGTTTATATGTAGTTACACCCATCTTATCCCCAAATGTAGGCGATCCAAAGAAAACATTTTTAAGGCAGTATTATTTAAAATGTATACCATAAAGTTGAATAATAAAATCACAAAGGAGAGTTTTTCAGTTAAGTTGAATTTCAGAATATAGTGTTGAGTCACAAAATTTAACAACTCTTCACTATCAGACATTTGCTGAAATTTCTTTTCTGACAGAGATTAGGAGGGGTATATGGTATAAATCAGAGTTGAAAAGATAGTTAAGAATTTTTTCAGGCCCGCACACTTTCATAACCAGTTGTGACATATTTTACTCACCTAAATCTAAGGACTTGGCTTTTCATTCTATGTTACTCTACTGCTTGCATTGGTATTAGGCAAACACGGCCTTCTGCATCTAACTAATATATTGCTTGCCCCACATATAGAAATTTGTAGGGGCTTTTAAAGAAGAGATTAGAAAATGAAGAGGAATTTGACTCGAGGGACCATTGCGGTAAGTACTTTAAAACTGTATTTTAGGCCCCCAAACAGGCTAACACACAACTGGCATATCTATCAAACATTATGAAAATAGTGTTCTAAAAAAGAAGTGGAAGAGAGGACTCAATACTAATTTAGAGTGAAGGAGAGAAAGACAACTGACACCAGGAAGCACCATAACTGACTCACCTGCGGGTAACCAACTTCTTCACTTCTCCCTCTCCAGTGGACTTCACATTTGCACCGGTGTCCTTTTTTAATTTTTTTGCAATCCTTTCTCTCATCAGGTTCTTCCCATCACCATCAATATATTCATCATGCTCTGCACCTTCATATTCTCCATCCTGTAGAAGAAATTGAAATGCAGTATTTGCTAGGCATCCCACATCCCCTCACACCACCAGAGATCCATCTCCGACTGTCCATATTGCATTCTAAGCCAGTTTTGTTTTTTTTATTTTAAATTAGTAAGGACTCGAAGCATTTGCTACAGGCGGGAGTACCCGTATGGTCTGCTGTAGGCCAACTACATCAGTATGGGATACCTGAGTAAGGAGTGTTTGCTCCCTTCACACACAGCCCCTCCGTGCAGCACAGGCCGTGCTCCCTCTGTATCACCCAGGGTATTGTGTTGTCCACATTCCTGTTCTTTCCCAGGGGAAATGTAAATTCTGCAGGCAGCTGGCCAGCATACCGACCTCAACCAGAGATTAATTCAAGTAGGTGAGGAGAAGGTGGAGAAGCTTAGATTTCTTAGTATAATTGAAGTCACAGCAATTACTCCCCTTCTCAGAATCCTCCAGGGGACCCTCAACTCACTCAGGACCCTGTACAGTCTGTACTCCCTGACACAATCTCCTACAACTCCAGGCCAGCAACACCAGTCAGCTTTAGCGCTGGCGTTCTCTCCATTCAGAAACACCCAAATTCTATGCACCTGCACTGCTTGCTCTTACACCTCCTTTAGGTCTTTTTTATAATCAGCTTTAATCGCCAATACAATTAATAAAGATCGCTATAGTCTTGAATGAGAATCTTCTGAATTGTGTACATTAAGGAATACTGCTATAAATGACTGATCTAAGCATTTTCCCATACGCTGTGTAGGATGCCCACGCATCAACATTTAAACTTTTGTTTAAAAATTTTTTTTTTTTATGTTTACATATTTTTGAGAGAGTGAGAGACAGAGTGTGAGCAGAGAAGGGGCAGAGAGGGAGACACAGAATCTAAAGCAGGATCCAAGTTCTGAGCTGTCAGAACAGAGCCCGACGCGGGGCTCAAACTCACGAACCGTGAGATCATGACCTAAGCCGAAGTCGGACACTTAACCGACTGAGCCACCCAGGCACCCCAACATTTAAACTTTTAACACAATGAAATAAAATCAATGACATCTGAATTTTGAGTATTCTAGTAGTGAGAGGGAGAAAAATGGGCTAGAAATTCATATACGTATGATTTCAGTTTGTAGGGAAATACACATCTACATGCACACTTGGAAGGAAATACTTCAATCAAAATAAATGATTTAGTTTTCAGATCTTTAAAAATTTTTTAATTGTTCAAACTATATTTATAGTAAGATTAAGACTCACATTAGCTGAATCTCCTGCTGCATCACCTGTTTCGCTACAAAAAAATGAAAGCAAGTAAAGTTTACCTTCAAAATGAAACTAATAAAATTTTTCACTAATCAAAATTTAGAATATTTTGCTGGGATTAACAGTTCAAAATATAGGAATTTCAGAATGGCATTGTAGAGCAAACAGAAACATTCTAAAAGAGATTCATTTTTACAAATAGAATAATAAGTATGCCCAATTAGCACATATAAAAATTCACTAGAATTAACAGAAAAAAGCAAATAACAACCAATAGTGACATTTTTATGAACAGAGGAGTTGAGAAAACAATTTCTTCCATTGGCTTGACATATTCTGGCTGAAAAGGCCAAATCCTTAAACTACCAGGATATTAAGAAAAGATTTTTTTGAAATAGAATTTTGTAACACAAGCTAAATTCAGTACAATAGTGTTTTAATCCCCATTTGAGACATTGTCCCAATATCATGTGCAGTTGTATTTAACAGAATTACATCCTCCCTTCTCAGAGAGAAGCAACAAAGATAGAGTTTTCTGTTAACTCCTAAAATATATCAGAAAAAAATACTCAGTGAATTGGTCTAAAATACAGTGACTTCACAAAACTTTTCAACTCTGATTTGTCTACTCATCATACCAACTGGTACACAATGCTTCAAAGCAACTTTGAATTAAACATTAAACTTTAAAAAAAAAAAGCAAACAGTTTCCTATTCAAACTATCCCAAGATTTAAAAGTTTAGCACTTAATTTTAAATTTAATTAGTTCAACAGAGATAGATAGTAAGATGAGTATAAGAGGCCAGTGTGCTTCCCTCCATTATACTAGAACCTCTACTATCTCCATCACCAAAATGCTTTTGTTTTTTGTCTGAGTGGAAAAAACTGGATTTAAGAGAACAGAGCATTTTGTCACAAAGCAGCGAGAAAATATCCGAGCCAGAAAATAAGGATTTGAGATCACATTGGTAGCATACTAACCTTCCAACAGCTGGCACAGAACTGAGATGGGGATCATCCTTAAGCAAGTCATGACTACTTTTGCTTTTTCCCTTCATGCTCTAGGAAGAAATATATGATATAATCATAAGTGAGGAAGAAATAAAATAGTCTTCCAAAAGGGCAAGTGAACAAATTTACATAAAATCTAGTACTGCTGTAATGTGGCTAGCAAAAGATATATGTTCCTGAAATTTTCAGCATAAATTAAAGCTTTATAAGTAAGAAGCTAACTCTTGCATTGACAGAAAATATTATTTTAAAAACACCTTTTCTTCCAAAAAATGATACATCCTTCAAAATAAGTTACCACAGAACTGCACATATACATGTATTGTTTCTCTGAAGAACCCGATCACATTCTCTGACCTTTAGCACAGAACCAGAGTTAATAGTTGAAAAATAAAGATCTCATAGGCCACTTAATCTAGTCTCTCACCCAAAGCAGGAATCTCCTTGACATTACTGCTGACTAGTTAACCAGTATCTCAACACCTGAAAGGAGCTTACAACCACACCACACACACACACACACACACACACACACACACACACACACACACACACCACCCTTTTTAAATTCTTCTAGTCTTCTCTTCTTGGGCAGTTCTCTTTCTAATTGGAGGGGAAAAAATCCACGTGCAATTTCTAACCATCCAACCAGTCCTAGTTTTACCTTCTAGAACTAAAACAAACTACAAGTAATGTCTGCTATTAGGTATAGTCAATAGAGTACAGTTTAAATACAAAGAGATTGGTAGGTATAATAATGACCCCCTACAGATGTCCACATCCTAGTCCTCAAAGCCTGTGAATATGTTACCTGACATGGCAAAAGGGACTTTGTGGATAAATTAAGGATTCTGAGATGGGGAGATTAGCCTGGTTTATCAGGGTACATCCAATGTAATCACAAGAGTCCTTACAAGTGAAAGAGGGAGGCAGGAGAGTACATCCCATAATGATAAAGCATGAGAAAGACTCTATGGGCTATTGTTGGCTTTGAAGCTAGAGGAAGCGGCCACAAGCCAAGGAATGCAAATGAGCTCTAAAGGTGGAAAAGTGAAGGGAAGAGATTCTTCCCAGAACCTCCAGAAGGAAGGAAGCCCTGCCAATACCCCAGTATGTAGCCCAGGGAAACCTGTTTTGGACCTGTGACCCCAGAAATGTACCATATAAAATCTGTTTTGCTTCAGACCACTAAATTGATAGTCATTAGTTACAGCAGAAATATGAGATGAATACAAATATATTAACATCTTTTTAAAACTAGTTAAGTATAAACAACTAGGACAAGTAAAGTTTAATACAATTTAATCAGGCCAGAACAGTTTGTAAATTAGACTGTTCAACATTTCTGACAACTTCTGTGCAAAAGGCCTGGCAGCAGTCTTCATGCTGTGTGTACCTCCAGATCCAAGCTTTTGGGAGACTTTAATTTCTTGGAATAAATGAGAATAGGACAAAGCATTCTTATTTTATTCTCAAAAGTGGTATATTTGTCCATCCATGTAACTTTTTATGGGTGAGAAAAAGAGTTTTTTTATAACTTGGGATTTGAGGTAAAAATGTTAGCATATCTTGCAGTGAGAGAAATGCTATGTGTATCACTGTGAATGTGGCACAGTTTACTCACTATTTTTTAAATCTAGCTATTGAGATACCTTTATAATGAAATACCACTTAACTTGCCTTATAATGAAATACCACTTAACTGCTTGTTTGATTGTAGACTTTCACATGAAAAATAGTTTCTGACATCTGTTTTTAAATTAGACACAAAGATTTGGGAGTAAACTTTAAACCAGTACGGACAGTTGAATAAAACTATTATTTAAGAAAGTAAAACAAAGGCAGGGATCCTCCAGATAAAAACTCTCCAAATGTTTGAAGCCTAGGACCACATTTTCACTTAGTTTTTACATCTTCAAAGTATATCCAGCTCGTCAAGCATTCTCCATGTGCAATGGTTTTTGGCTTCATCCCCATCCTCCGCAAGATCCTCCCTTCCTCTGAATGCATCTGGTTTGTCAGTATCCTTCTTAAATGTGTTCTGAACTGAACAAAATGCTGCAAATGTGATCCCCCAAATGCAAAGAATGTTAAATTCCTTATTCAGAGATCTTACTCTTCATAATTCAACTAGGACTTATGGCCTATAAAGTCTTATACCTATTCAGCTGATTGCATTAAGTTCAAGTACAGAATTTACATGTACTCCTATTCCACTTTAACTTCCTACTTCAAATAATCATGCACAGGTTGACAACAAAGCACTCTTTGGGCAGAAGTATTCAATCAACTATAAACCCATCTGACTATAATATCTCCCAGATCACATTTCCTCGTGTTGTCCACAAGACTCTGACAGTATGCTTTCCAGAACTCAAGATACGTTATTATGGCATCCTCCTATCATGCAATCCTATCAAAAAGGAAATGAAGTCAGTCTGGCAAGTCACTTAACTAGAGTCTCAGTTTCCTCATCTATAAAGGAAGGAAGTTGGACTAGATCCCTTTGAGCTGTAAAATTCTATTATTCTAAAAGAGATTTTATCAGGTAATAGAAAGATACTGAAATAAATAATGAAGGAGAGCTAACCCATGTGGGAGAGGTACTTTGTCAGGAATAAATGAGTGGGGTGAAGTTGTCTCTGTAATCCCACACTGATAATCCATAAACCAGAGGGGTTCTATCTTATTTCTACTTTCACATAAAGTAAAACCCCAAAGCCCCAGTTCAGACTTCAGCATTATTAACTTGTGATGTTAGACAGGTTCTGGAATAAAGCTTAACACACTGTGGAGTCAATGAACTTGATAAGCAAATGAACAATGAAACAATTATTTTCAAGACTTCTAGAAATATTTAATTTCATCCATCCAATGAAACTGAAAATTGTTCTTGGTCATTGTAAAAGACACTTACTTGACTTTGGTTCTAATTATTACATACATTTAAAAACAGTAAGTCTTACTTTTATCTATTGGTCATACTTTTCCAATATTCAGGCTAGCATTCATTTTTCTTAGCAAGGTCTCATTTAACCCCAAAGGTAAACTGTATTGGAACAGTTCTCAAAGTCTGAAGAACCGTACAAAAGGAAAATATATAAAATCTACTTCCATTTTTTTTTTTTTTTGGCTCTAGAGTTTGTCTCATGTCCTCTAGAGAATTTCCTTTCCTCTAAGTCAACAACCTGCAATGATTTTTTATTGTTGTTGTATTTTCTCAAACTAAACTTATTCATGTCTCCATTATATAAACAGACCAAATAGCTAAATTCGGTAAGCCAAAGATTCTGCACAGTGTGCCGAGACCCATTCACATGTGGAGAATGGGTTGTTGGTGGGTCATGATGTACAGGATGCCTTCAAGGCTGCTCAAGCTACGATCCAGGAGCCCCAGGGAGTGCTCAGTAAGAGCACTAGGGCAGTTGTGTGGAGGTAAGGCTTCCAACCCCAAATTGTTGGTGAAGTTTTTTGCCAACCCAACCCTCTAGACTGCTTTAACATGAGGGCAGCAGCGTCTGAATAATACTCACAATCATATTAGAGACTGTTTGATATTCTTTAGCTCTCTGAGAATATAATACAGATTATAACATAGAGTATACTGTTTAAGACATTTGACTTTCAAAAACATTTTCCAAGACTGCATATTGTATCGAAGTAATGACTACCCACGTCCTTATTTCACAATCTAAATGGTTCAGCGTATTTTCATGTTACAAGGAGGAGATGTAAGGCTCGGAGAGACTAAGTAAAGGTCACAAAGTATCAGTGGAAAGCAAAGTGCCAATATGAGTGTGTATGATCCCAAATCCATGCTATCTCTACTCCAACCTACTGTCACTCAAAGATGACACAGTTTACCATCAAAGAGCCCACAGCCCAGAACTCTACACACTTAATATAGAAGAAAGAAAAGGGTATAATGTTTGAGTAGTATACAGTGAGAACATAGTCACATATTTCTTGTATAATAAAACAAAATGGATGTTATTAAAAGGAAAATGTTAACTGTCACAAGAGAAGCAAAAGTTAGATCAGAAAAAGAAACAATTAAGAAAAGACATTTAGAAAGATGGTATTTTAGGTGTTGAAAATAAGTGTGACTTTGACATCCAGAATGGGATAGGACTTCAGGCAGGTGAAAAACGTGAACAAAGACACACAGAAAAGAAAATACAAAACATTTATGTAGAACAGCAAATAGTTCAGGTCTGCTAACAGTGTTTCCTACATTTCCCTGATAAGAATTCCAGGGAATTCATTAAAAGTACAGCTTCTCAGGCCCCTTCCTTGGAGATTCTGATTCAGTAGGTCTGAAATGGGGTGTAGGAATGTAATTTTTAATTTTTAAGGAAGTATTGGACCTATTTTCCAGTGGTTTTAAATGGTTTAGGAAGTATTAGACAAGGGCGCCTGGGTGGTTCAGTCAGTTAAGCGTCTGACTCTTGATTTCAGCTCAGGTCATGATCTCAGTGTTGGTGAGATTGAGTCCCGCATGGAGCTCTGGGCAGTGCAGAGTCTGCTTAAGATTCTCTCTCTCTCTGTCTCTCTGCCCCTCCGCTGCTTGCGATCTCTCTCTCTCCCTCGAAGTAAATAAATAAACATTTAAAAAAAAAAAAGAAGAAGAAGAAGAAGAAGTATTAGACCAAAGGGCAGAATTGGTAAAGGGGGATCATGGCCTTACTTCTAGAGTTAACAGAGTGTAACTGTGACATCTTAAAGAGGTTTCAGGGTTTCAGGAAAACTGTTCTGAGTGAAAGAGAATAAAGAGTAAGAACTTGGGAGACCAGTCTATAGACTAAGGCAGCAGCCCAGGCTAGAAATGAAGGCCTGAATGAGGGTAGTAGCAAAAAAAATTAAAAGGAAAAATAGATTTAAGATATGTTATGGATGAAAAATTGGTAGAATACTACAACAAACTGGTTTTGCAGAGAAAAAAGTAAGAAAAACACCGGAATCTAAAATTTTTCTTTAGAGGATACTGATACCAGGGAGTGGAAAAAGAAGTCACAGAACAGGGAGAAGTCTGGAAAACAAAGATAATGAACTAAGCCTTGGCTAGGGCTTGGGTTACTAGTAAGATATTCAGATAGAGAGAGATGGCCAGTAGGCAGCTGGTGAAAAGAAGAATAAGCCAACTAAAAGATACAGATTTGAGGGTCAGAAACAAGCATTTGATAATTTTATCACACAGCACAGAGTCAGATGAGAGAAATATGATGACACAATACTAGGCCTATACTATTCATTTGATAATGGACTGTGGTTTGCAATTTTCTTGGCAAAAAGGAACGAATTTAGTCTTTCCACTGTGTGAAGTGTTTTTCAGGTTTGAGAGCAAACATAAAGGGCAAGACAACACTATCTGCGGTGCTCTCCTTTTGCATTTCAACCTTGTAGCAAACACAAATTGCTTTTATCAAGTTCACGATATTCAGTGTAAATTAAACATTTTGTTTGTTTTACTTTGTACAATAATAGTAAGCAGCAGCAGCAGAAGATATGCTTTAAACATGTAACACATACTGTTGTTACAAATAGAAAAAATTCAAACTAATTTCCTAGTAAAGTCAATCCTAAACTTACTGAACAAAACTTACTTCAGACTAGAAATTTAATTTGACAAAAAGAATGATAGAAGAACTCCTTTCTCCTACCCTGGCTCTGTCTCCAAGGCTGCTCAGCCTGATGTCCAGGACCCTGTGGGAGTTAGGCAACAGCAGGGGGCCAGCTGCACTGAGCTGCCTTCCACCCCAGAATGCTGTGCCACCAATGCAATTTCCCACCAGCCTTCTAGATGGCTTCAGCTGGGAGGAGGCAGCTTCTGAGCACTTGAATCGTATTAGAGACTTAAATGGCTATAGAAACCTAAGACCAAAACTCTGATTTTACTACCTCTTAATTACATTGGTCTTGCACAGTGACCTAGCCTTTCTGAGTACTGATTTCTTTGCTTAAATAGGAATAATATCTATATCACATGGCCATTTTAGAGATTACATAAAATAAATATTTATTTATAGTGGAGCTAAATCTAGTGGAGTCAAATGACAGAGAAGACACTCCAGACAAAACGAGAAACAGGAGTGGGGGTATTGTGGGGAAGGCATGGGTATGTATGTAAGGAAACTTGACATCTTCAGAAAACATCAGTGAAAGGGACTCCTGGCAACTTCCAGATCTGACATTTGTGGTTTTGTCCATTTACAAATATACCCACAGGATCATGACATGAAGTATATCTTTCATTTTAATAAGGCACAAATTTGAATCATGAATAATGCAAAACTAGTGCTCTGACATCTAAAGAAGATAACTTCAGACATACTGGGGTGCCAGAGTGATCAATGATACTGAACAGGCCTAAAGAAAGGAGGTTTTCATATAAAGATGTATTTAACTTTGACACCTGAAGTAGAGATGTTTCCTAGAGAAAAAATCAAGAATGTGGGATAATAGCCCAGAAATAATATTGGGCTGTGTTCCTAGAGTTCAGAATTATTAGCATACAGGTGGTAGCTGAATCCATGGTATCAAACATATCACTCAAGGACACTGAAGACAGCAAGACAAAAATTATGACCAGAACATTTCTCTTTTTTTAATTTTTTTTTTTTTGATGTTTATTTATCTTTGAGAGAGAGAGGTGTGTGTGAGCATGAGCAGTGGAGGGGCAGAGAGAAAGGGGAGAGGATCTAAAGTGACGAGGGAAGTATATGGATAAAGAATTAAAAACAAGGGTAAAAATAATGTGCTTTTAAATCAATGCTGTCATTACTGTTGGTTAGAAATAGGTAACTATTTCTAAGCAAATAAGGCAGTGCTAAGTTATAGAATTTTAATTACTATGATAAAACTTTGAACCTAATCCTTTAGGTTTCCGTGTTCACTAATCTTCTTTCTTTCTTTTTAAATACTGCAAAAAGGTAATCTATTTACAGAAGAGTGGTTTAAAGGCATTATGGTTTTCTTTACAAACAGATCTAAGAACAGGAATTGTCCACTTTTTAAAAACTCTGCATTTCAACCCTCCACTATTATTATAATGTACCAAACTGCTGTATCAAAGGCAGTCCTCCCTCCCCTTCCTTCCATCCTTCCCATCCCTCCCCAATTTGAGTCTCTAAATAAATTTCCATAATTTCTTCATCATCCATGGGAAGACATACCAGAATCTTTGGGAGTACAAACCCTTTAGGATGATTTTCTTGGGGTATATTTAACAGATTCACTGCTCTAAATAATGGCAAGGCACCATAGGTGTTCACAATGTATACGGTGATAAAAGTGATATTCAGGAAAATGATACTTATAGGCCTAATGGAAGCACTGGTAGGGTCAAAGGCCAGGAGGCAATATATAATCCAAATACATGTATCTTATACTGAGGCAGACATAGGTTCAAATCCCAGCTCTAGCTACTTACTAGTTGTGTGAGCAAATTATAATCTATCTATACCTTAATTTATTTATGGGTGAAATGGGGATAATGATAATATGTATCTTAAAGGGCTGTGATGAGAATTAATGACATTAATAATATATAGATAGATAATATTAAAATGAATGTAAGACCTTGGTCCGTCACTATTTATTATAACAATGATCATAATCATTATCATCTAGCAAATCATTTAAATAGCAATTAAAATCTGAATCACAAAGTTGAGTCATTCTTTAACTCTAGTTCTGACTGACTAAAAAAAAAAAAAAAAGCCAAGTTAAAAAACCCCACGAAATTACAATTTTAAGAGGGTATATCATCTCAGGAGTTGTAAATATTACTAACAACAGGTCATTTTACAAATCAGTTCGACGAACACTTCCTGACTGTGTACTATGAAAAACTTGCTGTGCCACATGTAGCAGGAGATACAAAAATACTTTTTATAATTCAGAACAAAGGGCAACTTAGCGTTGTACCTGACTAACTCGATTTACTTCCTCCTCTTCTTCTTCAGCTTCCTCTCCAAATGAAAGTAAACTAAAATTTCTTATCAAAAAAAAAAAAAAAGAAAGGAAAAAAGAAAATTAAGAAAAAATTAAACAAAACTTATTGCATTTTCAAAGCAATAGAATAGAATATACAAGAAGAAACACATTTTGACCATTCAGCAGTATCTAATATGACTTAGGATTCAGCAGAAATCTACTAAGGATCTGTATTTTCAGCATAATGTTAAGGCATTGGCTTCAGACCATAGATACTTCACATATTAGATGAAACTAATGACTAAAATCCATCCTGAGCACGACCATTAAGTATACTAAGTCAAGCATGACAGAAATAATTAAGCTTTTTTATATATATAAATATTGGTTAACAAAATGGAGATTTCTGAAAAACTAATAAATATATAGCCCCAAGAGCACTACAAATGGGAAGCAATTAATCTAGCATCTTCCAAAATAGGCCTTAAAATTTAAAAACTGATAAAAGTTATGCAAAATTGTCAAATAAAAAAAATATAAGCAATAATCTTAACAAAAAAAGAGCCCATGGGGAAGAAGAAACTGTCTTCTCTGAGGCTTCAAATTAAAGACATCTCAAGGAAGATAAATAATAAGTTATTAAAACTCTCTCTCAAGTATTGGAAAAATAAAAGATTTGGCAACAAAGAGGAATTTTCTTTCAAAACCTAGATGCAATCAATGACTACCAAATCATCCCTAAGATATTTGCTATGAATTAAAAACAAACAACAAACAAAAACACATAGCTTTCAGGCTTGTTGCCAAGATAAATAATAGTGATGAAATACTGTATCTGAATATGGTGACAGTGACCTTTCACTCAGAGATAAACTACTCAAAATAAATGAATCAAAAAATAGGAGAGCAAATATATAGCTATATAAGAGTTTATTTTGCCACAAGACATCAACTGCTTATTAAAGTGGCTCATATTTGACAGTTTATAAAAGTGACTTAACTTATATTGTAGGATGTCACAAAAAGAAACAAATATGTATTGAATACCCATACCACTGGATGTTTTCAAATTCCTCTTCTTGTTTTATCTTCATAACAACCAGGTGTTGTAATTATAACCTCCATTTTACAAGATGGGGAAACTGGGGCTCAGAAATATTAACATACTTTGCTTCTTATAAACTGAGGCAGGATTACACTTAGAACTGTCTGAATCTATCACTTAGGAATAAAATAAAATAACTAATATGGACGCTGGAAATCACTAAAAGATTAAGCTGAGATCTGACTCTCTGATATCTATTTTTATAAAATAGACAAAACTAATAATGTGAAAAATACTGTTGACAAAATACTGAAACTTATTTACTCCAACACAGGAGCGAAAAATTATGTAACCATGCAGTCATTATATCATTCATACTTTACTTTCCAAGTTCTTTATACTGAGCATATATTAATTGAAAAATTAGTAAAAAAAACAAAAATTCTCAACTCATTTATATAAATAATTGCTATAGTGATCATAAATATTTATCTGTTTATTAATACAGATTTCATATAGACAGCTGACACAATACTTCTTCAGATTAAGTTCAAGTTATATACAGTTTTTAAATATAAGAAATGAATTTTTAGGAAAAACCACATAATTCAGATATCTTCCTGGCCCACACTGGCCTCCCCCTTCACTAGTAGACAGTTGTTACAAAAGGAAGTAAAATGAATTAAATGAATTCTTCAGCTTTTCAATCTGAAGAAAAATGTTTCTATTATGATTACTTTGTGCCTTTGGGCTTCAATTTCTTTACTTCCTCCTCTGGTTTCTCTTTTTTTGGCTTTTTTATTTCTCTGGGAATGATGTCATCAAAAGGATTAAACAACACCTATGAAAAAATATTTTGAAAACATTATTCCATTTTTTAAAACTTCACAAAAAATTAAGACCAATATTTAATTATGTTGACATTAGCATTTATATTTTTTGCTCACATAACTATTATAAGTCTAATATATATACTACATAAAGTGCTTCCACTTACATGGTCTCATTGTATTCTCTCAATAATCTTATGTGCAATTAAGTAGAGTGTATTTTATCCTTATTTTATAAAGAGGAAAAATATTCAAGAAACCTTAATATCTAGTAAGGAAGACAAACTCAAGGGTTTTGACCCCAAAGCAAATGCTCTTAAGGACCTTGCTTCCTCAATGAAGGATCACTCTTAAATTACTTAGGAAGTTACTTCATTCAGCTAAGTAAGTCTAATTCCTCTAACTTTACACTGTAAATCAAGCTTTTCATGCATTGGATTATCAGCTAAAGTCTCATCCTTGAAGTCAAACCTTCAATTAAAAAAAAAAAAATTCTTAATCAGAAATTGCACCTAAATTACACAGATAAAATCTGAGTTGTACTATTGATTTAGTATAAAGCCTCCATCCATTAGTTTAAAATACTAATAATCAGTTTCTTTTAAATGATCAATTAAGCACTGTATCTTAGAAATCATGTTCCTACCTCACAACTTCTTATTTTATGTGGATTGCGTGGTCTTTCTTCCTCATCAACGTCTACTTCTGTTAGCCGTAGCATGTTATATACTGTATCCCCTGTAACCTATCAGATAAGAAAACTGCAAACTATTATAATTATTCTTTGAATTTTTCTTAACGTTTATTTATTTTTGAGTGACAGACAGGACAGAACGTGAGTGAGGGAGGGGCAGAGAGAAAGGGAGACACAGAACCCGAAGCAAGCTCCAGGCTTTGAGCTGTCAGCACAGACCCCAACGTGGGGCTCGAACCCACGTACCGCGAGATTATGACCTGAACCAAAGTTGGACCTTAACTGAGCCACCCAGGCGCCCCTATATTCATCTTTGAAATAAAGGAAGACTTCTGAAAATATTTTTTTCAATAACTAAAAGGAAATTTCATATTTTTATATAGGAACATATGTAGTAATAATGCAAATAAAGTAATTTCATCTTAATATTAAGGGGGAAAAGGAGAAATGGAGTTCAATCCCTTGCTAACATTTTTATGAAATTTCCTATATATATATATATATATATATATATATATATAATATCAGTTTTCATTAAAAATAAAAATATAATGCCAGGTCACCTCCTACTGAATGACAACTTTTCATTAAAAAAAATAATAAATTTAGATTTTAGAATTGGGCAGAACAAGCAAATAAGAACACGTGGAAGTGCTTTACAGATATTATCTTGTTTAATCCTCATAAACATCCTAAATACAGGTCCTTATACTCCTTATCTAGAGAAGAACATTGAGATTCAAAGAAGTTACACAGCGACAGTGTTGGCCTTTCTGAATTCTCATCACTCAGCTATACTTTGTCTCCAGTGCGAAAGGTATATAATAGCAATTGTAAAAAGTGGTTCACAATGACAACCTAAATCTCATTTTATTATATGCTGTTACTTTTTTTTTTAATAACAGGAAGGAAAATCGTTGAACATCAGATAACCTGTGCTGGAGTGGTTCAAATGTGCCAATGCTTATTTCTTAAGCTACGTTGTTAAGTTTTAAGCAACAATATTGTACTACATGTTTTCAGCATGAGTCCTTACATTCAACATTTCTCAGGAGTTTTAAAGCAATACCAGTTTTCCAGTTGTGCTCAGTTTCTTTTTTCCTCTTCATCATCAGAAAATCCAGTTTCATCTAGGCTGTGGGGAAACCATTCCTACTGAACCAGCAGAGGGAGCTGATACACTAGGGATGTGTAACATGCCTAAGACTTAACACATGTGGGAATGTGGGAATTAGAAGAGAAAGTGAGAAAACAAAACGGTCAGAATCCTCCTTTAAACAAAACGGTTCAAAATTCTACGGAAATGATATTCCCTCATATGATGCTAAATGTGAGCAGGATTAAATAGCTCCTATTCAAAGTAGTATTTCAGGTAAAAAGTTTTAATGTTAACACAATTTCCACTTTAAACTTTAAGGAAAACTTAAAACTACTAAATCTTGTTACCTAGATAATGCCTAGGTTTCTAAGAATGTAGAAATAATATTAGCTGAGTGATGCAGTAGCTAATACCATCGGTATGTTTTAGAAAAAGGAAAATTTTAAAGTTATAATCAATGACTTATTTGAAACATACACACATAAAGTTCAGATGGTCCTTCATAGTTCACTATAAAAGGGATATATTCCACCATTTTTAGAAATAATAAAAAAATAACCCAGGGAATATTTTTATGAGGGCAACTCCTAGATAAGTTGGCCATATGTATCTAGAAGCTGAAGATAACTGGACACAAACCTTTCCAAAAATGGTGTGCTTATTGTTAAGTTCATCTGCTCGACCCAGTGTAAAGAAGAATTGGCTGCCATTATCATGAGGACCAGCATTTGCCATGGCAACCAGCCCTCTCCGATTAAAACGTAACCGTGAGTGGAATTCATCCTGAAGCATTAAAAAAAAAAAAAAAAGTTTAGTGAATGATCTCAGTTATAAGGACCTTCATAGTCAGTAAACAAGGTTCTATACAACTTCTAATCAAAAATGCTAAAGTTTTATTTAACTGATTTTCAAGTATAAGCAAATCCAGTATTTATTCCCTCGATGCTATTAAACTTGACTTCACTAGCCTGGAAGTATCTTCTAAATATACCCAACCACAAATTTAGCCTATTTTATGGGAAAGCTGCCCATATTTACACAGAAGAAGACATTCAAAGGGTAAGTGATTTCAAACTCATTCCCCTATTCTTCACATCCCTCAAAGTAATCTAACTTTTTAGAACCTTCTATTTTTTTCTCCAAAAAAAACCTACCTTTGAATCACGGCAGAGTCTTCAACTACTGCCCTTCCCCACTCTGTTCTAAAGGTCATGAAAAAATTGCTTTCTTCTTGTTTTTTAATTCAAGGAAACTACTATAAATTGTTTTACTCTGTTTTTTACAGGTCTTTGTTAAATCTTTTCTGAACAAGCACTGGTCCCATTTGCCAGTTTTCCAAAGAGCAAGAGCAAGCCTTTCCAAGGTGAATTTCTTGCTATGGGAGGGCTCCATAACCTATATTAGTCTCTCCGTTAACAGAATTTCATTCCAGGCCAGATGCTAGACTCATTTATAATATAGCCATGTTATGTAATCAATGCTTTTCAGAAAGAAAGTTATTTTTCCTGAATAAATAATTGTCAAAGATTTGAACTCAAAGAGTTCTAACTCTGTATACCCCATGAAAAATGACCTAACTAAAAAACTTAACAAGGTAACCATATTACCTGGACATAATAGGCAAAAATCTCAATTTAGAAGGAAATTGTCAAAAAGAGCTATTCTGTTACACTGAATAACAGAATAAAGGAATGCTTCCTACTAGATGGAAGCTCCAAAATCCGGAGACATCTCAATTTGGTAAAATACAAAATAGTTTTATAGTGACATTTGAGACTTTTTTATTATAACCATTCCTCATTTTCTAAGGCCATTATCATCTGGAAATTAAAGCAAACAGTTCAAGTGTTGTTCTCAAGAATCACACAGTGACCCAGTAAAAAATTAAAAGAAACTCCAGACCCTCTATCTCATTAGTAAAAACATGATGTCTTCAAAAATTCTCTTACTTTAAGAACTAATGATGTTTACTCATTCAAAGAACATGATATTAGCACCATCAGATAAAAAAACAACATTTAGTGTTTACTTGAACCCTCTGTGATTTTAATACCTTAACTAGGACATTAACTCATTTTTTCTTTTTAGTTCTGTGTTGGCAGTTAACAAATCAATCACCTATTCTTTTTTTAATTTTTTTAAATGTTTATTCATTTCTGAGAAAGAGAAAGAGAGAGAGAGAGAGAGAGAGAGAGAGAGCACGCACACACACGCACAGAGGGGAGGGGCAGAGAGAGAGAGATGGAGACACGGAATCTGAAGCAGGCTCCAGGGTCTGAGCTGTCAGCACAGAGCCTGCCTGCTGCGGGGCTCAGAACTCACAAGCTGAGCCGTAAGATCATGACCTGAGCCAAAGTCAGATGCTTAACAGACTGAGCCACCCAGGTGCCCCATCACTGACCTATTTTTGATTAATACACTTTTCTCTAACACTTTTTATGTTAATTCTTTCTTCTGTCCCTTTGTGATTTCCTGTTGTGTAATGCATTTTCCACTACAGGGGTCTACTGTGCACAATTAAGAATGAATTCTGCATTGGACCAAATTGTGTCTCCCCAGAATTCATAGGTTGAAGCTGTAACCCCCAGTGTGACTGTATTAGAGACAGGGCCTATGAAGAGATAATAAAGGATAAATGATGTCATAAGTGTGAAGCCTTAATCCAATAGCGGTGATGTCCTTATAAAAAGAGGAAGAGACACCAGAGCTCACTCTCTCTACCATGTAAAGACACAGCAAGCAGGCGGCCGTTGACAAGCCAGGAAGAGAACCTTCCCCAGAAATTGAATGCCAGCCAGCTGATCCGTACTTCCTAGCTTCCAGAACTGTGACAAACAAATTCCTGTTGTTTAAGTCACCCTGTCAGTGGTATTTTGTTGTAACAGTCCAAGCAGATTAATATAAATTCCATACAGTATTAAATAAAATATTTTAAAATAAAATGGCATATAAAATGTTCTAAAACCTTTTTACATTTACAGAGTTGTAGATATCAGATACAGTCAGCTATCAAGAATTATGTTACGTAGTCTTTTTTTCTGACTCACATTTTCCTCACTACCACCATTAGCTCTACCTGAATTCAATCTAGCAAAAAAGTCAGCAATAAGACAATTCTGAAAGAATGCTTGATAGGGTAAGTGCTGCTCTTATCCCTTATAATCCCAAACATGTGATAAATACCAGATTTTGTGCAGTAATGTGAAATGTAGTGTTTTCACCAGGGGCACAGTGATTTTCAATTATGGAATCCAAATTGATTTGCAAATAAATAACAATAAAAACTCAGTCTCACCTTGAATGGGGCTCCATAGATAGACTCTCCACCAGTCCCTGTGCCAGTAGGATCTCCCCCTTGGACTATGAAACCAGGTACAACTCTATGAAAAATGGTGTTGTCATAATATGCTGAAAGAAATTTAAAATAATTTAGCAAAGTCTAAAGTGAAGTATATAGCTATCAGAGTTAATATAATTAGAGTCACAAGATTCCCCCCCCCCTCCAGAATGCTAAATAGGCTCCTAAACCCAAACCTTTTCTTCCCTACTTATTATAAAATGCCTACTCAAAACAGCACAATTTCTACAAAAAAGCATGACTGTTGTCGTGTTGTACTTATTTCCAGGAGTCTGTCAAATTGCATTACAGTTTATACATAAATATATTATTTGGAAGCTTTTAATATACAAGAGAGATCACATATGATCTCCTAATAGTACTTATTATCGGGAACCTAGAATCACGAGGGAGACTTCACCAAGGAAAAGAAGTTGCATGTGGGAGAAGCATGGCATCTCGGTGAGGTAAATCATGAGCAAAGAAGTTGTTGAGAGCAAAATGGCAAAAATTAGGGTTTGACTGAATCAGGGAGTTTATATTAAGAAGTAGCAACAATGGACAATATGAATAAGAAAAGATTCTCAATATCATCAGTCATTAGGGAAATGCTAATCAAAACCACAATGAATACCACATCACACCCACTAGGATGGCTATCATCCAAAGGAAAGGAAAAATAGCAAGTGTTAGTGAGGAGGTGGTGAAACTGGAGTCTTGTACATTGCGTGTTGGGTTGTAAAACGATACAGGCACTGTGGAAAAGGTTGATGGCTCTACAAAATTTAAACACAGAATTATCCATCAATCTTACTTCTATGAATACATCCACCCCCCAAATTGAAAACAGGTACTAAACAAATACTTGTATATGAATGTTCACAGCAGTGCCGTTCCCAACTGCAAAAGGAAGAAACAATCCAGATGTCCATCAATGAGTGAATGAATAAACAAGATGAGGTATTTACATACAGTGGAAGATTACTCAGCCAAAGAAGGGAATGAAATACCGATATGCACTACAACATAGATGAAGCTCAAAACTATGCTATGTGAAAGAAGCCACACACAAAAAGTCATATATTATATGATTCCATTTATATGAAACATCCAGAATAGGTAAATCCATAGAGATGGAAAACAGATTGGTGGTTGTCAGGGGAGGAGAGAGGGGAGAAGTGGAAGTGATTGCTTAATGAGTAGTTTTCTTTTGGGATAATAAAACTGTTTTGGAACTAGACAGAGGTGCTGGTTGTGTAACATAGCAAATATACTAAATATCATTGAATTGTCTTTGAAATGATTACTTTCATGTTATGTACATTTCACCTCTTTTATAAAAGATCCCTGAATGAAAGGAAAAAAAAATTATTTTTATCTCACCCAAACTAGTTTTGAACTTATATTAACTAATCAGGTGAGTACAAGAGGAAAATTTATGTAGAATATAGGTGTAGCCCTGAAGTAAGTGCTGAATAAACAGACTCTATTATTATTGTTAAATCAAACAAACAAAACCCAACTAGCAACAGACTAGACTGAGGTGGAGTCAATTACTGAGTGTAGGCCTAGCTCAGTCACACACTGAGGCTCGCAAAGAGAAAGATGGGAAAAGCAGAATTTCCTGAAAGCTTCACTGAGCCTGCAGAACTGCCTGACATCAGTTTTCTTGTCGTCGTACAGGATTATGAATGTCTTTATTATGTAAATAACATTGAAAGGAGTCTTTTCCTACTTGCACCTGAACACAGGTTCAATCATTATAATTGTCTACCGTGGGCCAGGCACTGTAACTGAAAAATTACTGAAAAATTACTGATAGAATTCATGAGGTACCTATACATAGATACTCAGTGACACTTCATGAGTCAAAACAAGAATGTGGTTTATCATAATTCATAAAGTACTGTAATATAGTGGCTTGCAGGCACCCTCATAATTATTTACATTTGCAAGATATAACTGGATATAAAATCCATATTTTAAAAAATCTAATATGTAATCTAACAACTGTATCCAGTATAGAGGATAGATAGGAAGAAGTAGACAGGAGAAGGAACTGATTTTTTCAAACCCTTCTCCCAGTGAAGTTGTTGGGCTGTGTGCACAAGAGGTCTCCAGTGCAAACAAGTGCTCCTTGGTTACAAATAGAAACTAAAAACTAACAGGTCTAAAAGTATCTCTCCTATACCCTTAAGTAACCATTTATTCAGGTTAACGCTGTATGCAGCATGCAGGAGGAGTTCTGAGTCTTGGCTTTTGCTAGCTGCTAGCTCAAACTCCATTTATTTTTTCCCCTCTTTTTATTTTTTAATATTTATTTCGAGAGAAACAGAAATAATGCGAGTGGGGAAGGGGCAGGGAGAAGGAGAGAGAAAATAATCCCAAAGAGCGTCCGCACAGCTAGCGCAAAGCCCAACTCTAGGATCAAACTCACAGAATTGTGAGATCACGACCTGAGCCTAAACCAAAACCAACAGTAGTATGCTTAACTGACTGAGAGCCACAAGGATGCCCCTCTTTTTTTCCCCTCTGTTTAAATCACTGGGATACAATTGACATTTAACATCACATTGGTTTCGGGTGGGCAACATAATGATTCACTATTTGCATATATTGTGAAATAATCACCATAATAAGTCTTATAGTTAACATCCATCACCTCACATAGTAACAAATTCTTTTTTCTTGCAATGAGAACTTTAAGATCTACTTTCTCGGCAACTTCCAAATATGCAATACAGCATTATTAACTATCCTCCACATGCTGTACACATAATTTTCTCATTATAAAATTAATATTATAAATTAATTCACTGTGTTCTGAAGATTAAATAAGATAATGTGGAGGCAATCTATAAATTTTCAAGTTCAACACAAATGTGAGGTCAAACTTTAATATTTTCGTTTAAATTCTATTTCGTTTAAATATGCAACATGCCCCAGTCTACATGAGAAAATGATAATAATCCTTTAGGTCCATAATATGCAACCAATCAACTTTTTTTTTTTTTTATCAGATCTGCTTTTTCAAAATATCAAACTCCCAGTGTAGAGAATGGACTGGAAGGAAGTTACTATTGTCCCAAGAGTAAACCATGACTGTGACTTCTACTGAGAGGCACATACTTAAGAATTCTCTAGAATAAGACTCAGAAATCTATTAGATGTGAGGGAAGGGGGATATGAAAGAGATCTTTATTATTTGTGCTTTCCAATTTTAAAATAACCCATCTTACTCCTTTTTCCTATTAAATCTTTTAGTGATATTGGCTTTTTACTTTAAGCTCTTCCTTTTTATATTCCTAATTATATTCCTGTTGGATGAATGAAATTATAATACCATATATACTGAGTAGGAATTTTCTATAATTACTCTACACCATAATTTTATAATCTACCATGGCTAAAATTTCAAAATTCTACAAAATCTCCATATCCATCATTTCTATTTCCATGTAACTTATTCATATCACTGCTGACAATGGATTTATGGTTGTCTTTATAGTTTACTATGTACTATAATAGATTTTGTGGCATGCAATAATGTTTATTTGACTTTCTTCTTAAATGTTTTTATGTATCATTTCCATAAGTATTGTGAAGAAAGTGATTTTCTCATTTCATTATGTCTGGTAATATCTTCCTAAATTTTCTCCACTATTGAAGAAAGACATTTTCATGTATCTTAAATATGAAATAAAGTTCCTATTTGGCCTCTGTGGTTCCGGTATTTGCCATTATAGTTTTTATTTCTAGCTGTACAATGTATGGGTATCATGGTACACTTTATCTAATTATATTTCTGCCGAGTACCATATAGAAATTTACATTTGCACTTTTAAGTGATTTATGTGTATTTTTCTAGAATCTGGTGTTTGTGTTTAATTTTATAAACATTATCATTAATAACTTTTTATTTATAACTCCTTTTGTTTCCTGTCTGCCCTGTTTATTTTGGCCTCTTAGGATTTTTTTAAACAAATATTTTAGTTTTTTAAAGATATTTCTGTTAACCTCTTAATTTATACTTATGTTGGTCACTTGTAAAGAATAGGAGGTAAGGGATAAAGATAACTGATAAAGAATAGACCTTTTTTTAACTTTTTTTTAAATTATTATTTTAGAGAGAGAGAGAGAGAAAGCACAAGTGGAGAAGAAAGGCCGAAGGAAAGCGAAGAATCTCAAGCAAGCTCTGCTTGGAGCCTGGAACCCAATGTGGGGCTCAATCCATGACCCTGGGATCATGACCCAAACTGAAATCAAGAGTCAGATGCTCAACCAACGGAGCCACTCAAACACCCCAAGAATAGATCTTAAAGAGTAAATCTGCGGTAAAATAGAAATAAAGAAATTAATAGTTACATAAAGCATAAAAAATTTGATTTTCTTAACTCCTTCTCTTTCTGCTTCCCACTTTGTTTTGCCAACCTAAAATTTTACTCCTTCCTCATACTTCAGAAGAACCAACAAAACTATCAAAAACAACAAGCTTCCCTTTCCTTCTTTTTTAACCTATTTTTTAAAAATTTCACTCACCTTTAAATATTCACCTAACTATTCCACAAAACCTGAAATCCAAGAGTAAGGCTGTGTAATTCTAGATCTTTCATTTCTATAAACACTAAAGACATCCCCCAGACACCAGAATGACAAATTCTGTATGTGGAGTCTAAAAAAGTTAAACTCATGGAACTGGAGAGTAAAATGGTGGTTGCCAGGTGCTGGCAGGTGGGAGAAATCGGGATATGTTGGTCAAAAGGGATAAATTTTCAAATATAAAACGAATAACTTCTGGGGATTCAATGTACAACATGGTGAGTATAGTTAATAATACTGTATTGTATACTTGCAGTTTGCTAAGAAAAAAAGATCTCAAGTGTTCTCACTACACACACACACACACACACACACACACACTCGTAACTGTGAGGTGACGGATACGTTACTTAACTTGATTGTGATAATCATTCCAGTGTATATGTATAGTACACACTTGTACACCTTTTAAAAAATCATGTACAACCTAAATATATACAATTTTTATTTGTCTAATAATACCTCAATAAAGCTGGGGGAAAAAAAAAGACTAAGAACTTCCGCTATGAACAGCATTTTAGTTGGGAGCCATATCTGGCTCCACCTTCCCAAGTTTGTACTTATTTCTTTTTTAATTCTGGAAATCATCCCTTTTTGAAAAAAATACTGATATGAATGCTAAAAGATCTTGACATATCATGACTTGTTTAAGTAACAGAATTAGTGAATTAAATGAGGTTCTCCAAATTATATTTTAAAAACTTGACTTTATTTGGGGGTATCTTCATTTCAGTTAGCCTTCTCAGGCTTCTTGTTAGCCTTTGCAGTAATAATTCTCTCTCTCACCTGTTCAATTAAGAGAATTGCTGTAGTTATTTTTCTTATGATTTTTCTATTCTCTTTCTCCACGTATTCTTCTATAGAGGGGAATAATTTTTGTTGTTCCAATTAAGTTTCATCATGACCTAACTTAAGAACTTTATTTCTTCTTCATTGTCATATTATATCCAGATGTTTTCTGTTTCTTCCATTCACCTGGTCATGGATTGTTAATTACCATTCATTCTTTCTAATGCTTTTGTACTTCCAGTCTTCCCCTGTAAAATTTGAGCTTTTGAGTCTTCAAAACTTCTTTCCAGAAACAAGTCTGACTTTTCTGTGTCTACTGTGTTTCTCGACTCTGTTGATAGTAATATGAGGATTCTCTGACTGTACTACCTGTCTGACTCAATTTCCTTCCTGCCTGCCATAGCAATTATTAATAATGGTCTTCACAGATGTCCTTCTCTTTTTCTTTTTTTTGGGGGGAGGAGGCTCTGGGTATTTTTATACCTTAAATCTTCCCCTGATAATTATCTATTTATGTAATTATTATCTATTTGGAGAGCTCTAGCTGTACCCTTTTACTGGTTATATTGAATTATCTTTCACACCCTGCCTTTGACTCAAAATGCTGTTTTCTGATACCTAATTAACCTTGTTTGTCTCTACAAATCAGGTATAACTTAGAAAGACAATGATTTGCCACCACAGGAGATATTTGAAACCATATGCAAAGTATCGTCAAAGCCAAGTTGCAAAAATGTTTAGAATGTTTAGTTCTATAAGGGAATATTCTGAAGGAGAAAACACTCAAGTGGATATAATTCTGCAAAGTTTACTGAAAGAAAAATAGTCAAATTGTGACTCAGTCTAAAAACAGACCGGAGACATCTATAATGACATCACTGAATCCTGGATGGAAGGCTTCGTGGAGAAAGCAGAATTTTGGACAGAGATTAAAAAGTGGGTAGACTTGTAAACAGTAAGGAAGGAAAGAAAAAGTATTCCAAAAAGAAGACTGAGGACATGAAGGAGGTATGTGGATATGTGGACAAGAAGGAACTGCTCAGGAAATAAAATAATAGTCAACTGAAACCATATAGTTATTTAGTGCAATGAAACCAAGTTGAAAAGCTAGGAAGCTAAGCTGTCTGAGGATTCAAATACCAGATGAATAAATAAAAGGGTAAAGAGATTTGATAGAAAGACCAGGTACAAGACAATCATAATCATGCAGGTGAAAGTCAAGGCAGTGTGGTTTAGCTATAGCTGACAGAGGAAGATTGGAGTAGAAATGTCCACTAGTCATTTTGACATGTAAATTACAGCTAAGAAAAGAGGAAATGGCTGGAATTCTAAATCTGACAGTCATTTGGAGAGAAATAACCACTGAAGAGTAAAGACAGTGGAGAACTAGGGGCAATCATAGGGAGTACTCTTATTTAGAGGATGAAAGAAGTACAGAACAGGCAAGAAGATCAAAAAGGATCAAAGTTTTATTTGGTGAGATAAATTTCTCTGCTAAAGACATAAAGATTTATTTGAAAGACAATCTTTATCTCCTCTATCCATTTCCTGACACAACAGCTCAACACCATATCATTCATACCCACTCCTATCACTCATTACCACTATTTAACAGCAGACTTCAATGTTGTGGAAAGATACACTTTTACCTTCCAAACAAAGCTGAATGAAATTTCTGCAAGCTTTGGGAGCTTCTTTTGACCACAACTCTATGTCAATATCTCCAGCTGTAGTTTTCAATAAAACCTATGGAAAGAATATAACATCATTATATTAAATTATCATTTTGGTTTGATAATCAGTTGAATTGCTGCTCAAAATGAAGCATCCATTAATAAACTTTCAATTTTAAAGTTAAAATTTTAAAAACTTGCTGGGCTTTTCTTGTTATACTAAAAAAATTATAACAGGGATATCACAGTCTTTTCAACAAGTGGTACTGAAAAAACTGGACAGCTACATGCAAAAGAATGACACTGGACCACTTTTCTTATACCATACATAAAAATAAATTCAAAATGGATTAAAGACCTAAATGTGAGACTTGAAGCCATAAAACTCCTAGAAGAAAAGGCAGACGGTAATTTCTTTGACATGAACATTAGCAACATTTTCCTAGATATGTCTCCTCAGGCAACAGCAACAAAAGCAAAAATAAACTACTGGGATTATACCAAAATAAAAGCTTCTGCACAGCAAAGGTAACAATCAGCAAAATGAAAAGACAACCTAATGAATGTGAGAAGATATTTGCAAATGATATATATGATAAGGGGTTAATATAAAAAGTATAAAGAACTTATACAACTAAATACCAAAAAAAAAAAAAAAAAAAAAACCCAAATAACACGATTAAAAATGGGTAGAGGACCTGAATAAACATTTTTCCAAAGAAGACATACAGATGGCTAACAGACACATGAAATGATGCTCAACATCACTACCAATGTAAATAGTCAATGAAATGCAAATCAAAACCACAATGAGATATCACCTTAGACATGTCAGAATCGTTAGAATCAGAAAGACAAGAAATTACAAATGTTGTCAAGGATGTGGAGGAAAAGGAATCCTCATGCACTGTTGATGGGAATGCAAACTGGTGCAGCCACTGTGGAAAGCAGTACAGAGGTTACTTAAAAAATTAAAAATAGGGGCGCCTGGGTGGCGCAGTCGGTTAAGCGTCTGACTTCAGCCAGGTCACGATCTCGCGGTCCGTGAGTTCGAGCCCCGCATCGGGCTCTGGGCTGATGGCTCAGAGCCTGGAGCCTGTTTCCGATTCTGTGTCTCCCTCTCTCTCTGCCCCTCCCCTGTTCATGCTCTGTCTCTCTCTGTCCCAAAAATAAAATAAAACGTTGAAAAAAAAATTAAAAATAGAATTACCATATAATTAACTCCACTACTGGGTATTTACCCTAAGAAAATAAAAACACTGATTGAAAAGATATATGCACCCCTGTGTTTATAGCAGCATTATTTACAATAGCCAAGATATGGATGCAATGCAAGTGTCCGTCCATAGATGAATGGATAAAGAAGTGGAATATATATAAATATACAGATATATAGATATAGATATAGATATAGATATATATAGTATGTGTATATATACACACACATATATATGTGTGTGTATATATACACACACAGATATATAGTATGTGTGTATATATACACACACATATATACACACACATATATATGTGTGTATATATGTATATATATACACACTGTATATACATATACATATATATACATATATACACATATATATACATATACACACACACACATATATACACACACACACATACACAATAGAATATTAGCCATAAAAAGAATGAAATCTTGCCATTTGCAGCAACATGGATGGACACAGATGTTAAAATAATACTAAGTGAAACAAGTCAGACACAATAAGACAAATACCATGTTTTCACATGTATGTGGAATTTAAGAAACAAAGAAAAAAGACAAACTGCAGACTCTTAAAAACTAAGAACAAACTGGTGGTTGTCATAGGGGAGGTGGGGTTGAGACAGATAAAGGAGATTAATAAGAGTACATTTACTTTGATGACAGTGAAAATTGTACAGAATTATTGAATCCTTATACTGTTCACCTGTAACTAATATAACACTGTATGTTAACTATATTTCAGTAAAAATATTCATTCAGTACAAGTCATTATACATTTATATCTTTCCTTTTTTTTTTAATGTTTGTTTACTTTTGAGAGAGAGAGAGAGGCAGAATGCAAGTTGGGGAGGGGCAGGGAGAGGGAAACACAGAATCCAAAGCAGGCTTCAGGCTCAGAGCTGTCAGCCCAGAACCCACGGGGCTCGAAGTCATGAGCTACAAGATCATGACCTGAGCTGAGGTCAGACATTTAACTGACTGAGCCATCCAGGCGCCCCTACATTTATATCTTCCAAACAGCAATTTCAGAAATAATTTAAGATTTAAGAAAAAGCAGCATATACCTTTATTAATCAGAAAAACTTATTCATTTAAAAATCAGTCATTTAAACTTGCTTTAATTAAGAAAGCTTCTTGCAGCTTTCCTTCCAATAAAATTGGTATAGCAAATTAAGAAACTAAAGAACAATGAATCTATGAAATTGTGACACTATGAGACAATTTTACAATTATCTTTTTATATACCAACACTCTACTTGCTCGTTCAAAATCATGCAATTCCTAATTTAAAAAAAACATTCCTAATCTAATTCTGGGTTGTATATGTTACTAAAATGGTACGTCTTAAAATCATCATCTACAGTACATGGAATCCGTTCAAAGTCTCCTTTCTACCAGCTCATGAAGGTAAGGCCTTCTAACTTGGCATGGCATGAAACTATGTGCAAAATAAATACTCTATCATGACAAACCAACCCAGCTGGTTTCTCAGTTTCTTGGAAGGTATATGTTTGGGATGCAAAGTGAGTTGGCTGAATAACTCCCTAGACTGTATCTATAACAGTGGGTAATACCTTCTGGTTTTCCATGAAAACTGGTGTCCATCCCAATCTTAAAAGTACAGTATATCTCAAAAGACAATATCCTGTCCTACCTATTATCCCCTTGTATACTTGAAATAAAATGCTACTGTTAAAGGGACCCTTGACATGTCTTCCCTTCCTTGCAACTCTAATACAGTGATCTCCAACTTTTTCAGAGTGTGCATCCCTATTAGCGAAGAGGAAAAGGGAAGTGGGAAGGGAGGTAAGGAATTGGAACACAGAGTTCCCAAATAAGTACGTTTAAATACATGTAGTACTATATTACTCTAGTACTGAAAGAGTCACAGAAGATAAACATTTCAAAGCATTACATAAAAACAGTATTTTAAAATATTTCTTAATCTTCTTTACCAGTGGTATAATGAAACTTAAAGAAAAAAAAAATAACAGCTTTACTGACATGTAATTCACATACCAAACAATTCACCCTTTTAAAGCATTTGTTAGTATAATCCAGACATTTGCCACCACCACAATCTAATTCCAGAACATTTCCTCACCTGAAAAGAAACCCTGTAACCCATTAGCAGTCACTCCCTATTTCTTCCTACTCATAGGCCCTGACAAACACTAATCTTTCTGTATCTATGAATTTGTCTATTGAATATTTCATATAAATGGAATCATACAATGTGTGGCTTTTGGTATTTGGCTTCTTTCACTTAGCATAATGTTGCTTTCAAATTGTAGAGGTCCATCTTCCTGTTCTACTCACTTTGTTTTAAATGTCTTGAAAATGACAATGGCTTTATATTCTTACTGATAAATATGCCAAGGCACAATATACACTTAAGACAAAGTTCATCATTAACAATAAATAGAAATCCGTATTTCAAATAATTTTCATAATAATTTCTAATTTTTTACATACTTCCCATGTTGAGGCATCAGGTCTACCATTTTCTTGTGGTTTGCTTATGTTTACATTATTAATATTACTTTCAATATGAAATCTGTGAGGGCTGGTCTAGTTAATCCAGATTAACAATGAAATGTAATGCATTTAGCATGATATTAGGAAAAATTACATCATGACATATAAAAAGTGACTAAGTAAATGAATATATATGTTCCTTTTTATATATAAAAGATTACATTTAGGGGCGCCTGGGTGGCTCAGTAAGTTAGGCGTCCAACTTTAGCTCAGGTCATGATCTCACGGTTTGTGGGTTTGAGCCCCCTGTCGGGCTCTGTGCCGACAGCTCGGAGCCTAGAGCCTGCTTCAGATTCTCTGTCTCCCTCTCTCTCTGCTCCTCCCCCACTTATGCTGTCTCTCTCTGTCTCTCAAAAATAAAATTAAAACATTTAAAAAATATTTTTAAAAAGATTACATTTACACAAAGGAAATGATAAATGCAAGCAGAAGAATGTAGCTTTTCTCTTTGCATCTCATGATGGTTTTGCACAGTCCCTGAAGTGTGCACTCACTGGTTTAAGAAACCACTACTCTAAAGAATAAACTAATGCACACCATCCCTCCCTTTACAGGTTCTGGAGTCAGCTGCTCAAATTCCAGTACTGACTGACCCTTGCACTTACAAAGGGTAAGGAAGTTTTTTACTTTGGACATGCTATCTAACATATCTGTGACTCAACTTTATTATCTAAAATAGGGACAATAATATCCTCATAGGTTTCTTGTGAGAACAAAATGATTTATTACACATAGACTGCTTAGAACATTACCTGAAAAATAGTAAATGTTCAAAAAATGGTAGCTACTATTGTAATTATTCTTCTTCTATAATATTTTTGGCCACAGTCAACTTACACCCAGTAAAAAGAATGCATACACAGTTGGGCTACCTTGTTTACCAGAGTTTCTTACTCTTTCCACTGATAAGCTACTGAATTTATAAAGAAGGCACATGGCTCCTTCCTCCATACATTTCTTTTGGCCATCACTATTTTGTCAAGTATTGGTGCTCCCTTTCTTAAAGATTCAAAATAAGGCAATACTCTGATAATAAAATGTTTCTTTTTTTAAATTTTAATGTTTATTTGTTTATTTTTGAAAGAGAGAGAGCACAAGCGGGAAAGGGGCAGAAAGAGAGGGAGACACGGAATCAGAAGCAGCCTCCAGGCTCTGAGCTGTCACAGCACAGAGCCCAAGGCAGGGCTCGAACTCATGAACCATGAGATCATGGAGCCACAATAAATGTTTATTCTTAAGAAACGTTTTATTGGGGCGCCTGGGTGGCTCAGTCGGCTAAGTGTCCAACTTCATTGTGGCTCAGGTCATGAGCCACAGGATCATGAGATCCCAGTGCCATAGGATCAAGCCCTTAGTGGGGCTCTGTGCTGGGTGTGGGGATTAGGATTCTCTCTCTCCCTCTCCCTGACCCTCCCCCACTCACTCATGTGCTCTCTCTCTTTCCCTCTCTCTCTCAAAAAAAGAGAATATTAATATGCAATTTAAATTAAGTGATCATAATACATAGAAATTTCATCTTGAGTGTATAAAGACATTTCCATCAAGGGGTACATTTCTGTGTGTCATCTTCAGAGGCCAGAGTTACAACAAAACACAGCACAACTTATAAACAACCACTGATCTGATAAGTCAATTACTTCCCAGGTTGATACTATGCTCTTTGAAGGGAGGAACTTTGTCCCATTTATTCTGAATATCTCTTAATCCTTTTAGTACCTAATGTAGCATTAGACAGCATAGGCACTAAACAAACATTCACTGAGAAAACATATTGTTATATCTGTTTAAATTCCTTCCAGGCCCAAATTCTTGCCATGTGCTCTCTATGGTACAGAACTTTGAAGCTTCAATGTCCTCAACTGGCCTTATGTTAAAAAAAAAAAAAAAAAAATCCCCAACTGTGTTTGAAGGAAACTTTGGCTATGCCTGATGTTCTCTGTAAGCCCAATTTTGTTTAAAAAGAACAGTATTTTTTTTTTTTTTTTTTTTTTTTTTTTTTAGTTTAGTTTGAGAGAAAGAAAGTAAGAGAGAATTCCAAGCAAGCTTCACACTCAGTATGGAGACTGACAAGGGGCTCAGTCTCACAACTGTGATATTATGACCTGAGCCAAAACCAAGAGTCAGACAATCAACTGAGCCACCCAAGTGCTCTCAGAAGGACAGTATTTATCAGTTTGCATGTACTTATTTACATGATTATTTGGTGAATGTACATTTCACTCAACTGACTCCATATTAGAGACAATGCTGGTTTTCCTTTCCCTTGTATTCCTAAAACCTAGCATAGAGGTTGGCATGTGCTAGTTGCTAAATAAATATTTGTTGAATAAAAGATCTCCTGTTCAGGCATGTATCTTTGTTAAAGGTCTTCCTCTTTATGACCATGTCAAATCTTCCTTCCAGAGTAAAACAAATAAATCTTCCCTTGATCAGCAGCAATATAACCTCAAAGTCACTGATGCTTAATACTTTAACTTAAGAGAAATAAAATATTAATCCATCCATTCATTGAGTCAGTACATATTTGAACTCCTCCTACCATGTGTCAAGCACCATTCTAGATGTCAGTCCCTGCCATCATAGTGCTTGCATTCTATGGGGAGGAGAATGGGAGGCAGAGGACACAATAAACAATAACTAGTAAGTACACAGGAAAAACTGAAGAGGGAAAGGGCAGGGAATGTTGGAATGCAGGACATGAATGGAGTTTGTGATTTTATAAACAGAAAAGTCCTCTCTGCCAAGGTGACATTTGAGCAGGCCAGAGTGTACTAAAGAAAGGAATAATAAGTGTGAAAGCCCTGACTAGCAGGATGGGCAATATTTTTATTCTCTACTAGTGTTTATTAACTGAGGGTGATATCACCCTCAAAAAACATCTGGAAATATGACGAGGTAGGTATTCTGAGTTTTCACACAATGATGTGAGATACAGATGAGAAGTAAGGAGAAGTTCACACAGCAAAGAATTAAAAGAATGGCCCATCTCAAAACACACACTAAAATTCTTGGTGGGGATATCAATTAGAGCATTATTGTTTTTGTTTTCATATTGCCTTATATTACAAAATGTTGATCAACAAAAGACTGCATAAATTATGATATAGTCATGCAACAGAATCGTATCTGATGTAAATTTAGTTTATCCTAATTCAACTATGTGCTTTAAAGTTAAAAAAAAAATGTTTATTTATTTTTGCGACAGATAGCGAGCACAAGCAGGATAGGAGCAGAGAGAGACAGACACAATCTGAAGCAGGCTCCAGGCTCTGAATTGTCAGCACGGAGCCTGACATTGGGCTCAACTCAAGTACTGTGAGATCATGACCTGAGCCCAGTCAAAGGTTTAACTGACTGAGCAGTACAGACGCTCCTCAACTAAGTACTTTCAGTCCCGCTATTTTCTCCACTATGTTGGTCCATCGCATTTCATATGTGGTGAGACTAGCTCACAGTTTAAGAATCCCAGTGATACTTATTCCATTATTGACTCCTCTGCCTCATACTGCATATAAAAATCTTTGATGGGAACTGACATACCTTGACCATAAAATCAATCAGGAAATCATTCTCCCATTCTAATGTGGGAACATTTCTCATTCTCTACTTTCATGTTTTAAGACCAGCTCAAAAGATACCTCCTCCACGAAGCTTTTCTCTTCTTCCTCAGTGGCTCATTTTTTAGTACTTACCGTAGCACTAGACTTCCTCTCTCCATAAGCATGCCTATTGGACTTATCAGGTTTTTCTTTACCTGCTTACCTCCCAAACAAAACCATAAGCTTTTCTAGGGCAACAACTAGACCTTACCCATCCATCTTTGTGTCCCCAGCACCTAGTACAGTGCCTGGTGACTACTAGGCATTCAATACATGATTGTAGAATGAATGGAGAAAGAGCGATTTACAAGTTAAGAAAAACAAAAATCACAATTTTAAATATACCTAGGTTTCTACCTAAGGCCCTAGAAAACGCCCTAGAATGTGTTAGGCTGAAGCAAGAAATGTGGCCAGACACTGGAGAAATCTCCATTTGAGGACTTTTCTCAAAGTATTTGCCGAGAGGTGTCAGTAGGTGGTTTTCGGTGCAATCCTGTCCAGAGGCAGGAGTAACGGACAAGACATTTTGTGATTTTTCCAACCCTAACGCCCCAAAACTCCCTTAATGGGTGAGGTATCACTTTGGGGAGCCCAGGTACCGTAGATGAGGCTCTCACCTTCCCATTCGTGGGAGGCTCCTGGATGTAGATGTTGCTCATGCTGCTCAGTGCTCAGGGCTCCGCTCCTAATTGGGAGTGAGAACGGAGAGCCGATCACTAAAGCAGTCCACCTATCAGTGGCACGCTTCCTTCAATCGGGTGGTCGCAGAAAGCTCCAGTTTGTCAATGTCCCAAAATGAGCGGCACCAAGCACTACCTTTTCCCAAAACTAGTCCCTCACGGACGCCGCCATGTTGCTCCTGGGCCTGAGCACCGCTAATCCTGAGAAGGGGGGTTCCAATGGGCTCCAGGAAACGAAAAAATATTATTAAGCACCTGCAGGTTAACTAAATTTGTGTTACACTTTTACAAAAGGATATATAAATGTTGGTGTCGTTTACTTCAGTACATGTATGTGCAGGTTTCATTCATCTCCACCCCCGGGGCTGGCAGCAATGGTTCGGACCATGTGCGTTCTGTAATATGACTCCCCCGGAAACTGCATCATCGTTACTTGGTTCCACTATCGCCAGAGGCCTTCCCCGACTGGCAGGGAAGTCCGGTGGCGCCGGTCGGAGGAAGAGGCCGCCCTCGCCGTTTGTGGTCCTCGCGGCAGGCGGGAGGCGAGCGTACTCTCGAAAGCCTACGGCTCCTGCGACCCCTCTTACCAGCGCAATGGCAGTCCCAGGTGAAGACGGACGGCAGGGCCCCTGGGTCTAGGCGAGGAAAGGAGCGGGTAGGGTAGGTTGGGGTGCGCTGGGGGTAGGGAGTAGCGCCCATGGGGATTTAGGCGGAGGCGTTAAAATTAACAGGTTCGTTTGTTCCACACGAAAAAGTTTACACTCCGGAGATAATCTCTGAAGGGAAGAAGGAAGACAGAAACTATCTCCCCCGCCCCAGCCAGGCTCCGGCTGTGCTGGAAGGCTTACAGGGAAAGTGTATGGTGGGGGGAGGTGGGGGAGGAGGGGCAGCAACTGTAGGCCTAGGAGGTAGCCGAGAAAAACTGACCTAACTTTGGGATGGCTCGAAAATAGAATTGAGGTGCAAGCACTTGACGGACCCCAGGAGCCAAGAGGCACTGTTTGTAGTAGAAGTCCCGGGGACCAAATTGTCGTCCAGGGTTCTCCTCTCCCTTCCTATTGTATGGAGTTCCTGTGTGGCCGTGGACCAGTCGCTCTCCCACTCTGGGCCTCATTTCGTACATTTGGAAAAGAAGATTTATTCCTCGATGTCTGTGGGTTCTTCCAGCGCGCAGATTCTGTGTCCACTGACTACCGACGTAAAAACAGTGCACCCTGCGAAAGAAGTGCTTTAGAGGTTTCCCCGTCCACAACTACCCGCTTGCTTGGAAGTCCTGGTCGGGGAGGGCACCTCCTTACATCAGCTCTGCGACTGTGTGTTCGGAAGAACACTGGTTGTAGGAGATATTTTGAGAATTACACCCCCACCCCACCCGCTCAAGCACACACAACTTGGAGGTTCACAGTGCACTTCAGGGTATGAAAGGCTCTGAGAAGGGCTGTGGTTCAGAACCCCCTAACTTTGTTTTCACCTGCCCTTCCCAGTATTATCTGACGGCGTTTGTTCGGTGGCAGCCTTCCCTGAAGTGTATTTTACAGATAACTGTTATAGGAATATTGCACTTTTGTTAGCACTGCAGTTTGGGGAGGAGAGGGGTTGTGTGAGAGAGGAAAGATACACTCATTCATCCACACCACCGTGACTATTAAGGGCGTGCTAGGCAGTGTGCTAGGCATTGGGAATACAGTGGGGAACAGGACAGTGGCTCCTCACACAGAAATTAGAATTTAGCAGTGAAGAGAAAGTACCAGAAAGTCGGACAAATGCATGGCAGGGAAAATACAGAGCCTTCAGGAGCACGTTGTAAGGGCACCTACGGAGACAGAAGGGCTTTACAGAGGATGTGGCATTTAGGATGAGCCTTAAAGGATTCCAGGAGGGTTGGATTGATGGGAGGGGAAGTTGCCACCAGAGGGATATGTAAGTGAAAAGGAGATAATAGATGCTCCCAATAGATGGAACTCCTAATACAAATGGGAGAGAAGTGAGAAATTCACTGGAGAGTTAATGACAGTAGCTAATATTTACTGATGTATCAGATGTGTCAATAGCATTTACTATGTATCAAATGTGTCACACACTGTGTCAAGCCATTGTATTTTATCTCATTTAACATTCATGTCCACAGTGTGAGATAAGTATCAATATTTCCATTTTATAGATGAGGATACTGAGGGACAAAGAAATTAAGTGTTTGCTTGTTCAGGGATATCTTGTAGGTAAGCAGTCTGACTCTTCTACTCCCCATGCACTTACTCATCTTGCCATGTAGGATAATTTACAAGGTGGTTTCCAGCTCTTAAAGGACCTTGGAAGCCATGACAGATAGTTTGGATATTTTCCCAAGGATTATGGGAAGCCATTTCAGCATTTTTAAACCGATTCATATTTCGGAAAGAACATTTTGGCTGCACAGTGGATTGGAAGGATGATAGTTTGGAGTTAAAGTCACCAATTAAATTCTGGTAAGTTATGATGATACTTCACGTGTGGTGTCAGGAAGGGAGAGAAGCCCATAGATTGGAGACACATTTTTGCTGGTAGAATCAAGGGGAATCAGTGACTGATTCAGGGTAGGTAGGTAAGACAGGAAGTGAGGTCTACTTGGGTTTTACTGTTAGGTAGTTGGGTGAGACTCTTTACTAATATAGGCAACACCTGAGAAGGAGCAGGTTTTAGAGGGATGATGATAATTTCAATTTGGGCTCTGTGTTGAGGTGTAGTCAGACATACAAATTGAAACATCTAATAGGCAGTGAGAGATAGAATTTGTAGCTTAGGAAAGAAGCCAGAATGTCATCCACACATGAAGCAGGCGTTAAGACCATTGTCAGTGACTATGTTAGCAGTGTAGAATGTGAAGGGAAGCTCTGTGGCTGAAGCCTGGAGAATATCATCATGGAAGGAACTAGCAGAGAAAGGCCATTCTACCGAGTAGCTTGTCTGGGCATCCTGATAATTTAAGTCAGCGCTGGTGATCTTTGAACCGCACAGCTGCATCTAGAGTTGACCTCTCGCTACTGGTTTTATTACTTGAGCAAGCGTTTTGAGCGCCCAGATGGTATAGACACTTAAGGGGACACAGTAGCACAGCTTGTGATACTCATAAAACTAGTTATGAAAATGGGCAACTTAAGAAAGGAAAAAAGTGATTTTTTTTTTCAACTTGGTGGTTTTTTTTTTTTTTTTTTTTGGGACAGAGAGAGACAGAGCATGAACGGGGGAGGGGCAGAGAGAGAGGGAGACACAGAATCGGAAACAGGCTCCAGGCTCTGAGCCATCAGCCCAGAGCCTGACACGGGGCTCGAACCCACGGACCGCGAGATCGTGACCTGGCTGAAGTCGGACGCTTAACCGACTGCGCCACCCAGGCGCCCCAAAAAGTGATTTTTTTTAAAAGTCCCTATTGAAATTGCTCTAAACCTAACCCAGTGTTATAGACAGGTTAACTTGCTTCCAATTCATAGTGATGCTCCAAAGTGTAATAATCTTAAATTGTGTCATTAAGCTGGATAGCAAGACATGGATAAACTGTTTAAACCTAGCAAAAATTGAGGTAATAGGCATGACAGCACTGTAAGAGCACAATGCGAGTACCATTAGAAAATACAGATACAGAAAATGTTAAGATAATTTCTTGGATGATCGATCCAGATAGTGTATTAAAGAAAAATAGGGCTCAAGGACAGGTATTATGTTATGCTCTTTTATTTTTAGGTATAATGCTCATATGGATTCAGCATGGCATTTCTTGGGTGGTCTTGCTAGTGATTACTACAAAATATGACTATAAAGTGATGAGGCTACTTTCCACAAATGAGTATCAGCCTCTTCTATTTTATGGTCGCCTACTTCAGCTGTTTTTCCACAGCATTAAGCGTAAGCATACACCATTATGTAGGCAACACAATGAAATGTGCACTTTCTTAGGGAAATCATAGACTCTTAGTTGTCATTTTTAAAGTGACATTTAAATACAGGTTCCAGTGAAGTTTACTTTCTTTTAACAATTGCTTTTCCCATTCACAGTTGTTGAAATTAGTTCTGACATCCATTTTAATGATGCTCCATTCCCCAATGAGAGTTGACCTGGCTCAAGGGGCAATGTATGTTATTGATGTGGTTGGCACAAAAACTCTTTTTCTCTCATTCAGTAAAATCTATATAGCCAAGGTAGGGAATTTTCTGTAGCCAAATTAACAATACATCTGGCATATCAAAGCGAGTCCAATTTTTAAAACACATTACTATAACATCTTAGTAAGAGTTCTGAATTACAATGCATCCAGTTTCTTTTCACTTCTAAAACTACACTACATAGTTTCTTTTCTCTCTAGTCTGTGCTGCCCATTGCTGCTGAAATAATTTTCCGAAACCATGTATCTGATGCTGTCTTTCCTAGGGGCCAAGAATTTAGTTCTTGTCTCCAACTGTGAATGTTGTGTTTCTCTTCAAGCAACCTAACCTTTGCAAGGCTCATTGTCCTTGGGTATGTAGTGAAGGGGTTGATGACCGAGCTTTCTCTCGCTTCTAAACTGTTGTGATGCCAGAGGTGCCCATCTCTGCTGGAGTGAAGTGCACACTCCTCAGCATGGCCAAATCACTCTTGCTCCTCTTTCTTCCTACCCTTCCTCTGAAGCATTCTACAGTCTTCTGACTTGGTCAGCTATTCCCAGAACCTCTCGTGTACCGTGCTGCCTACATGCTTTTGTTATCACTGTCCCTCCTTTGCTGTCCATAGGTACCTGTGGGAAGCCTTCTCAGTCTCTCAGCTGAAAGTCTTGCCTGCCAGTTCTTCCTGCTTACCAGTAGAGTTTTGTGTTTTTTACAGTGGCATATTCTAGCATGTATTATAGCTGTGGATGTATTGTCCTAGATAAGCTAGTATATTGTATTTCCTTTAGTGTAGGGACTTAATTCATCTTTATGGCTTCTCTAACATTTGTTTCAGAGATAAGCCCATAATAAATAATAATAATTGGATAATAATTTAGAGGGTTGTTCACTAGAATTGTTGCTGAGCAGAATCTGCTACTAAAGTTAACAGACTAAACAGTAATTGTGATTCTGTTTCATTAGTTAATTCAAATGTTCATGTCTCTTAAACTGATAATACCTATACCTTTTTTTCCTTCATGGGTTATTTATATTTTGAGGCAAGTGGATGAAAGCATTTTATACACTGACTTAAATGGTAGCTCTTTCATGTCAGTAGTTTATTTTTATTTTAGAGAGAGAGAGTTTGGCAGAGGGAGAGAGAAAAAGAATCTTAAGTAGGCTCCTTGCTGGGCATGGATTCTGACACAGGGCTTGATCCCATAACCCTGGAATCATGACCTGAGCTGAAACCGAGAGTCAGAGGCTCGACCAGCTGAACCACCAGGCAGTCCCCTGTCAGTAGTTTAAAATAAGCAATTATTTGATTTACTTTCATCTCTCCTTTTGAGTATCAAATGATTCTGAAGGCATTTTTAACTAAAGATGAGGGCATCTGCTCTTTCAAAATGTTTACATCAAGGATCCTCTTTTTTTTTTTTTTTTAATTAATTTATTTTGAGAGAGAGAGAGAGTGCACACGAGTGGGTCAGAGAGAAGAGAGAGAGAATCCCAGGCAGGCTTCATGTTGTTAGTGCAGAGCCCAACGGGAGCCATGAATCATGATTTGAGCTGAAGTCAAGGGTCAGACACTTAACTCACTGAGCCACTAAGGCTTAGGAGATCCATCAAGGATCTCCTTTAACCCATTTTTTAAATTCACAGAGAATTAAAATAAAATATTTCAGGATCCCAAAGAAAGGATTATATCTATGAATTCTTAATATAAAGCATCAGAAAAAATTTAAATATTTGGAGTTTTACTTTGCATTCAATTTTAGCAGACATATATGGGTATTTGTATCTATGTGGTATATACAACCTAGCTACAATTTGAATTTTAAAAGCAGAATAAATTGAAGTTATCTTTAAGAGTTCCCAAATTATGATAGAACTATAATGGAGTAACCAAATATAAAACTTAAAGCTTAAAAGGAACTAATCTAATCTAATTGAATCTAGATAATTAAAAATGAAAGGAATGGACAGAAGTGATTGCAATTGCTAATTGCATCACTTAAAGGGATAGTCAGTCCCTTTAGCTATTTACTTTTAAATTTAAATGATTATAGAAAACATTTTAATGTAAATAAAACTTTGACAGGCTTCCCCAAATCTAAAATACACAGTAAGAGAAAAATATAATACTAAGTTCCAAACATTACTGTTAAAGTTCCCAGTGAGTAAGTTAACTTAGCAACACAGGTGATGTGAAATTTCAACAAAAAAATTTAGATCAGTATGATGTCTTGCCCTACCTCTGGGGGCCACTGAATAACCAGAGGCATCTGTTAGGGACACTACCACAAGCATCCCTTTTGCTTACATACTCCTATTTTCTCCCTCTGGTCTTTGTCCCTGGTTTTTAGTCTTCTCTAACCTCTCCCTTTTCACAGACTGTTTCTTTTTTTCCCTCTATGCTAACTGCTTTACTAAGGTATAATTTACATGTTAAAATAAAATGCACATTACAAATGTATAGCTTGAAGAATTTTATATCCATATCAAGATTTTAAATATTTTCATCACCCTGGAAAGGTCCCTCTGCCTCTGTCATTTTTCCCTTCCCTTGCCTAAATAATCATTATTTTTATTTCAGTTGTCCTTCTTACTTTTCTTCCTGTTCTTCCATTGCCTGTGATTCCTCAGATGAGCCAGTAACACTGCAGACACTATCTAGTTTTGTAGATGGCAACTGGGAGCAACAGAAGTTACTGATTCCCAAGTGCTGAAGTATTTTCTTAAGTTTCTAACCTCAAAGCAGCAAGCATTTGTTGAGGACATCTAGGGAATCCGCACCATGCCTGGCAGTGAGTTGTATATAGAATTGTCTGGCATGCTCTGGAATCTAGAGAAATTGGCATTCTCTACTCTTTAAGTTACTGGGAGGTAAAAGGCCAACTGGTTACCCATGCCCTTCCTTGCCACTCAAGTTGTTTGACAATTTTCTAGATCCATAGTAATCCCTTGCTAGTATTTAACAAATAAGGAAATCAATACCTCTTAAATTTGTTCCCAAAACCATCAGTTAATAAAATTTTTTTGTAAATCTGTAATGTAGCTTTCCTGAAGAATTTATAGGTACAGTCTACCTTTGTCAACGAATACTTGCACAACAGCACGTCTTCTTAGTGTTGGGTTTGTTTGAGGGAGGTTTTTGGTTTGGCTTTTGAGAGGGTAATCAATCCACATGTTTCAGATTAAAAAAAAAACATTTTTGGGGCGCCTGGGTGGCGCAGTCGGTTAAGCGTCCGACTTCAGCCAGGTCACAATCTCGCACTCCGTGAGTTCGAGCCCCACGTCGGGCTCTGGGCTGATGGCTCAGAGCCTGGAGCCTGTTTCAGATTCTGTGTCTCCCTCTCTCTCTGCCCCTCCCCCGTTCATGCTCTGTCTCTCTCTGTCCCAAAAATAAATAAACGTTGAAAAAAAATTTTTTTTAAATAAAAAAAATAAATAAAAATTTTAAAAAAAGACATTTTTTAACATTTATTCATTTTTGAGACAGAGAGAGATGGTATGTGAGTGGGGGAGGGGCAGAGAGGGAGACACAGAATTTGAAGCAGGCTCCAGGCTCTGAGCTGTCAGCACAGAGCCTGATGTGGGGCTCAGACTCATGAACCTTGAGATCATGACCTGAGCAGAAGTGAGATGCTTAACTGACTGAGCCGCCCAGGGACCCTCACATGCTTCAGATTTTAAAAGTACCAAAAGGTGGATAGTGACATATTTCTCACCCTTTTTTTTACCCCTGGAGGCAGTTCCCCATTTCTCAGGTACCTAATATATATCCTTACAGAGAGATTTTTTGTATATCTCCATCCATCTGTTAATAAAACCTATACATAATTTGATATTTTATCTAATCTCCTTTCATTCAAATGACAACATACCATGAGCACTGTTCTGTACCTTGCTTTTTTCTTTAGAGACCATCAAATATCATTAAGTAAAGACCAACCATAATTTATTTATGTCTAAATTATTTCTACTCTTTTACTGTTACAAATGATGCTGTGGTGAATAGCTTTGTGCATAAGTTATTATGTATTTGTGCAAGTAAATTGAGAAGATTAATCTCCCAGTGTGGAAGTGCTAGGTCAAAGTAGCACTTTGTATGTATAAATGTATAAATGTACATTTATAGTTCTGATAGATTTTGTCAGCTTGCTTTCCATAGAGGTGGTATTGAGTTACATTACTATCCAGTACTGTATTAGAGTGTGTCTCCCCCAAACTCTCTTCAACCCTTTCAATCTTTGCTATTCTGATAAGTGAAAATAGAATCTCAGTATAGATTTTAATGTACATTCCACGAATTATGAATAAGGCTAAGGATCTCCATGTTTCCAACTTGTTTCTGTTTCTTTGAGCATTCTGTTCAGTTCCTTGGCTGAGTTTTTTTCCTGTTGGCTATTGGTCTTGTTCATAATGATTTTCTGGGTTTTATAAGGTAAGGATAATTTCCCTTTTTTGGTGCTATGAGTTGCAGATATTTCTTCCTCTATTTTTATGTGTCTTTTGAGTTTGTTTTTGTTGGTCTTTGCCAATTTTTTTTTTTTAATGTGGGCAATTTTACAAGACTTTATTGGTGGTCTTGGAACTGTAGGTTATGATTACATAGGAACATTTTGAGGGAGCCAGGCTCTATTGCTCTGAATAGCATTAGCAAACCTTAAAGAGGAATGGAACAAAAAACAGCATGAGAACCTAAGATGGGGAAATGGATAACTTCTGATTGAAGTAATAAGGGCCTTTCAGTATGGCTTTCCTATTCACTTTGACTCCAATCTGGAGCACCATTGTATCAGCAGAGTTCTTGTTCCAAACAGTAGAAACTGACTAGTTAATTGAAGCAGAAAGGAAAGATACCAGGGAGCTCACGGAATCTAAGCAAAAGCTAGATAACAATTCTTGGAAAATAGACAAGACCAAGGACATCCATAGCCAAGATCCTGCACAGTCCCAGACCTGATTAGGACTGCTGCTCTCTGTGACATCACTGCCTCTAGAAACTGGATCTTGACAGGAGAATGAATGAACTGTCCCCACTTCATTGTGTTACTTGTCCCAGATATCTTTGTCAGAGGCATCAGATTCAGTGTCCTAGGTAAAAGCATTCAGTTGGCCCAGCAGTCATGAAAATTATGGACAAGTAAAGCTTGAAACTTTCATTTAACCAAAAACTGGTGAGAACATAGTTGATACGGAGTTACTTTATTTAGAATTCTGGCATTTTCCTTTCATGTAAAAGTTAAAACTTTGTTAAAGAAGATGACCTTCTCTGAAAAGTTTCATATTTTGTTCATTCTAAAAATATGAGATAGAGTTAGTCATAAATAAGCTAATCTCTCATAAGTACTGAGATGAGATCATTTCAGATCTGTCCATTACAACATTTTTAGTTTGTTGTGGGAATGGTAATGGTGCATTTAGAACAGTTTTGTCCTGTCTATTCAGCGTCTTTGGTTTCTATGGAAACAGACTTAACATTGACCCGGATACTCTGGGCTTTTTTTCCAACAGGCAATTATTTCATAATGAAAGAGCCTCAGATTTTATTATTAATCCAGTCTTATTCCACAGTTCTGCTGCAGTGCAGCAGATGTGTTCCCACTCTATGCAGTAAAATCCACAAGGTTTATGAGAAAAAATGAGATTGGGGCACAACACTCAAGAACTTCATCAGTGATACATAAAAAATGATAGAAACCTAATAAAAACAGCACAGTTTTGCACATGTTAATTGGTTAAAAGGCACATAAATACTACAATTAATAGGGTACTATACCTTCTAAAAGACCTGAAGTTTGCTGTGAAAATGCAGTTCATAAGAATCAGGGCTTGTAAATTGTTCTGAAGGAATGGTAGGAAGAGGATGACATGATTGGATCAAAGTTATTTTACCAGATGTGGATGGGCACTGCTCACAGCACCCATACTGTACTAAGGTCACTAGAAATGGTTTGGGTTATGTCCTTGTGTGTGTTTTGTATATTACTATGAGTCTCAGAGCAATGGGGTACCAGTTTGTGCATTCACATAGTGTTTTTCTTGGACAAAAGTCACATTATGCTCAAATTGTGCTGTCTTACATCACTTGCATTGGAACAAGTTTATGTTTTTAAAAGAAGCATTGTAGCAGACCTGAGTGTATTTTACTAGAATAACTTGATAATGTATATTTTAACGATTGGGAATAGGAAAAAATGACTGATGTTTTGACTTCATAACAGTAAAGAAATGGTTCAAAAATGATCTTTCTTTTATAATTAGCACTGTTTTATATTTGCATTCTATGTACTTTTTTAGTAAATTTGGATATCTCCATATGAAAGATTAAGGAGTTAGATGCCTTTCATTAAGATAATAGAGCAATTCTTTCCTTGCCCTCTGGCTGATGGAAGCCCTTATTGGAGATTAAAAGCAGTTTCAACTCTCTCTCTCTCCCCCCCCCTCCATATATATATTTCACCCATAAAAAGGAATGGCATTCTGATAATGTGTTACAACATGGATGGTCTTGAAAACATTATACTAAGTAAAATAAGTCAGACACAAAAGGACAAATACTGTATGATTCCACTTACATGAGATTCCTAGAGTAGGTAAATTTATAGAGGAAAAAAGTTAGTGTTTAGGATGTTGTACAGCATTATGAATGTACTTAATGCCACTGAATTATATACTCAAAAATGTTTAAGGTGATAAATTTTATGTATATTTTATTTTTAAAAAATCAATTTTAATTTATGTCTTCTCTCTTATTTAGATCTGCAACATTTCTTGTGTGTATCACTAATTATACAGAAATACTCTAAATATTTCTAAAAACTGATCAGACTGAATATGTGACTGATAGTTTTCTCTTGTCAAAATTTGAGTGGTGCATTTGGATGTTTCTTATAATACCTATCAATTAAAGTATTTTTCTGGATTTTTACCAATTCCTTTAATAAAGCCAGTTTGTTTTTCTTCTAAGGGAGAGCAGAAAAACATTTTTTTATCCCAAATATTCATATATGTATGTGTGTGTGTATAAATATATATATGTATATACATGTATATAAATATACTATATATAATAACTAATATATGTAATAGTATATATAATAAAAATATTAGCACATATGATAGTATATAGGGAATATGTATATGTACACACATATGTAGTTAATTATTTTACATTTGAGGGACAGGCTGAAATACTCAGGAATTTCTTGCTCAGTGTTAGAGAATTCTTGGAATGTTTAAGCTTTTGACTATAACGCTGTATTTCTGTTAAATTAGAGAAAAATATATTCTGGAGTTATTTTTAAAATACTGTCAAAGAAGATACCATATGGTTTCACTCTTATGTAGATCCTGAGAAACTTAACAGGAACCCATGGGGGAGGGGAAGGAAAAAAAAAAAAAAAAGAGGTTAGAGTGGGAGAGAGCCAAAGCATAAGAGACTGTTGAGAACTGAGAGCAAACTGAGGGTTGATGGGGGGTGGGAGGGAGGAGAGGGTGGGTGATGGGTATTGAGGAGGGCACCTTTTGGGAGGAGCACTGGGTGTTGTATGGAAACCAATTTGACAATAAATTTCATATATAAATAAAAATAAATAAATAAATAAATAAAATAAAATAAAATACTGTCAAAGAAAGTAATTTGAGTAAATTGGATTTTCCAGTGATTCCTAATAATGATGACAATTGAATAGTGTTAACTAAGCTGGGTCAAGAATATTTTTTTCTTTTTTTTAAAGAAATTCTACAACAAGTGGTTTCTTAGCTTTTCCATGGAATGGAATTATTATGTTTCTACCTTTTATATGTCTGCTAAAATGTTATCCAATTATATTTCAGGTTGCAACAAGGACAGTGTCCGGGCAGGCTGTAAAAAATGTGGCTATCGTAAGTACATTAAAAAATAACGTTGTGAAGAGTGAATCATTGCCTCCTTGGGCAATGTGATTTGGCATCCTGATTTCAGGGCCCTGATTTCATCTTAGTTCTTTAGCCCTGTTATTCAGGCCAGATTTGCAGATGATTCAGAAATTCTCCTAAATAGTTACTTTCTTCCCTGCTGTAGACTGAGTGACAGGTGGCTATGTATCTGTTGACTAGCAAAGATATCAAGTACAAGTGGAGTAGTAGATTTAGGAGCATGCAGAAAGTATATTCCCCCCCAGAAAGTACATGTATACTTATTCTTTTACTCTTTGTTCTTCTAGATACTGGGTGAAGAGGGGAAGCAATGAAAATTATTTTCTTTATGAGGATAATATTAGTCCCAGAATTTCTGCTCACTGGCAAAAACTTGATTTAAACAATCATAAATGTCTATTATGACTAATGAAATGGGATAGAAAATTAAACTTTAACATGCAGTTATATAGTCTAAATTTATAATTATGTACCTTAAATACCATTTCTTTAGTTAAATGTAACAATTCTTAAAGGTTTGATAACAGCTATAACAGTAGCATTTGCTATTTTTGTTTTCTTTAAAAAAAATTTTTTTTAATGTTTATTTCTGAGAGAGACACAGTGTGAGCAGGGGAGGGGCAGAGGGAAAGGGAGACACAGAATCTGAAGGAGGCTCCAGGCTCCGAGCTGTGAGCACAGAAACCGATGTGGGGCTTGAACTCACAAGCAGGGAGATCATGACCTGAGCCAAAGTCTAACAATCGACTGAGCCACCTAGGCACCCCAGCATTTGCTGTTTTCTCACTTGTTTGGAGACCATGCAAGTGAGCCTGGATTAGGGTTAATGATCCATACAAAATGTATCCATCTATTTCTTTATTAATTTAGAAGTATAGTTATATTTGATGCACAATGTTACATGAGCTTCAGATGTACAGTCTTATTAAAAAAATAAATAAAGGTGATTTAAAAAATTTTTCCATGTAAGAACATGTGATAAAAGAACCCTCAGCATAAATCTCCATTAAGAGGGCTCATAATGAAAGCATGCTGGGAGAACCAAGTCACATGCCTCCAAGGGAAGGCTGAGATGTGGCTCAAGGGAATCTTGCTCAATTAGCAAATGTGGATACATAAGTACACATATCCTTGACATAAATAAAAACTACTGAAGAATATACTTGCATGCAAGAAATAAGTGCAGTGAAATCTTTTCTGTGTTTTAGGCTTGTTTATATTTATTTCTGCTTTGTATCCTTTCTTTAAATCTTTGCTAATTTCTATATTTCATTTTTATTTTTAAATTAAAAAAAGTTTTTATTTGATAGAGAAAGCTCATGAGGCAGAGAAGGGCAGAGGGAGAGAGAGAGAATCCCAAGCAGGTTCCATACTCAGAGTGGAGCCTATTGCAGGGCTCAGTCCCAGGACCACAAGATCATCACCTGAGCCGAAATCAAGAGTCAGACGCTTAACCAACTGAGCCACCCAGGCGCCCCCTCCATATTTTATGTCTTGATTCAAGACTTAGGAATGTGCTCATCCATGCTCTCTCTCTCCTTCCCTCTCCTCTCTCTCTCTGTCTCTCTCTCTCACTCTCCCCCCTCCTCTCCCCCCCACCTCTCTTTCTCTCTCTCTCTCTCTGTCTCTCTACATATATACATATATGTATATGTATATAGCATATACCTATATGCTGTATTATGTACTTAAAAATCTAGAATGAATTTCCCAATCTCTCTACTAATGCCAGTTTATCTCCTTGAACTACTTTTAGCTTAAGACTTACAGGAAAATAATCAAAATAATGTTTTGGAAATATAACATTGATCTAGTCTCCTTATTGCTTTTTTATTTTACACAGTGATGGAAGTATCTGTAGTAACTAGAATTTTTTTTAGAGAAGCCAAGTAAGCAAATAGCTTTGACAGTCTTTCTAAGTTTAGTTCCTATAGTTACTATTTTGATCTATGATTTTAGTGATAAAGTTATTAAATAGCTTTTCATTTATCTCTTTTGCAAAACTTTAGTAATCCTTCCCTTCTGTGTTAAATTTACATCTTATACCTGTTAAAGATGAAGGTCTTCTCAATTTGCATGCCTTTCTGATAGAAATTACATTTTAAAAATTATCTGTTATTTGTAGGCCAGAATCTTTGTATTGATTGTAGATGTAAGAGAACAGTCCACAGAACTCTGAAATGTTTTTAATACCTTAAAATATGCATATTCATCATTTAGTTACAAAGGAGTATTGTCTCTCTATTGTTGTGAGACTAATGGTTTAGGTTGTACAGTTTTTAAATTTTATTTATTTTGAGACAGAAAAAGCGTGAGTGGGGGGAAGGGCAGAGAGATGGGGATTGGGGAGAGAATCCCAAGCAGGCTCCATGCTGCCAGCGCAAAGCCCAACATGGGGCTCTAACTCACAAAACCATGAGATCATGACTTGAACTGAAACCAAGAGCTGGACGCTTAACCAACTGAGCCACCAAGGTGCCCAGGATGTACAAAACAATTTAACACTCGACTGAAGAAGATTTTATTGTGTCCGTATGTTTCAGTAATGGCTATATAGTTTTAAAAAGTTTCAAGTTAAGGATGAATCTGTTACTAAATAACATGGATGTTGGTTTTTCATGGCAAAGTTTCCTCAACAAAATTAGAAGAATTGTTTATTTCTATGATGAGTTTTTATATGAATACTTTTGAAGTTGGCAACTTCTAAATACTTAAAAGCTACCAGAACACTAAGCTTTTGTCATGGAATAAATGTCTCAATTATGATAGTTCTCAGAAAATACACCTTTAAAAAGTTCAGGATAGGATACTTCAGTAATTGAGCATTTGCTCATAGTAGCAAGAAATAAAAACACACCTAAATACCTTTAATGTTTATTTAACCTAAAATGCTAATCTATTGATATACATTCATGACCTTGTCTTTGCCTATGAGTCTGCTAATTATTGTTTCACATAGTCTTTTAAGTGCAAATTATTATCTGAAATGCATTTCCTACTTGTATAGTTTGTTTCTTCCAAGATAAGCAAGCAGCAATAATGAGAAAGAAATTTGAGTCCAGAATCACTTTATCATTAGTTCTCAACTAGGGTTAATACTGCCCTCCTGGAAATCTGTGGCCTTTTTTTTTTTTTTTTTTTTTTTTTTAATTTGCTCCTATGTGCTTGTGGTTGGGTAACAGTATGATCTTTTTTTTTTTTTTCCAACGTTTTTTTATTTTTGGGACAGAGAGAAACAGAGCATGAATGGGGGAGGGGCAGAGAGAGAGGGAGACACAGAATTGGAAACAGGCTCCAGGCTCTGAGCTATCAGCCCAGAGCCTGACGCGGGGCTCGAACTCACAGACCGCGAGATCGTGACCTGGCTGAAGTCGGACGCTTAACCGACTGCGCCACCCAGGTACCCCAACAGTATGATCTTTAGTATGTATGATTTATGGTTTATAAACATCCTGGGATGTGTAAGGTAGTCCTGGACAGTGAAGAATTGTCTGGCTCAAAATGGCCATAGCACCCCCTTTGAGAAGCAGGTACCTTTTCTCATTGTTTTAGATTCTTTCTCAATCTTGTACAGTCTTGATGCCAGTACCTAATTTGAAAACTACTCAAACTACTCTTTAAAATTAATCCATTTAAATCAAGTGTTTCCAAAAGTACAACTTTGTTTTATGGAAACAACCTCTCTTTTTTGCTCCACATTTGTATTTTTCACTTACATGATTTTATATAAGCAAACTTTGGAACAATAACAAACTCTTAGTGGAATAAAATATCAACAGGTAAAGTAAAATATCTAGGCATGAGCTAAGGAAAAAGTGACCAAGAAGGTACAATACTAGAAGAGGGAATGGGCAGCAACAGATACACCAAAAGAGTAAAGATTTTCAAAGTTGAGGGAAAATTGTCAGATGTAACCATTAGGATTTGTAAGAATTTGTTTGAAAATTGTTCATTGAATTTACCAGGTAGAATGCTTCTTTGACTGTGGGAAGATCAGTTTAAGTAGAGTGGTAGGTCATGAAGCAAACTATGTAGATTCAGGCCTGAATTGCGATGGATAAAAAAATGGAGAGCTTGTATGTATAGTCTCCTGTTTCAGGAAATTTGCATAAGTAAAGTAAGGAGCTTTCTCAGTCTTCATGAGCTACTATAACAAAATACCACAGGCCCAGTAGCTTATAAACAGAAATATATTGCTCATAGGAGGCTGTAAGTCAAAGTTCAGGGTGCCAGCAAGTTTTCCAGGTCATAGACTTTTCATTTTTTACTTGCACAGTGGAAAGGACTAGAGAGTTCCTTGGAGATCTTTTATAAGGCACTAATCCCATTCATGAGAGTACCACTCTCAGAAACCTAATCACCTCCCAAAGGTCCCATCAACTAATACCATCCCCTTTGGGAGTTAGATTTCAACATATGAATTTTGAGGGGATACAAACATTCAGGTCATAACAGGAACATATTGAATACAGTTGACCCTTGAACATCATGGGTTTGAACTGCACAGGTGTAGTTTTATATAGGTTTGTTGTTGTTGCTGTTTTAGATAGAATACAGTAGTAGAACATGAACCACCACATGTCTCCTTCTCCCCACCTGCACTTAGCCAATCTAGATCATAGAATGATACTCATTTCTTGCTTGTCTACCTAGGAAGCAAGGTGTTCCACACCACCTCCTTCCACACAGGAAGGTAGAGAACTAGGGAAGGCAAAACACCAGTACCCTTCTCTCTAGTGAGTCCTCTAGTGAGTCACCCAGTCCTCTACATGTGATTATAGTGCAGTTTCTGCTTGTGGAAAATGGCTGTGAAGGGGTGAGCTGCCAGTTCCCCAGCAATATTAGATCCCCTCCTCAGAAAACGTTCAGCACCCTGGACAGTGCCCCCACCCCACTGAGACCCAGGCTTCTCTGTCTGATACTGTCCCCTCCCTGGGGCCCTCCCTGGTGTTCTCCCACACCCCTTGGTGGGAGGTGAGGTATTGGGTGGGTTATTATGTGGTTTTTGGTTACTTAAGTGAAAATCCCTCCCCAGAGCCTGTTTCTTTCACCTCTCCATTCAAGACCTCAGTCAACTGAGCTCCCCACAGGTAGTAGGATGGAGAATGCCAAGAGCAGACAAGAGCCCTGCTGTTCCACCTTTTCCTACAAATTTCCTCCATCTTCATTTTGTTTTTCTCCATTTGGCGACTTTCTTACTTTTCAATCACATAAAATCCAGTAGTTCAGTTTGGGGGGGAACCATAAGTTATATGCGGATTTTTAGCTGCCTGGGGATCAGCATTCCAGGGTCAACTGTAATTCCTAGAAGGGAATTTGGGATAAATGGAGGGTTTTATATTTAAGATAAAAGATGTGTATAGAGACTAAAGGGATATTATAGGAGATGTTGCAGATATTGGAGACAGGAGAAGATGGAGCAATTTCCTCTAAGAGTTAAAATAAGGATAACTTTTTTTTTTTAGTGCTTTATTTATTTTTGAGAGAGAGAGACAGAATGTGAGCAGGGAAAGGGAGAGAGGGAGGGAGACACAGAGTCGGAAGCAGGTTCCAGGCTCTCAGCTGTCAGCACAGAGCCCAATGCTGGGGCTCAAACTCCCGAACCGCGAGATCATGACTTGAGCCAAAGTCGGACGCTTAACCAACTGAGCCACCCAGGCGCCCCATCAAGGATAACTCATAAGTTTGAAGGAAACTAGGTGAGAATAAGTATGGATATTTTCAGGTATGGAAACAGAAAGTAAAAGGAGACTTTGGTAATCTCAGTTTTCTTGGTAAGTTAGGAGGTGCAGTTGTCTGTTTGGGAAGGGGCATTGAGTGAGACAGGAAAGTGGTTGAACAATGATTTAAGTCAGGCATAAGTTTAGAAAAGTCACTGAGGGGAATAAGAGAGGAACTTGACCAGGGACAAACACAAAAATGAAATGCTTTGTGTTTTGCTAATGTCCATGTATGTGTGATTGTACTTAAGCATTGCTTGACTGCTCAGGGACAGGCACAACCTCAAGAAAGGTTAGCTTTGAGCCAGAGTATTTGTCTTACAGTGAGGTATGGCAGAAGAAGAACATGAATGAGTGAAAGAAAAAACATGTAATGGTGTTTGGAAAGTCAGGAATGAGAAGTTTGACAGATTAGAAGAAAATGAAGGGACTGAGTGAGTTAAGGTCTTAACTTTCTAAAACAGATATATGATTTCACTCATATGTGGAAATTGAGAAAGTTGACAGAATAACATAGGGGAAAGGAAGGAAAAATAAGATAAAAACAGAGAGGGAGGCAAACCATAAGAGACTCTTAAATACAGAGAACAAACTGAGGGTTGATGGGGGTTGGGGGAGTAGGTTAAAAGGTGGGTTAAATGGGCATTAAGAAAGGCACTTTTTGGGATGAGCACTGAGTATCATATGTAAGAGATCAATCATGGGGTTCTACTCCTGAAGCCGAGACCACACTGTATGCTAACTTACTTGAGAATAAGAAAATAAAAATTAAAAATAAGTAAAAATTTAAAAAGATACAAGAACACTGAGAAAAGGGGAGGATATTAAATGCTCATTTTCCACAGTAGGAAGTCAATTAATTATGCCTGAGCTGAAAAATCAAGAGGCAGCAGTTATTAAGAGAAATGTGTTATTTAGGGAAATAGAATAGTTAAATTAAAAAAAAGTTAACTAGAAGAGGAGAAAGTGATTTTGTTTGGTAAGGGGCAAATGGCAGGTCAGAAATGTGGTTTTTTATAGAAGTTTGTAAAAATGTGTATTTATGCACATTATAACTTTGCACATAGATATATATGTGATAAATGTAATAGTTAAAAAATTCTTGTGCTCTACCTAGTTGATTCTCTACTCTTGGAAATGCTAAGCTCTAACTCTCTTTGGAATTGACAGCTTTCATGTCAACAATTACCTAAAAGAAGGTGACAGCAAATAGGTTTGTTTGTTTTTTTCCTTTGAGAAGTAAATGTAGTAAGAGTGACATAAATAAAAAGTAGATGGAATAAAGTGTTGACAGAAAAAAAAAATTCTAAACACATCTATGCATGGGTGTAAGGGAATAAGAAAGCTAGAAGGATAAAAGCTTATAGTCAGTATAATAGTGGAGTTGAAAACTTACGAGATGGAACACTTCAGGTGATGACAAGGAGCGTAGTGTGGCCTTGGCATCTAAAATGGCAAGGAACTATGAGGCCATGCACCACTCTAGCCTGTTCGCGTAGGTTTGTGGGAGGGCCTAGGGTGAAGAACCCAAGTCTGAGCCAGATTCCAAAGACTTCAGTAGATGGGCTATTAAACAGCAACAGAGAGCTGCATGGGAGATTAGAGGACTGCTATATTGAGAAACAGTATTAAGGAGCCTGGAGGATACTAATAATACCGAGATAAGCTGTGGAAAAGTGTTCTCAGGGAAGAGCCAAATGTCCTTTAAAACAAGTGGGAGAGGGAACAAATTGTGAAGAGGTGACACAATTTGTCCACTAAAGATTGCATGTTTCAGAAGCTGTCATAAAAGGATTGGGGGAGGGGCACCTGGGTGGCTCAGTCAGTTGGGCATCCGACTTCGCCTCAGGTCATGATCTCCTGGTGAGTTTGAGCCCCGCGTCGGGCTCTGTGCTGACAGCTCAGAGCCTGGAGCCTGCTTCAGATTCTCTGTCCCCCTCCCTCTCTCGCTGCCCCACCCCCGCTTGTGCTCTGTCTCTCTCTGTCTTTCAAAGATGAATAAACATAAAAAAATAAAATAAAATAAAAAAGATAGGGGGAGAAGGGGGTGATGATTGTAGGTCAGGGGAGCAGTAACAGCAATATGAGGGTAAGGCTTCAAGGAAGATAAATAGATTCAGAAGCCTTCATTTTTGGGTATCATAATGATAGGGATATGAAGCTTAGTGGAATTAGTTATGTTTAATAATTGAGAAGTTTATGATACAACCTTTATGTTCTCTATAATCATAGAGGTACTTAAAAATTATACCTTCAGAGGGGCGCCTGGGTGGCGCAGTCGGTTAAGCGTCCGACTTCAGCCAGGTCACGATCTTGCGGTCCGTGAGTTCGAGCCCCGCGTCAGGCTCTGGGCTGATGGCTCAGACCCTGGAGCCTGTTTCCGATTCTCTGTCTCCCTCTCTCTCTGACCCTCCCCCGTTCATGCTCTGTCTCTCTCTGTCCCAAAAATAAATAAACGTTGAAAAAATAAATTAAAAAAAAAATTATACCCTCAGAAGTTATTAGGCAAAAAAAAAAAAAAATAAGATGGAGAAGATTTGAGCAACAGAATAGACATAGTACTCTATTCAACAGAGTGATATATATTCTTTTAAAATGCATACCAAATCATTTCATGAATTTACTGCATGATAGTCCACAAAAGTAATCTCAGCAAATACCAAATAACTGATATCATACAGACCCTACTTTCTGATAACAGTGTAATATCTTTATAAATCAACAAAAACTTAATTTGAAAACTCCATATGTTTGGAAACTGAAAAGAATACTTACGAATGATTCATTTGAAAGGAAATCATAATGAAGGAAACTTATTTCCAGCAGTATGGCAGACAGGATCCTCTTGCAAGCAGTTAAGAAACTTGTATAAAATGTGCAGTACATATTTTAGATACAACAGTGTTCTAGGAAGAAAATAATTAGAGAATGCTCAGAGGACAATAATCAAAGGAAAGCAGAAACTCTAAGAGGTAAGACTTGAGAGTATTTCCTGAGCCCAGTGTTCTTGAACTTGGGTTTGCAGAGTGCAGGGGATAAAAGCAAGGCCCAGGGTCCTAAGATTGGGACTCTAATACGAGATGTTTTTGAATAAATCTAGAACTTCCAAGAGAGAACTAGAAATAAACTCTAGCACAGAGTTATGGTGAATCATTAGTGTGTTGTGGAATCAATTGCATGGTTACTGTTAGCACTTTTTTGTTGTTTTTATTTTTGTTTGCTGTTTGTTTTGGGATATCACATGTAGTACTCAGGTCACTTTTTGTTTCATATTTGTGTATTAGTGTGTATTTGTATTTGGGTGTATATATCAATACACTTAGTTTTACTGTTATTTTTTACCATCAGTGAATCATAGTAAAAAAAAAAAAAAAAAGGAAAGTGGCTGCCTTAGAGAAACAATGTCGTGTGCAGAAAATACATGTACAGCTACTCATTTCAGCATTATTTATAATAGCAAAGTACTGAAAGCAAACTAAGATTCTAGCAGTAGTAGAGAAGATAAATAAATCGTATTCTCATATATTGGAACATTATTCATCAGATAAAATGAGATAGTTACATATACTTATGTTAATATAGGTAAATCACAAAATATAATAATGAGTGGCAAACACTAGTTGCAGATTGGTAGGTAAGTATAATTGAGTTTATGTGAAATAAATAATCAGATATGCTGTTTTGGAATAATAAATACAACTTCAGTATGCCAATTCTGAAGAAAGAATAGAATGGGATTAGGACAGGGTTCTAAGGAATGGTGCAAGGCCCCCAATTTTGTGTGTGTGCACGCACACGTGTGCAAACACTTGCTATTAAGAAAAAAAACACTCTAATTGAATAACAAAATGTTAACATGTGAGTGGATAGGCACTTGGATATTGGTTATATAATTTCCTGTACTTTTCTGGTATTTGTACTGTTTGTTTTTTTTTTTTTTTAAGTTGTATCATGTCATAAATATGTAACTGTTGTAGTTTTCTTGTAGGGATCAGCTTTAGGAGGTGAATGATGTCAGAATGAAAATTGTTTTTCAAAATTAAATTTTTAAGTGTTCTTTAGAAAAACACAGTCAATTATATTGTCATGACACCTTTAATTAGATGAAAGCTATGTAGTTGCTATGCAATTAAGTACATAGGGAAAACAGGAAAAATTTCTCTGAGTGGTGTATTCAGAAAAAGCAAACTACTACTCACTGAATAAAAGTTGAAACTAAACATTATACTATTAAAATTGTAATTTGTTTAACCCTGAGGCAACAAAATAAAAACATATAATAAAAATATAATGAGTATCTTTAGGTATCTTTTATTTTGTCATTTACATTTTTGTTTGTTTTACTTAGCTGGTCATCTGACATTTGAATGCCGCAATTTTCTCCGAGTAGACCCCAAAAGGGACATAGTTTTGGATGTGAGCAGCACAAGTAGTGAAGAGAGTGATGAAGAGAATGAAGAACTGAATAAATTGCAGGCATTACAAGAAAAAAGTAAGTAATACTTTTCTTTCCCTACATCCTTTAAAAATGTTCCTAAATGTTCTGCTTTATTATGTAACATTTATTTACTGTTCTGTTATACTTATCATTAAGATACCTTGTGTATATATGTAAGAGGCACTGCATAGGTAAGGATAGGCTTTGGATGTTGTAAGTACTTTGCCCCAAATCAAACAGCAGATCAGTGTTAGAACCAGGAGGCACATCAATTTCTCATTCCACAAAGCAGGTTTTGTTATTGTTGTTTTTCCATCACACTAAGATGTGTCACATGGTATAAAGAATCTGATTTAAGACTTGGTTTCTAGACCCATTTGGCCATTTTTTAGCAAGTGACTTTCAACAAGTTGTTTAACCCCTGTGAACCTTAATTTCCTTGTAGGATAACACAAAAGATCAGTTTGTCAAATCACACTAATTCAAATCAGAGATATTAGCCAGTACCAAGCTTTACTAAGAATTTCAAGTACATAAATGATCATGAAGCGTAGGGAGAACTGCAGAAATTCTAGGGCCACCAGCACAGCTCCCTGGGTATTTTCTTTCTTTCTCCTTCACAACCCATTCTGGCCAAGATTAACATGAGGTTTCTTCATTACACAAAAGAAAGTCATTTAATCATGAAACATGTCAATGTTATGTCCATATAGTTACATTTTCCAGTGAGCCATGCCGCATAAATCCATAGATTCCAGGATTATATATCATAAACTATCTTAGATCCAGTACATCATGCTATAAGTAGTCTATAAATAAGGATTCTCTTGCCAACAACTTGATTGTGGACTTCTAGCTTTTAGAACTGTGAGAAAAAGCACAACCCTCCACCTTCCACCCCCAAAGGTATTCTCTAGCTAGCAAACACCATTAATTTGTTTCCAGGAGGTCTGTCATTAGCATGTTTACAAAGAGATTTGACCAAGTTACCTTCTTTTTTTGTTGGGGGCATGCTCCTCTCTCCTCACAGAAGGAGTAGATTGTATACCTGCTGTTTAATCATTTCTTTCCCATCTTGTATATAAAATGGCCTCTCCTTGAAGTGGGGCTTTTAGGGATACGGTGTAATGCTGTATGTGGAAATACACCGTGGACTTCAAAATGATATATGGTAGATGTCACACAATCAAAATGCAGCTTGTTTGAATATGGCTTTAGGCATAGAATGAGAGATACAAAAAGTTAAAATCTTACTTTAGATTATCAGAGAACAATAAACAAAAAACACCTTGAAACTTCTTAAGCTTTCCATATTATATCTAGTGAAGGTAAATGAAAAGTCAAATGCCAGGGTACTAGGACAAGCTGAGAAGGCAGAAGAGGGAGAGAGTCTCAAAGAGGATCACTAAGGCTGAGTATATACAGCTTCAAGTAAAAGTAGCTGCTTGAGTATATATACTTGATTTTATTCCCTACTGAAACACCACTGAAATGATAATGGAAGAATTTAAAAAAAACATAAATGCACAAAGACAAAATGAGGTAGGAAGCAATAGTAACACAGTTATGAAAAGCAGTTGGGTTTAGTGACAACGGACTGCGTACTTGAGAAAGTTCAGTCCTTTAATAATAGGAAATCTGAGGAGTAACCTGATAGTGCACATTTTAAAACTCCCAGACAACTTGATAATGAGTATCCTTAGGTACCTCTGTGAGGATGTCAGTAAAGCTAAAAACAGAGGAATTGGTTAAAAATCTGAAGTAATTCCCTTCAGTTACCTTTCCCTACTCTGTGAAGCCAGATGGCTTCCCTCCATTACCTCAGTATGCTATTGCAGCTCTGTTTTCTAGACAGGTAAAACAAAGGGTCTTTAAACTGAGATATACCAAACACATATGAAAACAGTAAGTTAAAGGTGAGAACCTTCCAGCCATCTTCACCTGTTTGGTTCCCAGACATGTATCACCCAGGCAGAAGATCGGAAGATCTATCTCTGAGAGATCTGACCAGTCTAAGAAAAAAGAAATAAAGATAATGACCAAAGACATGACATAGTCACATTATGTTAAGTTGAGATTTCCATGCTTTGCTTGCTCAAAGCTTCAGCTTTTTAGACAATCATCAAGCACTAAATTTCTGAGGAAAGACTCTCAAGTGAAATATAGATACTAAAACCAACCAATGAACAAAAAAAGTCAGCTTGAAGGATACAGAGGCTGTGAAAGGAGAAAAAAACAAATCATTAATATCCAGTTTTATAGAAAGATAAGATATAGCACCCATGAAACAGAATAAGATACTATAAAAAGAACAAATCAGCAAAAGAACTTTTGGAAATTAAAAAAGAAGCAGACATAAAGAACTTAACAGAGATGGAAGATAAATCTAACAAGCAAAACAAGGGAAGGAAAAAAATAGTTAAGACAATTGAAGAATCAGTCTAGGAAATACTTCATTCACATGAGTCCCAGATAGAGAATACAGAAGGAATTTCCAGGAACTGAAGGACATTAGTTTCCAGGTGAAAGGGTTCAACCAGTACTAAGCACAGTGTTAAAATTAGACTCACATAAAGGCACACTGTTACAAAATTTCATATCACAGGAAATGAGAATATAATTGAAATTTCCAGAGTCAAGGATAAAACAAGTCATAGGTAAAAAATCAGGAGTCAGAATAACTTTGTTCTTCTCTAAAGTGATACTGGAAGCTAGTAGATGTGGATAATGCTTTCAGATTTTTGAAGGAAAGTTGTATCCAAATTAGAATGATATACCCAACCAAATTATCAACCAAGTGTGGAATAGAATAAAGGCATTGGCAGACATTCAAAATGAAAAAAAAAAAAAAAAATTATCTCTCACATACCCTTTCTGAGAGCACTGATTCCAGAGGTTTCTACCAAAGTAAGGGAATATACCCTAAGAAAGAAGACTTTATAGGAAGTAGAGGAGATAGGAAGGGAGTCCCTAGGTCACTTGTAAAGGAGATCTCAGGAAGACAGGCACCAGGCATAGAGAGCAGGCTGAAGGAGCAAAGCTGAAGATTCTAGGAGAGAAAGCCCAAGATTGCCAATTCCACAAGGACAGTTTCTACCCCATCCATCTACACTGCTGTGTCTAAGAACAAAAAACAAACAGAAACCGCCACCCCCCAAATCCCAAAACCAAGCAAAAACAAAAACTTGAGAATTCGTAATCCTCTTAGAAAACACATAATTTAAACCTAGTTTTACAGAAAAGGAACTGAAGACAGATGACTCCCAAGTGACTAACATCACAGTGAAGCCAGCACCGTGATCTCTGTTTCTTGCCTACTGGTCCTATACTGTTTACACTGTAGCGTACTGCTCTCCTACCGTGGAGATTATCCAGTCTTTTGGTTCTTCACTTTTTTTCCTTCACCATATGAATCTTGAAGGATAAAGTACACTGTCATCGTGAATAGAGGTTTATTCTAGAGGTTATTTTTCAATATGAACACCTGGGACAAATCTACCCTGGCAGGAAAGGGAAGGAGTTAACATACCATAATCACCAGGAAGGGATAAAACTTCCTTGTTCGAATCAGCTTTCCCTTACTTTCATGCTGAAAATGACTGACTCAATGTAGATTTTCTTTCTTAAAAAGGTACACTTGCCTATGGTCACTTAGAGGCTCAGAACTTGTTTCCCAGTATCATGACTCCCACTCAGGAGAGTGCTCATTCCTGTATATCATGCAGATTTCAGTAATAAAGTATTATAAAAGGGATCCAGGTGGCTCAGTCAGTTAAGTCCGACTTCAGCTCAGGTCATGATTTCACCATTCGTGAGTTCAAGCCCCATATTGGGCTCTGTGCTGACAGCTCAGAGCCTGGAGCCTGCTTCATATTCTGTGTCTTCCTCCCTCTGACCTTCCTCCATTCATGTTCCGTCTCTCTCTCTCTCTCTCTCTCTCTCTCTCTCTCTCTCTCAAAAATAAATAAACATTAAACATTTTTTAAGGGGATGCAAATTTATTTCATGGTTATCGAGTGGAAGCCCAGTGCCCCCCTGCCCCCAACTCCTGCCACTCAAATAAACAATAAATTGGTTCCTAAATACAGGGAAGAAGGGAGTGTAGAGGTTGTGGTTCTTAGTTCCATTGATAACTTTCTGTTACTGCTCAGGATGTCTGATGGGGTCAGGGTAAAACACTGACCTATTGATTGTGAGTTCTCATGCCATATCCTTTAGTACTCCTGAGGGTTCCTTGAATCCTGCCTTGGTTCTTCAAGGTGGGGAGCTCTTGTACCAACTATCTTGACTAAGTTGTGTGTGTGTGTGTGTGTGTGTGTGTGTGTGTGTGTGTGCTTTTTCTTTTTGTTTTTGTTTTTAATGACAATAAAAATAGTGAGCCAGGAGAAAGCTAAGAATTTTTAATGTGCTTACATTAATTAGTTGTTCTGCTTTCATGAAACAGAGACATAAAGGGGAGGAGAGATAAATGTCACCAAAAAATAAAACCCAAAATTTATTTTTGTATGTTATGTTCTTTTTTGCTTCTGTTTGTATTTATTTCTATTATATTATATATTTTTCAATGCATTTTATATACTTAGGGAATTAAAAGAAAACAATCTTTCATTTAAAACAAAGAAAATAGCCTAAATGACAAATATATCAATTTTTTGACACAAATTAGAAAATGTGAGAGCAGGGCTTGACATGGATGGGTACAATCATTGCAGTTTTATTACAATCAACAACCTGGAACCTGTACAGTGTTCTAAAATTGTGTTACCAGTGCTGTGAACAGGGAAAGATTGAACAATCAGTGTCTGATGAGGATTATACAATCTTATTGACTCACAGTGTGTGTATGTGTATGTTTATGTGTGAAAATCCTTACTGTCTAGTGACACTACAATACTCTAGGAAACTTGTTAAGGTTTTATACTGTGTTTTAAACTTGCTGAGAAACTTTCCTTTGGAATTGTGTATGATAGTAGCAAATATTTGAAGACCTGTTTATATTAGAATATACAGAAAGTCAAGGTAAATTTTTACTATTTACAAAGGACCCAAGAAGTTCAAGAGTATGGATTTTTTTTCTCATTCTATTTTACCTAGTGTTATTTAATGTTAATTAGCTATTTACCTGTAATTAGGAGGTATTCATCTACTCATACATCCCTTAATATTTTATGATATTCTTTTATTTCAGTCCAGAAAATAAATGTATTTTGACAAATTTGGAGGTTTGGGGTTATTTTGATGGTTTGGTTTGGTTAAGAAAGTTTTATGAAAATAAATAAATAAATAAATAAATAAATAAATAAATAAATAAATGAAAGTTTTATGTCATGGGTGCCTAGGTGTGGCTCAGTCGGTTGAGCATCCAACTTTGGCTCAGGTCATGATGTCACTGTTCCTGAGTTCAAGCCCCATGTTGAGCTCTCTGCTGTTAGTGCAAAGCCTGCTTCAGACCCTCACACCCTCTCTCTCAAAAATAAATACACATGAAAAAAGTTTTATGTTAAATTCATACTTGATATCATTTAAAGATGGTTGATACTGAACACTGCCCAGGAAAAAATGCCAAAATGAGATATTTGCATATTACCATAATTGTATTTGTTATTTCCTTTAGTAACTGCTGGAATCAGATTCAAGTAAATGACTTACACTGGTGGTTTCAGGGTTCATAAAGATAGGGCTTACATGAATCCATGGGGTAATTGAAATAAACCTCTGTTTGGTTCAAAATGTACTTTTTATAAGAAAACTACAAAAGATATTTGCAAAGTAGTTGATTAGAAGTTACAGCAGTGATTGGGAAATTTAGATGAATGGATCTAGGTTGGGAACTATCTAGTCAAGTATTTAAAAGCAGCTGGAGTAGCTACAAACCTGGTGACATATGCAGACAAAAATCTGGTATCTGACCCTGCAGGTACTCCTGGACGGTTTTTTCTTATTATTACAGAGTTGTCTTTAAACACAGGATCATATCCTCCGACTTCTGTATGTCACACAAGAGACTGCCACTCTTGATGATCGTTAAAAAATTTAAGTGCTAAGGAGGCTTTTGCCTTCAATTTTTTACTCTAGTGTTTGTATCTTTTACCAAGAAATTCCTGTTTTGCAGAAACTCAAATTCTTTTCCCTATGCCTGTGTACATTTCAATATCCTGTCTCAGAAAGACCTTCAATAAATAGAGGTGGAATAGTTTTAAGAATGGTAGTACAGAAACACTGAACTGTCTAAATCAAACTTTCATCTTCAGTGCTTGAATTCTCATACACTATTATCGTAAGCACTGCTAGTTCCTAAGGGTAGTAGCCAGGAAAAAAGATGTCTTAAATTCTGGGATTGTTTTGTTTTTATTAGAAGTAATTTCTCTATATAATCTAGTCAGTGGACTCCTTATCCATCATTCCTAAATGGAAGAGGTTATTTTTCCCATAGCTACGTATTTGCTTTGTTTCTTATAACTTTGGGAAGGGGCATGTTTACAGTAGTCATTCTGAGCTTATTATAGCTACAAAAAAAAAAAAAAAAAAATCTCGAGCTAAAGCTAAAGTGACTAATATCAGATCAAGTCAATTTCAAAACAAAGAATGTTTCTAGAGATAAAGAGGGTTGCTTTAAAATGATAAAAGTGTTAATGAAGAGGACATATGAATACTAAGTGTTTATGAATACTAAGTGGTTATGCACCTAATAACAAATTTAAACTATATGAGACAAACCCTGATAGAACTACCACGGAAAATCCTTGTGGATAAACAAATTCACAATTATAGTTGTAGATGTCAGTCAGTATGCCTCTCTCAATAATTGATGGAACAGGTAGACAGTAAATCAGAAAGCATATAAGACTTGAATAACACTGTCAGCCAACCTGACCTTTTTAATATTTATAGAACACCTTACCCAACAACTGCAGAGTACACATTTTTTTCAGGTTCACACAGAATGTCTAGCTAGATAGACCTTATTCTGTGTTACAAAACAAGCCTTGATAGATTTTAAAGGGTTCACATTATGCAAAATATATTCTCTAGCCACAAGGAAATTAAATTAGAAATATAGTGACAGCTTCCTGGAAAATTCACTCAATATATGTAACCTAACACTTCTAAATAACCCACTGGGTCAAAGAAAAAATGCAAAAGGAAATTACGAAGTATTTTGAACTGAATGAATAAAAACACAATATTTATGGGATGCTCATAAAACAGTACCTAAAGGAAATTATAACACTAACTTCCTGTATTAGAAGGAAGAAATATCTCAAATTTATGACTTCACCTCTGCTTTAACACACTAGAAAAAGAAAAGTGAATGAAACCCAAAGTAAGCAGAAGAAAGATAATAAAAAAAGATTGGAGATGAAATCACTGAAATGGAAAATAGGAAAACAATAGAGAAAATTAGTAAAACCAAAAGCTGGTTCTTTGAGATCTATAAAATTGAAAAATTGCTATCCAAACTGATCAGGTAAAAATCAAAACAAAAAAAAAAATCAAAACAAAAACAAACAAAAGAAAAGAAACAAAAACAAAACAAAGAAACAATACCAGAAATGAAATAAGTGATAATACTACAGATTATACAGATAGTAAAATAAGGGAATATTGTGGAAAACCTTGTGCCAATAAGTTGAACAACTTAGATAAAATAGACAATTAGTTGAAACATACAAACTATAAAAACTCTCTCAAAAAATGAACTGAATAGCCTGCATCTATTAAAGAAGTTAAATGGTTAGCTTAAAAACTTTCAACAAAGCAAACTCCATAGCTGAATGACTTCTCTCCTAATTCTTCCAGATGTTGAAGGAGAAATAATGCCATTTCTACATAAGATCTTAAAAATTGAATATGATGGAGAACTTTCCAACTCAATTTTTAAGACCAGCATTCCTCTGAGAAACTACAAGAAAAGTAGAGATTCCTATAAACACAGGCACAAACAGAATTTTAAGCAATTTTAGGCAATTAAAAGAACTTTAGCAAATCAAATCCAACAATATGTGAAAATGATAATATAACCAAGTGAAGTTTATCCCAATAGTATAAGATTTGTTTCACGTTCAAAAACAAGACAATGTAATTCATCATTTTTAACAGCTCTTTACAAAAGAACACGTAGATGATAATTACAGTATTTTAAATAATTCAAAGAAGTCCACTGTATTTCTGATAGTTTGATAGTAAACTAGGAAAAGAAGGGAACTTTATCAACTTCATAAAGGACATCAAAAACAAAACAAAACAAAACAAAACTGGAAGATTACCTAATACCTAATGGTAAAAGACTGAATGTTTCCATAACACAAGGAACAAAGCAAAGATGTCTTCTCTTCCCACTTCTACTCAACTTCACCACTTTGTGGTGAAGATTCTAGCCACTACTCAACTTTGTGGTGAAGATTAAGCCAAGAAAAAGAAATCAAAGGTATCCAGATTGGAAAACAAAGAGTGAAAACTATTTGCAGATGACATAGTTGTCTAGGTAGAAATCCTGTGAAATCTACCAAAGAAAACTTCTGGAACCTAATAACCTAAGAATGAAGTTTAGCAAAGTTGTAGAATATACGATCAATCAATGGGCAAAAAATCAATTGTCTTTCTGTATTGTAACAATAAACAATCAGAAACTGAAATGTTAAAAATACCTTTTATAATAGCATTAAAAATATGAAATATTTAGGGATAAACTGACTAAAAGATGCACAAGACTGAAGCATATAAAACATTGCTGAGGGAAATTAATGAATGAATCAGAAGATATACCATATTCATGGAATAGAAGATTAAATATTTTTAAGATGTCATTTCTCCCCCCTTGATTTATAGATTCAAACTAAACACAATCAAAATTCTAGCAGGCTGTTTTAGACAATTTTATAATTTTACAAGCCAATGATAATATCTTCCAGAATTGTAGTATAGTATCACAACCAGGATTCTGACATTGGTAGAGTCAAGATACAGAATATTTGCATCACTCATATCGCCTTTTTAATCTTTATTTTTTATTTATTTTTTCATATTGCCTTTTTAAAAGCCACACCCACTTCTCTCTTGTCCTTACTACCTTCTTAATTTCTGGGAACCAAAAATTTGCCATTTCTGTAATATTGTAATTTCAAAAATGTTTTATGAATGGATTCATATAGTATATAATCTTTTTAGATTTTTTTCAGCTAGCTGTAATTCTCTAGAGATTCACTGAGGTTGCTGCATATTTCAATAGTTTCTTTTAATTATCGAGTAGTGTTTTATCACATAGATATCCCATAGTTTGTTTAACTCTTCACCCACTGAAAGATATCTGACTTGTGTACCATTAGGGGCTATTACAAATAAAGCTGCTATTAACAGGATTTGGGTGAACAGAAATCTTCATTTCTATGAAATGAATACCCAGAAGTACAATTGTTGGGTTTTATGGTATTTGTATCTTTAGTTTCTTAATAAATTGCCAGACTGTTTTTCAGAGTGGCTATACTATTTTACTTCCCTACCAAAAATGTATGAATGACCCAGTTTCTCTGCAGCCTCACCAGAATTTGATATTGTCTTTTTTTTTTTTTTCTTTTTTTTAAGCATTCTGATAGGGGCACCTGGGTGACTCAGTCAGTTAAGCATCCAACCTAGATTTCGGCTCAGGTCATGATCTCAGGGTTCTTGAGCTGGAGATCACGTCCGGCTCCATGCTGACAGCCCAGAGCCTGCTTGGGAGTCTTTCTCCCTCTCTGTCTTTCCCTCCCCTGTTCATGCTCTCCCTCCAATAATAAAAAAACTTAAAAAAAAAAATTTCAGCATTCTGATAGGTGTGAAGTTATATCTCAATGTGATTTTAACTTACATTTCCCTGATTGCTAATGATGTTAAACATCATCTCATTACTGTTGAATCCTTTATGTACTCTAGATTCTAGTCCTTTGTTGGATATCTGGTTTGCAAATACTTTCTCTTAATATGTTGCTTATCTTTCCATCCTCTTAATAGGTCTTGAACAGTGTAATAGTTTTTAATTTTCATAAAGTCCAATTTCTCAATTTTTCCTTTTTTAGATTACTTTTGGTGTAAGTAAAAACTTACTTACAAAGATAAGAACTCTTCCTATCTTTAGATCCCAAAGATGGTCCCCTTTACTTTTTTTTACAAGCTATCATACCACCCCCCAGGTAGTACATGTATGGTATTCCTTGGATACTCCCAGCTATCCCAAAACAAGAAAGGACAAAAAACAAATGGTTAAACTGGTTAGACTCTCCACCAGTTTATAAGAAAAAGGCAATTCCATCAATAGCCTTAAATCCAGCAACTCCCTACTGTCTTAATGCTTTTCTAGAGAGAAAAACAACCTTAGTTTGACAATAGCTAGGCTTCCAGTAGTCTGTGAGTCTTTAGCATGTGAAAATCTTTTTGAAAACTTACCTTTTGACTCTACCTCCTCCAAGTCCATGGTATATAATAACCGTTCATTCTTGACAACCCCAGTGCAGCTCTCTCTGCCCACGGTCCTGTCCCCATGCTTTAAAATCACCTTTTGTACTCTCCCCAAAAAGTTTTGTAGTCTTAAATTTTCACTTTAAGTCCGTGATTCATTTTGAGTTGATTTTTGTAGAAGATGAGATATTTAGGACAAGTTTTATTATTTTGCTTAAGATAAGCAATTATTAGGGCACCTGGGTGGCTTGGTTGGTTAAGCGTCTAACTTCGGCTCAGGTCACGATCTCATGGTTTGTGAGCTCGAGCCCCACATCAGGCTCTGTGCTGTTAGTTCAGAGCCTGCAGCTTGCTTTGGATTCTGTGTCTCCCTCTCTGTCTCTGCCCCTCCCCCACTATTGCTCTGTCTCTCTCTGTCTCTCAAAAAATGAATAAGCGTTAAAAGAAAAAAAAGATAAGCAATTATTCTAGCACTCTTTGTTGGAAGGCTATCTTTCCTCCATTGAATTGCTGTTGTACTTTTTCCAAAAACCAGGTGGTCATATTTGTGTGGGTTTGTTTCTGAGTTCTCTCTTCTGTTCCCTTGATCTATGTGTCTATTCTTCCACCACCGCCAACAGTCTTGATTAATGGTAGCTATATAATATGTCCTGAAATTGAGTAGACTTATTCTTCCCACTTTATTCTTTTCCAGAAATATTTTAACTACTGTCTATTCTTCCCATATAGATTTTTAGAATAATTCTATGTCTAGAAAGAAATCTTGCTGAGATTTTGACACGAATGGCATTAAACATGTATATCAGTTTAGGGAGAATAGGTATCTTTACTATGTTGAGTCTCCAATCCAAGAACTTAGTCTGTCTCTCCATTTATGTAGGTCTTTGACTTGTTTACATAGATTACTGTGTAGTTTTTGTGATAAATAAGCCCCCTGACCCAATCAAAGGAGGGATGCAGAGACTGAGCACAGTGAAGAGAGGCTTCTTGCAAGAGTGGGTGTCTGGTGGACAGGCACAACTGGGCGGTTACAGCAGGCAATTTATCTCCTAAATGGTGTATTTTGAATTTTGTTTCTGTGTATTTATTACCAGTGTGTAGAAAGGCAATACCTTTGTGTCTATGTCTCTTATATCCTTGCTGAACTCAATTATTTCATTTTTTGTAGATTCCTTGATATTTTTTATGTAAACCATCATATCATCTACAAATGGGAATGGTTTTATTTTTCTCCTTTAATCAATAAGTCTTTATTTCTTGTTTTTTTTTTCTTTTGTTGTTGTTTTATTGCCATACCTAAAACTTATAGTACTGTATTGAGAAAGAGTGGTGAGAGATGACTTTCTTACCTGGATTCTAATCCTAGAGGGCAAAAGCACTTAAACTTTCACCATTAAGTGTAATGTTAGTTGTAAGTTTTATGTAGTTGCCTTTTATCAAGTTGAGAAAGATTCTCTCTATTCCCATTTTTTTTTTACAGTTTTTATTATAGAATGGTTGTCAGATTTTGCCAATTCTTCATTGATCAGTATGATATTATGATTTTTCCTTAGCTTGTTAATATGGTAGATTTTATTAATTGATTTTTGAAAATTGAACCAGCCTTATATCCATGAATTCTATTTGCTAATATTTTGTTAAGGATTTTTCTATCTGTATTCATGAAAGATGTTGGTCTGTAGTTTTCTTGCTTTGTACTATTTTAGTCTAATTTTGAAATCAGAGTAAGAGTTACATAGAGTATTGATAAAATTTCCTTCTCTTCTATTTTTGGATAAAATTGCATAAGATTTGTATGAAAGTAGTGTTTATTTTTCTTTAAATGTTTGGTAGAGTTCTTCAGTGAAGTTATCTGGGCCTGAAGATTTTTTTTAGAAGTTTTAAAGTTAGATATTCAATTTCCTCAATAGTTAAAGGGTTATTGAAATTATCTACTTCCGTTAGGTGAGTTGTGGCATTTTGTTTTTTGAGAAAGGGGTCCATACTATCCAAGTTGTCACATTTATTTTTGTAGGGTGTTCATAGCTTTCATTTATCTTTTTGATGTATATAGGGTCTGTAGTGGTAACCCTTTTTTCATTTCTGATATTGATGATTTGTGTCTTTTTTTCTTTCACATTTTTCCTAGAGATTTGTCAATTTTATTGAACCAGCTACTTGTTTCATTCTTTTTCTCTAATTTTTTTGTTCTGTTTTCAATTTTATTAATTCTTGTGCTTTATTATTTTTCTTCCTTGTACTTGCTTTGGATTTATTTAGCTTTTTCCCCCTAGGCTCTTGAGATCAAAGTTAAGATATAATCAGTTTGAAACTTTTCTTCATTTCTGTCCTAAGCATTTAGTGCTATAAATTTTCCTCACAGCACTGCTTTAGCTGTGTTACACAAATTTTAATATATATCAGTTTCATTCAGTTAAGTGTGTTTTGTTTTCCTTGAGACTTCCTCTTTGCCCAGTGGATTATTTAAAAGTGTTGTTTTGTTTCCAACTGTTTAGAAATTGCCCTGTTATCTGTTACTGATTTCTCATTTGATTCCATTAAGGACAGAGACATAACTCTGTATGAGTTCAGTTCTTTTAAGTTTGTTAAGATTTGTTTTATGACACAGGATATATTCTGTCTTGGTCTATGTTCTGTAGGTACTTGAAAAAAATGTGTATTCTACTCTTGTTGGATAGAGTGATTTTAAATCTTGTTTAGATTCTATTGTTTGATGGTTGTGGAGTTCTTCTGCATTCTTGCTGACTTTGTGTGTAGTATCTATTAATTGTTGAGAGAATTGTAGATTTGTCTGTTTCTCCTTAAAGGTCTCTCAGTTTTGCTTCATGTATTTTTTAGCTCTATTGTTTGGTGCATACACATTTAGGATATGTCTTATTGGTGAGTTGAAACTTTTGTCATTATTTTGGCCCTTTCTCTCACTGGTAATTTTCTTTTTTCTGAAGTCTATTTTATCTTATCTTAATACAGTCACTCTAGCTTTCCTTTGATAATGCTTGTTTGGCATATCCATTTCTATCCTTTTATTTTCATTGTGTCTATATCTTTTTCTTTGAAGTGGGAGTCTTGTAGGCAATGTATAGGTGAATCATATTTTTCAATCAACTTTACCAACCACTTTCTTTTAATTGGTATTTTTTTTTAAATTTTTTTTTTCAACGTTTATTTATTTTTGGGACAGAGAGAGACAGAGCATGAACGGGGGAGGGGCAGAGAGAGAGGGAGACACAGAATCGGAAGCAGGCTCCAGGCTCTGAGCCATCCGCCCAGAGCCTGACGCGGGGCTTGAACTCACGGACCGCAAGATCATGACCTGGCTGAAGTCGGACGCTTAACCAACTGCGCCACCCAGGCGCCCCGGTATTTTTTTACATTAATGTAATTTTTTATATGTTAGAGCTAATCCTACCACTTTTTATTTGTTTTCTGTTCACTCTGTTTTTCATTCTTCTTTTTTCATTCTTGTGTTTTTTTTTTTCTCTGCCTTCCTGTGGATTACTACTTGAACATTTTTTAGTTTTATCTGTAGTGTCACTGGAACACCTATAGAATTGCATGTAATTTTTCTGTAGTGTCAAAGACACATTGTGTCCATAGTGGTTTTTTTTTTAATTTTTCTATGATATTTTATATGGCATTTTTAGTGGTTGCTCTAGGTATTAGATTATATATACATAATTTACCACAATCTACTGGTATTGTCTTTTTACCAGGACAAGCAGAGTAGAAACTGTGCCTCCCTTTATGTCACTTTACCCTCTTTCCTTTACAATACACTTGTCGTAAATATATTCTCTACATACATTTAAAACCTCATGAAACAATGGTGTAGTTTTTGCTTCCACAATCAAACATAATTTAGGAACTCAAGAGAAGGAAAGCCTGTTGTACTCAGGTTTTTGCTTATTCTATTCTTTCTTCTTGATGTTCCAGTGTTCCTTCTTTTATCATTTCCTTTCCATTTAAGGAATTTTCTTTAGCCATTCTTCTAGGGTCTGTCTGCTGGTGACGAATCCTTTTAATTTTTCCTTATCTGAGAATGTCTTAATTTCTCCTTCATTCCTGAATAATATTTTTACTGGGTAGAGGATTCCAGGTTGACATTTCTTTCGGCATTTAAAAAATGGCCACTTCTTTCTGTCTTCCATGCTTTCTAATAAGAAATCTGCTTTCATTCTAATTGTTTCATTCATATAAGTAATACATTATTTTTCTCTGGCTGTTTTCAAGATTTTTTTTTTCATTAGTTTTCAAAAGTTTAATTTTCATATCTCGATATGGATTTCAAGTACTTTTTAAGCCCCTCCTTCTTTATACTCTTTATGTCTCCAGTGACACAAATATTGTATCTTGTGTTACTATCCCACAGATCCCCAAGTCTCATTCCTTTTCTTTAAATCTGTTTCTTCTCCATTGCTCAGATTGGGTGATTTCTATTGTTCTGTTTTCCCATTCAGTGATATTTCTATTCAGTGCTTTGCATTCTGCTATTGAGCCCATCCACTGAGTGTTTTAATTCCATTTATTGTCATTTTAGTTCTAAAATTTTTATTTGGTTCTTTGGATTTTGTCCCATTTTGGGGGGCTTTCATATTTTTTTCACTTCTTTCAAGCATTTTGATTCTTAGAAACATTTTTATGATGACTATTTAAAATCTTTTTTAGATTATTTTAAAAATAATCTCATTGTGGTGTTGTTATATTGATTGTTTCATTTTTCATTCAATTTAAGATCTCTGGACTTTGATGAGTTCTTTTCAACCAAAATTTGGACATGTTTATATTGTATTATGAAACGTTAGCTTTCTTTTTAAAAAAAATTTTTTTTTTTCAACGTTTATTTATTTTTGGGACAGAGAGAGACAGAGCATGAACGGGGGAGGGGCAGAGAGAGAGGAAGACACAGAATCGGAAACAGGCTCCAGGCTCTGAGCCATCAGCCCAGAGCCCGACGCGGGGCTCGAACTCACGGACCGCGAGATCGTGACCTGGCTGAAGTCGGAGGCTTAACCGACTGCGCCACCCAGGCGCCCCTGAAACGTTGGCTTTCCTTAAACCTTGTCTTTTATATGATTTTCTTTGGTACCACCCCAGAAGAGAAAGTGACTTTTTATTGCCAGGGGGAGACAGAGGTTCTGTTTCTCCACTTAGGTTCTGCCAACACTCAAAGTGGTCATGGCTTCTTGTTACTGCTGGGTGAGGGGATTAGTTCCAGCTCCCCATTGGTATCTCATGGTGGGAGTGGTCTTGTTACTTACTACTGGGTGATGATGAGTGCCCCGACTTTCTTACATATATTCTGACATCATTTCAGCATAGATGGGAGGGGTACCTCATTACTACTGGCTGGCAGCAGAAGTCAAGGCTTCCCAAGTGGTCTTTATTGACACTATTAGTGGAGATCTCTTTACTGGGTAGTGATAAAGGTCCTGGTTACCTACTTAGACTACTCATGCTGAGGAATTGGGAGATCTTATCACAGCTTGATAAGGGGGAATGTCTAGGTTCCTCACTCAGAGTCTGCTGACATGGGTGGGGGTTGTGCCAGTTTTTTCTGTGGTGTTCAGCTTGAGTAAGGGCAGTTGTTACCTACAACCTATCTGTCACTAGGCTGTCTCTGTTTTGGTCTTTAGGCTAGAGAAATCTTTTTATCTGTACCTGTATTGACATTGCCAAAGCTGCCATCTTCTTCAGCTCCAAGTCTGGGCTAAAGGAAGCAAGAATTCCACAGAACTCACTCCCGTGTCTTTCTCTGGATTTCAAGATCCATAGCTAGTCTGTCTTGTTTCTACTTTAAAGTTGTTGTTGTTTTTAAGTTTACTTATTTATTTTGAGAGAGAGAGCACAAGCAGGGGAGGAGCAGAAAGAGAGAGAATCCCAAGCAGGCTTCGCACTGCTAGCTCATAGCCTGACAGGTGGCTCAAATCCATGAACTGTGAGATCATGACCTGAGCCGAATTCAAGAGTTGGGCACTCAACTGACTGATCCACCCAGGGACCCCTACTTTTCAGTTTTTATGTTTGTTTTTACAATGTCTGGTATTTTTAGTTGAACTTACTGGGAGAAATAGGAAAAGTACACTTGCTCCTCTTCCCAGAAGCAGAAGTCCAACTCCCTTTTTTTCTGTGCAACTGATTTTTGACAAATATGAAATAAGTTGCAAAATATTATACATGCCACTGTATTTATATGCCATATAAAATATCACTTATCCATCTTTCAAAAAAGAGAAAAACTTGGGACTTATTTGTAACTATTTTGTATAAGTGATTGTATGTGCATATTTGGTTGTATGGAGAGCAAGCTTAACAGAAAACACACCAAATTGTGTATTTCAGAAACAAGTTAGTAGTATATATTCTTTCCTTCTAGGGTACCAATGACATTAAATATTATTAGATTTCTTTACAGTCCTGTGATCTTAACATCCTAGAATACCATAATCCTCATTTTGTTTGAAAAAGAAAAATTTAAACACCTGTATTTGAAGGGTACCAGGTTAGCTCAGTCAGTATATCATGCAACTCTTGATCTCAGGGTTATGGGTTCAAGCCCCGTCAGGCTAGGCATGGAGCCTACTTTAAAAAAAAAAAAAAAAAAAAAAGGCTGTATTTGATTGTATTGTTTTGTTTTTTAAGACCTGAAATAGTACCCACCAAACTGTTGACATTGATTTGGTGTAGGAATTAGCAGTGGAGTACTTGAATTTTTTATTTAATGTACCTAGTAGTAGTTGAAATTTTTATAAAAAGCATGTAATATTTTTATAAGCTTCTCAATAAATAAAAATAATTAGTGGACCTTGAGGGTATTAAGCTAAGTGAAATAAGTCAGAGAAGGACAAGTACTATATGATTTCACTTATATGTGAAATCTAAAAAAGAAACAAACACATAAAAAAGCCAAGCTCAGAGATAAAGGAAAAAGATTTGTGGTTGTTAGAGGCAGGTGATAAGGCTGGTCAAGGAGTACCGGGGTGCCTGGCTGGCTCAGTGGATAGAATATGGACACTTGATCTCATGGTTGTAGGTTTGAGTCTCATGTTGGGTGGAGAGATTATTTAAAAACAAAATATTTAAAAAATAAATAAAAGAGGTACAAACTTCCAGTTATAAATAAGTCATGGGATTGTAATGTATAGCATGTTGACTGTAGTTAATAGTACTGTATTGTATGTTTGAAAGTTGCTAAGAGGGTAGATCCTAAAAGTCCTCATCACAAGAAAAAAATGTTGTTGGTATGTATGTAACATGGTGACAGATGTTAACTCGACTTACAGCAAATATTTTGGAATGTGTACAAATATCAAACCATTATGTTGTATGCCTGAAAATAAACAATGTTATATGTCAATTTATACCTCAATTTGAAAAACAAGAAAGGAGAAACTGTTACAAGAGAAGTGCAGTATCCTAACCAATAAAATTCATCAACCAGTAACCAAAGTGGAAAAACTGTATACATACCATATTAGTGTGCAGATTCATGGTGTCCTGATTCTTTCCCCTCAATACACAGGAGTAAATGAAGAAGAGGAGAAGAAAAAAGCAAAAAGCAAAGAGAAAATCAAGTTGAAAAAAAAAAGAAAAAGGTATTTTTTTAACATCATTGTTTTTTAAAAGCAGGACTGTGAATCCCAGATGGATTATAAAATTTAATATTTTGTGTGTAGTCCAGTTAATTTAACACTAATTCTTTCCTTAATGGGGATCAGATATTCAGTTGTTTCAGTAAAATAATAGTCCTTGAGGAATCAAAACTCAAGTCAATACTCAGCCACCTTGAATTTTTTTTCTTGGAGCAAATTAAGGTATAAATAAATAATAGCCCCCCCCCTTCTTTTATGTACTCTATTTGTGTTCTAGAATTTAGAGTTTAAAACATCAGCCACACTTTTAATTGGATGATGTCTAAATTCTTTACATATATATTTTGTCCTCATATGTATAAAGTTGGGACTTAAGTATTTGTATTCTCAAAATATCATTGCAGTGGCTACAAAGTTATTAATAGGATTTACGTACCCACTTATTCTAAAAATTCATTCAGGTCTTTCAGAACCCACATCAGCCACCAATGAATTTTTAGTATCAGCTCTTTTAACAACTAACTGGTTAAAGCAATTGATCACGAGAATTAAGAAGCAGCTTCTTTTATGGTTAACAAGTACAGTTTCATATATACTAGAATAAACATATATATACAGATGTCTTTTAAGGTATTTGACAATAATAATGTCTGACTTGGACCCTAGTTCTCTAATAGAGTAAGTTCTGAAAATCAGGTGTTACTTCATAGAGCATTTAATACATACCTTTCAACACCTCAGCTACTTCATAATTTAGAAAAGTTCATTTTCTCTCAAGTGTTGGGAGTCAAATAATATTTAACATAAAAGCTAATAGGAAGATAGAGGTCAGTGTATTTTATAGTCGGACTAATGTATTGTTGAATCATTTGCATTAGCACAGCAAGGATTGTGTATAGACAAAATGAAATTATCTGTTTTCTTCCAAATTCTAAGATACTTGTTTTATTGTAACAGATTATTTATTTGAGCCTCTCTACTTTGGGTCTCACAGACCTCAGACAGGGCCTGAAATTAAATGAACTTTTCTAGTCATACTCAGCAGAGATTTTGCCACCTCTTGGAGTTGTTATGTGCAAGTCTAACACCGGGCCTTAAAAATTAAAATCCAGGACCAAAAAGCCAAAGAAAAATGTACAAACAAGCTCTACTCAGAATCCAGAGGTCAAGTAGGGTCTTTAAAACAGGAAAACAGGCAAGAGTTGACAATAACAGAGATGAAGAGGGAATAAGAGAATACATGAGAAAATAAGACCAGGAAACAGCCAGAAGTCTAAGTAAGACAAAATGGAGAAAGAAATACAGCATTACAGAAATGAGGGAAAACTCGGAGTTTCTAAACAAGAAATTCAGTCAAGTAATTCATGAGAATCACTGACAGACACAGACTTGAAGTCTCATGCATTTATTTCTTGCTTACTGTAGGTCTGTGTCAGGTTTTCTTAGTTTGGGCTTTAACTTCTAACGGTTAGCTCACTACTACCTTTTTAGAAAGCTGTCTTTTTGGGGGCGCCTGAGTGACTCAGTCGGTTAAGCAACTGACTTCAGCTCAGGTCATGATCTTGCAGTTTGTGCCTTTGAGCCCCTCATTGGTCTCTGGGCTGACAGCTCAGAGCCTGGAACCTGCTTCCAATTCTGTGTCTCCCTCTTTCTCTGCCACTCCCCTGCTCACGCTCTGTCTTTCAAAACTGAATAAACATCAAAACAAAAAAAAGTGTCTTTTTATTTTTTATTTTTAATTGACTCAGTTTCTGTCTTCTGACACATTTAGAGTTTGGGTGTGGGGAGATTGTTGTATACCTACTTATATAAGATCTTAAGAGATGGCTTTTCTGTTTTTTGTTACTTTTCTCTTTTTTAATACTAGAGGAAGGAATTGCGTAGGTTTTTTTCCAAATCTAGTATTAGAGGAATATTAGAAAAATAAAGAATAATGATAAATCATCTTCATTTACTTGTATGCATTTAAAACATCTCTTTTTGTAACTAGTGAAAATTACTTTGGAATGCAAGTGCTCATCTGTATCACTTGAACAGGAATTTAACAGAAGTCCTTTTATTTAGCTAATTTTCAGCTTTCCCCCCTTTTTTACCAACGTACTAATATAGCCCTTTTTACATAATTGCATCCTTTTTAGCTCTTTTAAGAGAATATGCTAACAAGTTATTGTGTATGTAAATGAATTGTATATATGATAAAGGCTTGGTAAATACCACTTTGTTTACCTTATAAGATTTTGAAGGGTACAACAGGATGAAAAGCTGAAAATCACAGAAAAATTATTGCATCCTTACTGAGTTTAAAACTTAATACTAGAGTTGAGCAAAATAGAGTTATTTGTTTTGTCAGCTTCTATGACCAAGGAGCAAAAATTCTGAAGTCTGTATTTTAAGAGAATACAAATATATAAAGCACATTTCGAGTTTCTTTGTTTATACCCCACTTTGCTCCAAGAATGATTTCAGGCAGTTAAATCCCATTTCAATTTAGCTATTAGCCATAAATGCAGTTATCAGTCAGTCTCTATTATTGCCCATAGGTCTTATTCATCCAGTTCCACTGAAGAGGACACTTCAAAACAAAAGAAACAAAAATATCAGAAGAAAGAAAAGAAAAAAGAAAAAAGAATAAGTCAAAAAGGGGGAAACACCACAAAAAGGAAAAAAAGAAGAGAAAAAAGGAAAAGCATTCTTCCACCCCTAATCCTTCTGAGATCTGCAAAAAGTAACTGAATCTTCAGCCTAAGCCATTAAATTTTAAAATTTGGTTTTAGAAATTATTTGACCTTCCTTGGAATTTGCTATATAATCATGCTTTGCAATAAATCACAGCCTTTTCCATATAGACATTTTTTTCGTATATATATGGGACCATTGTCTTCTGGCAATAGATTTTTAATGTGCTGACTATAAAGTATTGAATCAGTCTTATTACTTGATAGCCACACCCCAAATATAGATATTTATACATACAAAACACATCATTTTTGGTATTCATGACTGTGTCTGACTAGTGTTGTTACTTTATAAGTTGATTGTAAATGGCTTTACTCCAGTCAACACAGGTAATCTACCTAGCAGTTAATGAGTATTGCTCAATCAAGTGTCCACCTTCCAGTGATAAAATGAGGTAGGGGATAATGCTTTGCTCTTGACTCTGAAAAACTTAATAGCTTTATTTCCTATGGTAATGTATAAAGATAGTGAAGTTTTTCACTGTCATTTTTAAATCTTGAAACTTTTTTGGATGTCATAGGAAATGAAGCTGCTTCACTGGTCTTAACTAGGACATTTTAAGCGAATGGTGTTGGCAAGAAGATAATGAAAATACTTATAAGGAAGTTTTACTGTTACATGAAATGCAGAGTGTCTAGTACCTGCCTCCTCTGTTATTGTAACAATTAAAATTCTCTTCCTCTTTTAAAAAGACAAGCATAGTCCAGCCTCTCAGAGTCTTGCAGAGATGATGCTGTGTTGGGTAGAATATTTAGGATAGACTCCTGGGTTGTTTTACAAATGTGCCATATTGGCATCTCTTAAAGTGATACCTCAAACACAGAACTTTTTAATTAGGAGGATGACAGCTAAATCATTATTAGAACTGATTTTTATTGTATTCTGTATGTAAATTTTATGAAGCTTGTTTCTATGAGTAATGTGGAAATTTTTTATAAATGTGAACATATATATTTATTTGTCTAAAATAATTTGTAGTTTTGAAGCAGGTTTCACACTGAATTTATGGTTTCAAAAATGACCAGTTTGGGGTGTTTCTCTCTTTTACTTCATTCTTAGACCTTAAGAGCAGTGACAAAAATTTAGGGTTAAGAATTTTATTCTGTACTTTTTAAAATATAAGAGCCAGGGAGTTGCATCATGAAAGCCTTTATATAACAATGAAAATTTTATATGAGTAAGCATTTTCAAGCATATATCAGTAGATATAAATGTTTCTTACACTTAATTTCACAATGATCAGTGTTACTTACTTTGCTTGATATTTGGATATCCCTTACGCCCAGTGAGTTAAGCACTTAGCAGCATCAAACATCAATCACTTATCATGGCACAGCACCAAAGATTGCATGTACTCACTGTGGTGCAGTTATAAATTTTCAGATTACTAACCTACAGACATGGCTTCAGGCAAATTCATTATGGTGAAACCAGGTAAGTACATGTAACCTCACAAGCTGGAAAAATGTACTGATTCTTTCTTCATCCAGCTCCCCTTGCTCACATGACCTCACTCACACTGGGGGAGCTCACAGCTCCTCGTAATATCTGCTTACCATGCTGGGATCTAGGGAAGCTACACCCATATCCCTCTTCTAGCTTTATAGCTGAGGAAGCTTTCACTCTTCTAGCTTTTCCATCACCTAATTTCGTCATATGGCCTCTTCAGAAAGAAACTCTTTTGTTTAAATAGTTTAGTCAGGTGTTGAGAGAGAAACATAGAGTTATTAAGTTATTACATTTTTAACTGTTTGTTTGGCCTTTGCTGTATTTTCAGTATTTTTTTAGCTGTATTTTCTGAAAATACGGTTCTTTCATTATAATGAAAAAAATAAAAAACTTAAAAATGATAGGAAAATGCTGCATGCACAAGGATGGCCTCATCCCATTTTAACATGGTTAAAAATGCTAATAATTATAGTGAAACAAAAGTAATCTAAAGTTATTTGTGAGTTTTATTTCTGTTAATCGTAGAGATTATAAATTGGCTCATTAGACTTGTGTTCTGAATGGGAACACAATTGATAATGGTCCAAAAGAGTTACATAAAATTCAGCACCATTAACTAATACAGTGTACAAATTAAAAAATTTTATTGCTCAGTAATTTTGTCCCCTAGATACATTCTTGGAATTATTCTTGAGTAAATTCCCCATAGTATGAGAATAGTTTATAAAACCTGTCATCTGAATAAAATTTATTTCTTTTTACTGGTTTTCTTGTAAAGTGAACTTGTTGGGATTGGATACAAATCTCACTAATAAATTTTAGGAGAAAATTAGTGAGATTTTCTATGAGGCAGTATGTACGTAGCAGAAGGAAAACTGAACTTAATAGTAAAAATCCAAAAAGTCCTGGCCTTTCTAACTACCTTCGTCACTTTCAACTAAATTATTTAGCTTCTCTGGGCCTTGGTGTATTTGATCTGTAATATATTATACCCAATTATCTCTGAGAACCCTTCCAGTCCTTAATGTATATGATTATCAATATGTTAGTGTAATTCAAGTAATATTATTCATTTTAGAAATTGCTGTAGGTAGGCAGGTAGCATTCTGTATTGGTAAAGGTTGAATTTATTAATATACCTGTTAAACACATTCAACTTCTTTAAGCAGGTAATTGATATTTGGTTTACATTCTTAGCAACCAGTGTATGTCTTTTTCATCAGATGCATATAGATTTTATGTTTAGATTTGTATCTGTAACCTGATTGTCTAAATACTCAGGCTATTGCCTTTGGGCTGATGGATCCACTCCGCACAAAATTCCCTGTTTCTTTTCTCTGTATCCTCTTTTGACGAAAATCTCTCAGAGGTATCCCTAGTTCTTGCCCCTAATGTACATCTGTTCACATCTTTGGTTCTCTGAGGCCAAAACATCAATAAATAAGGAATAAAACAATTTTATGTGTCTATATTTACGGTTCACTCCGTCTAAAATTATATAACCCTAGGTCACTTTCATTTTAACTAGATTGAAGAGTTATCAATAATGTTGATAAAAATGTCATTGCTTCCTTTCTTCAGCAAACATTGACTGAGTGCCTGGCATAGCAAACGCTCTGCTAAGTACTGGGGATACAGAGATTAATAAGACTCACTTGCTTCCCTGAAGGGGTTCATAGTTTAGTTGGTGGGAGAAACAACAGAACACATCAGTGTATAATAAATCCAGTGATTGACCTGAACATGCGTTCATAAAAACACAGAAGGATACTTAACTTATTCTGGAGAAGTGAGAAAAGGCTACCTAAAGAAATGATGGCTGACTTGGATTTTGATGGAGACTGAAGATAGAACTCATGGCAGTTACAGACGAGTGGGTACTGTGAACAAAGATCACAGTAAAAAAAACTTGAGTTGTGTGTGTGTCAAGAATTACAAGCATTATGTAAGGCAGGATGTGGTAAGAATTGAGACTACCATTCTAGGTTCTCAGGAACAAGAGAACGAAGTCTTATGTTCCGTGTTTGGAAGCTTGAACTTTAATCTGTAAGCAATGAGACACCATGAGAGAGTTTTAAGGAAAGATATGGCCTTTATTGGGGTTTGGTTTCATCCACTTCAAAATCCTATTAAACAATTTTTTTCAAAGATGAAATTGCTCTCATAAGAAGACCGCATAGGGGCGCCTGAGTGGTGCAGTAGGTTAAGCGTCCGACTTCAGCCAGGTCACGATCTCACCGTCCGTGAGTTCGAGCCCCGCATCAGGCTCTGGGCTGATGGCTCAGAGCCTGGAGCCTGTTTCCGATTCTGTGTCTCCCTCTCTCTCTGCCCCTCCCCCGTTCATGCTCTGTCTCTCTCTGTCCCAAAAATAAATAAAAACGTTGAAAAAAAAATTAAAAAAAAAAAAAAAGACCGCATAGAAAATAATTTGAGCCCCTTATGTCCTGTTATTTCTACTCTTCTTCTAGACCCACTTTTCTTTCTAAGATTTGATTATTACCAAAAATTCCAGTGACTTAAGTCTTCTAAAAACACATAAAGCTACTGTGTTCTTTATCAGATACGTCCCCAGAATTACATGCATAAGTACATACTTTGAAATGTGTTTTACATTTTTAGATTATTTGTGACTGATTTAAATTCTGTCACTAGGTTAGTGACACCCAAATAAATCATCTAAAGTATATTTTTCATTGTATAGACTCGGCTGTGATTTGATAAGACGTCTTGCTTAATATGTTGTCTCAATGTGTGAAGCACCAACTGCTTCAAAGCAACAGAGACACATACCTATTGGTCCACTGGTTGAGCCCTGTGGCTCTCCCTCAGGTGACCTGGCTTGGCAGGGACTATAACTAGTACCAGTGCTGAGATTCAATCTCCCTTGGCAACCAAGGAGAGTACGCTTCTTAAGCCAGCACAATTGTAATCACACAAAACCCAGGGTCTTCTGACCATCATTTGTTGCCTCCCAACTTTTTAAAAAATGTGCAGAATGCCAGAGAATTGGGATGCCTTTCCGGGGGCACAACTCAGGACACATCCAGCCACGGCCAGCTCCTGTATGTCTCACAGGTTAAGAGGAGTTTGGGAAACCGTGAGCATTGTGCTGGCCTTGACCAATTTGTCTGCTTCTTGTTTCATTCATGGCTTCTGCGTTTGCCCTTGAACAACAAAAGTAGAACTGTACCCCTGCCTTAACTAAACTTTCTCAACCTAGGTTTTTACTTGAGGCAACATCTATAGTACTATAATTATTATCTGTGTATCAAGATAGCCAAAATGAAATCAACATAGGCAGCAGATGTGTCAATAATGATCTGGAACTATGTTCTCAGTATAGCCCCATGTAGCTATTTAAATTTGGATTAATTAAATAAAATAAAAGGTATCCTTCATTTGCTCTAGAGACATCTGAAGTGCCCAGTTGCCACAGGTGACTGGTGGCTACTATGAGCAGGGCAGACACAGAAAGAACATTTCTGTCATCACAGAAACTTCTGCTGCACAGTGCTGGTCCAGAAGATATCCCCAGTTCTTGGTAAAACTTTTGACAGCCTAATTGTCCCAAGTTTCTAACCTTTAGCCTTGCATGCCCAAGTGCAATAGGGCTTTCCTTTTTTTTTTTTTTTTTTTCCCCTCTCGGACCAGAGAAGCTGTGTCTGACACACTGAAAGGCTAGTCTTCCAACTCCATAACTTTACACCGCACAGTACATGTGTTCAGCAGAGCCAGCTGAAAATTAATCCTTTTTTCTTAGTGCATTCCTTCAGACACCCAGTCCTGTGTTCTTACAATAGAAATCATACTTATGCGTAAAAAATCTTTTAAGACAATTGTAATTTGCAGAAACTAGTTTTATTTCTAGATGTCTGTGTGGTATTATTGCAGTAGCTTAGGTGGAACCAGAGGACTTGTGTGTTTGATAACTTTCATTATAGAAGTTCCTTAGGAACTCTATCAGTGAAGGATTCGTGTTACGGTTATCCCTTGGTAAGCTGAAAATATTTATTATTAAGATCATATATTGTGACATACTCTTTTCTCGAATGTTAGCTTTTATAAAAGCAATACATTCATTGTGCGCCCCACAAACCCTCTGAAAAAGGCAAGGGGTTCATGTCTAAGAGACTTAAAAACATGCCACCTCTATTTTACAAGACCATTCCCTCCGAGATTTACGTATCCAGTACCATCTCATGAAACGAACTGCCGCTAAGTATCCAAAGACTTGTGTAATGTTGCTAATGTGACATAAATTTCCCATTGTTCCACACTGGCATAGGTTTGCTTGTCTTTGTTATCTTAAGTTCCTTAATTTCTCCAGAAGTGTTAGCATAATTTCATGTACTGCAGGAACATTTTAATTAGCAAATAAAAGTAAACTTCTCTGCACATGATCAGAAACCTTAGTGGGTTTTTAATAAATTAACTGAAAAATCAAAAGCGCAGCTGCGTCTTGCTTTGTGCATGATGAATTTTTGAGAAGTATTATTACGAACTGTATTTGAAATTCATTCTTTATTTGCTCTGTCCCTCCAGTGAGCTTTTACAGCACAGGCTTTTTAATAATACACAGTGCTGATTTGTGTCGTCTCCATCGGTGGCTCTTGATTCATGTCATCAGCTTCATAGGATGTTTCAATTGTCGAATTTGATGCTGCATTTGAATTGGGGGCATTGGCTTTCCTGTTTGGGTTGCCTGCACAACACAAAACAAAATGAAATAATTACTTGGAATTATGACATAAAATTTGGCTTTTTAAAATGTGTGCTTGGAAAATACATTTTGTAGCAATATTGAAGCTATGTCTTGAAAACACTAGGTGGATGGGTGAGAACCGAATCATTTCAAAGCTGCTTCTGAGCATTTCCTTCTGAAAGTCAAATTAGGGAAATATTCAGTGACAGAAGAATTTCATTTCCGTGCTTATCTTTCTTCCTCTGTGTTTCCATGGAGGAAATTACACATTTGAGAAGAAGGCAAGCATTTCTGGGTTGCTTAATAAAAGTGTGACTATCCCTCTGCATAAAGTGAACAAAACTGTACTAAAGCTAATCATAATAATTTGCACCACTCTTAAGGCTTTGCTATCATAATCAATTTAGATGTAATCTTTAAAAAGAACACATTTGTGCCACAATCTCATTCACTCATTCTGTGTCAATATCAATCCAAAATGTACAAGGGTAGAGGAATATAGACCTCTGATCATCACAAAAACTGAAGCTGATAGCAAAGAAATGGATTATTTTCCAAAAATGATTGTTAGAAAAGTAGCTGTATCATATAGTTAACCAAAATGTGCAAATTTAAATAATGTATGAATATGTAGAAGTAGTAGATAAATCCCAGATGTCACTTATGCCCTCCTTTTGCTGAATCCCCAGCCCAGTTCATAGTCCACATCTTATCTGACCGGCCAGCAGCATTTTCTTTCCTTGGCCTCCAGAATACCACCCTGGACTCACCTCCTCTGTCTGTATTGCTCCTTCTCGGTCTTTTGTTGGTCCCTTTTCTTCTCCCAGGTCTCTTAGGTGTGCCTCAGGGCTCAGCTTTTGGGTTCCTATCACTGTCTCCCTCCCTAATTAGTCTCATTTGGAAAAATCTGCTCTAAACTTCCCTAAGAGGAAGCAGGACCCACTGGCCAAAAGGTTCCACTATTAGAAACAGCTACTTCCTCTACTTTTCACCACTTAACGTGAAGTCTAAGCCTCAGTTTTCAGCCTGGCTCTGCCTATTTATAAGTAATTGTATAGACTGCCTTCCAGGCCCCATCCAAATATCCCCCATATAGGTTGATTGCAGAGTTCACCACTTATAGGGCAGTATTATTTACAAGTTGTGAAGAATGAGGTCTCACTCCAGCTCCCAGATCATGCCCCTAGAACTGAAACATGGATGGTATTGTCCTCTGAGCTAATATTAAAAGTACCGGAAGTTTAAAGTACAGGGCCTAAAATTGTTCAATAGAAGGCTTTACGTCATTACTTCTGAAGCTTTTGGGTGGTAAAATAAATTAATGTTCTACTTCTAAACATTCAGTCATAATGTTTCGGCCATATGATTTGATTTTTAAGTTGATTTGTTGTAGGTGCAACATTTTCTAGCCTGGTAAGGAGCTCTGTGCCCAATCAGAAATCGAAACTGTTAAATGAGCAGGGAAGGTTGCTTGAAAATCTAAGAAACCGATAAATTTGACTTGACTATTACTTGCAAAGTGGGGCTTCAAAAAATACTAGATGAAAATTTAACTACTAAGTACTTAAGTAATGGAATTTATTCTCTAAGGGGGGTGTTGAAACTTTTCCTCATATAACATTTGAAAAACAGAATATTTGTAGTTTCATTTTTCATTTGCGTGGTCCTATTTGAATCTTCAGGATTCTCGCAGGTAAAAATAAAAGATCAAGGACGTAAGATGTAAATTAGCTTCATATTACCTGGGTGGCTTCTGTACCTTACGTAGGCATTTCTTTAAATGTAATCTAAAATTGTAATATTTTATTGGAGTTGCTGGAAGTGTGAACTGAATGTTGCTTACCTCCAGTCCTTCACCTTTCCTAAGCTTTTTACATACTTATATTAATAATATTTGAGAAAGATTTTCAAGGTGTTTTTATCTACCTTATCACATAGTTTTTGTTTTTGTCTTTTTTTTATGGGAAATAAGTTCACAGTTATTTCCTAACTTAAGGGTTCTATCTAAGAACCCCTTCGCCCGGGGTTCTCTGTAAGTCATCTCCGTTCCGACAGCTCTAGTTTCCATTATGTATCTTCTGGCCACCATTGAAAAAGTTTATCTAACCTGTCCACTCCCCTCGGAGATTTAATGGCTTGCAAAATAAATTCCAGTGTTACAGATTTTTCTTCATCTAGGACTTGTAAAGGTACCCATTCTCCAGCCCTGACTCCTTATTTCCTCAGCTCCTGGATCCTCCTAAGCAGTGTAGGTACAAAGACTGTTTCTTAGATTGGCGTCTTAAGGCAAGGCACTTACCCTCACAGAAGCAATTTGCTTCACAAACAAAAGGTTTATTACAAACACCATACCAATATTCTTTGAAGCAGGAACTTTGATACGCAAGTTAACCCTGATGTTCACTCTCTTCCCCCAAAGATGCTTTCAATGTGTGTCGTTCCAGTGAGTTAGAATAACTAGACACAGAGAAAAACAACTGCAGTGAGTAGCTGCAGTGATAACAGAGTCCAGCTAGTTACATCTCTTCGGAATCGTTTTAGAAGAGAATGTGGGAAATCCTCGGCAACCTCCTTTTCCTAGTTTTGCTTTGATAAATAGAAGCTAATTTCTGAACCAACAAAGTAGGGATAAAATCAGCTACCTTTTTTTCTGTCCCAGGGTTACAACATGGATTCGATTTTCAATAAGTAATCTGTAAATCCATTGAGGTTACAAATTGAGGGATTTGTTACAGATAAAAGGTTTTTCTTATTTAATTCCTCCTTTTCTTTACTGAGTGCAGACTGTGAAGCTCCAACATGTCTGTTCTTTCGTAGGTTGACATTAGTTGTTCTTCCTGCTGTTCATGTCCCATTTTAATTAGTGTGTGTGTGTGTGTGTGTGTGTGTGTGTGTGTGGTCATCCCATGTAAATCTCAACCTTCCTTTAAGGCTCTACTTCTCAGACTAGCATTTAAATTAAAGCTTTGACCTTTACCAAAATTCATATCCAATTCATCAATCTTTCCACGTACCCTCATCAGAAACTACGCCAATCTATTTCTTCTGGTAACAGTTAAATTGTGCATTCATTTTCAGATTCATTCCTCAGGAATCCATTTATCTTGCAACTCTTCTATGAACTCTGCCCTTGCCTGCCATTTCAAAATATCAAAAGAATGCTGGGGACCCCCTCAGGTCTTCATCCCTCGGCTCTCTGGTAGAATCCTAATTAAGTTTTTCTGCAGCTATCTGCCTACGGCCCCCTAGCTCCTGTGTCGCTGTTCTCAGTCCTTCTAGTTCCTAATTAGCGGCTCACTTTATTACTAAGTGGAAAATCTACACATCCCACTCATCCCACGGCTCCTCCTAGTGAAAACATGCAGCCTTAAATCTGCACCCTGAGTGTTTTTGATTTGCAAGAGGATGTTTTCCCTTCTGACTGAATCTGAAGCATAGGGCTGACTCTGAAGTTAATGGTGAGGTGGGCAAAACTTGCCTAGTGACCTCCTGATCTATTGTCCTTTCCTGCCACCAATGCCCTGCTTCTCCTCAGGGATGAATCGGTATCTCCAGTAAATACAGTTAAAGATGCACTGTAAAAGTTAGAATCTTTTACACCTGGGCATCTGGGTGGTTCAGTCGGTTAAGCATCTGACCCTTGGTTTTGACCCAGGTCATGACCTCACGGTTCGTGAGTTCGAGCCCCACATTGGACTCTGCGCTGACAGGGTGGACTCTACTTGAGATTCTCTTTCTCCTGCTCTCTCTGCCCTTCCCCTGCTCTCTCTCTCTCTCTCTCTCTCTCTCTCTCTCTCAGATAAGTAAATAAACATTAAAAAAAGAAAGCTAGAATCTCAGACTTGCCCTTTTGCTTTGCCCCTCCATCAATGCGTGAAGGCAGTTCTATCCAGAAATGTTTTTTCCTGGCCTATTTTTTTTCCACAATGGACCTTTTCCCCCCTCTTTTTCTTTTCTGCATTATTAAATTTTGCCAACCATTGATGACTAACATAACTCACAAATAAATTTAGCTGATATTTAAAATCCGTTAAATGAAATTTTCATGAATGACTGGCTTCTATTTTGTTTACTGGTTCCAACATTAGTCAAGATTGCCTAACCTTGAGCCCTGGGGAGGACCCACAAATGCTAAATGTGGCAGTAGCTGTGCTGAGCAATGTGGTTTTCTACATTCTAGGAACAAAAGCAGCCATAGGACATTACAGGCTTATTATTTTAAGTAGAAAGTTCCCTTTAGGAGACACGGCATCTTTTTCTGCCATTGAGTTCAAATTAGCCCATCTTCTACTAAAATCTCAATGAGTTCTGAAAGCCTTTCTGAAACAAAGAATGGTGTTACAAAATAATTTGGTATCCTAATTAATAAGAGTTTTGAGCAGAATTTTGTTGAAGGGGAGTTAAGACTACAAAGAAAAATAGCTCCCAAAGTTATCTATAAATTTAGTACAAGGGCATCTGGGTAGCTCAGTCAGTTGAGTGTCTAACTCTTGATTTCAGCTCAGGTCATAATCTCACGGTTCATGGAACCAAGCCCCAGGTTGGGCTCTGTGCTGACAGCACAGAGCCTCCTTGGGATTCTCTCTCTTTCTCTCTCTCTCTGCCCCTCCCCCTGCTCCTAACATGCTCTCTTTCTCTCTCTCTCAAAAATAAATAAACTTAAAAAAAATTACAACATCCCTCAAAATACCACTTGATTTTTAAAAGTTTGACAATGTTGGGGTGCACCTGGGTGGCTCAGTTGGTTAAGCATCTGACTCTTGGTTTCTGCTCAGGTTATGATGTCACAGTTTGTGAGTTCAAGCCCCAGAGTTGGGCTCTGCACTGCCAGCTTGGAGCCTGCTTGGAATTCTCTTTCTCTCTCTCTGTCTCTCTCCCTCTTGGTCCCTCTCCCATTCTCTTTCTCTCTCTCTCTCTCTCTCTCTCTCTCTCTCTCTCTCTCTCAAAATAAATAAACTTAAAAAAAAATTGGCAGTGTGATTCAACATTACAAGAGTAGCCAAGAAACTTTGATGAAGAAGCATGTTGGGAGGGAGGAGAAAGGCTTGCTTGGTCAGATATTAAAATAAAACTGTATCATTACAATAACTTTTAAGGTATATCATTAGCTTAAGAATAACCAGATTGATAAATTTAACAGAGCAGAAAGTCTAAAAACAGATCACAGTATATATAAGAATTCAGCTGATGACATTTTATTTTTTAAGTTTAATTATTTATTTAGAAAGAGAGAGTTGGGGAGGGACAGAGAGAGAGGGAGAGAGAGAATCACAAACAGGCTCCATGCTGTCATCGCAGAGCCTCACATGAGACTTGATCCCACGAACTGCAAGATGGTGACCTGAGCCAAAATCAAGTCAGCTGTTCAACCAAGTGAGTCACCCAGTGCCCCCAGTTTATGACATTTCAAATTGGCAAGAGAAAGATGGATTATCCAATAAACATTTGGACAATTGGCTCATTATTTGCAAAATAAAAAGGCAGATACTTACCTCATACTTTACACCAAAATTAAAATTCCAGGATTATTAAAAATTTAAATGTAGAAACAAATGAATAAATGTATTAGAAGAAAATACAGTTACATATCTTTATATCTTATAGTGGCGGTGAGAAGTTTATTTTTTTTTAGATTTTTAAAAATGTTATTATTTTTCAAGTAATCTCTATACCCAACATGGGGCTCAAACTCACAACCCTAAGAACAAGAGTAGCATGCTTTACTGACTGAGCCTGCCAGGTGTCCCCAGAGGTGAGAACTTTGTAAGTATGAAACTAAAGGGAGAAATTACAAAAGGAAAAACTTCTATAAATGAAAACTTGTCACACACAAAATTACAAGGGAAACAACTGTGAAAACATTTGTAATATATTTGTAAAAGAGTTTAGTTACTGTGTGTAAAGTTCTTATAAAGCAGTGAAAAATGTACATTCCCATGGAAAACATGCATATGAGCAACAATATGCCACAAAAGAAATGACAGGGGCACCTGGCTGGCTCCATCAGAAAAGCCATGTGACTCTTGGTCTCAAGGTCATGAGTTCAAGCCCCACACTGCAGGTGTAGAGATTACTGTAAAAACCCTTTTAAAAAAAGAAAGAATGGCAAACATTAAAATGTCCATTCTCACTCCTAATTAGATAAAAACATTGTATTATTTTTTCAATGAAATTAGTAAAATGTGTATCTTTTGAAATAATAATACACATGAAATAGTACTTTTCTGTACAGCAGTTAGGAACTTGTATCCACAGCTTTCAATATGTGTCCAGCCTTTGGTCAGCAACCCCACTCTCAAGGATTTATGCTAAGAAAATACTTAGGGGCCCCTGGGTGTCTTAGTCCGTTGGGCGACCGACTTCGGCTCAGGTCATGATCTCATGGTCTGTGTGTTCGAGCCCTGCATTGGGCTCTGTGCTGACAGCTCAGAGCCTGGAGCCTGCTTCAGATTCTGTGTCTCCCTCTCTCTCCTCCTCCCCCCATGTGCTATCAAAAATAAATAAACATTAAAAAAAAAAAGAAAAAGAAAAAGAAAACACTTGGATGTTCAATTTATGTGTGTAATGAAAAAAATGGAAGCTAGTTCAAAGTCAATAATGAAGTATGATACACTCAGATTTTGGTTTCTAAATACTGTTCCTAACAAAATGAATCAGGCTTTTTTGGAGAAATAAAAGATTCCAGGGCTGGAACAGGAGTACAGGCTGCCCTGGAACATTTTGTGACAGAAGGCAAAAAAGTGCTCAAAAAATTATGGATACATTTCAAAAGGACAAAGGACCCAATTTAAAGGGGCTCCTGGAGGCCAAATCTGAGACAATGTAAAGATCAGAGTAACTAATGACAGTAATAGAATATTTTAAAATAAAGGATTTGAGTCCATACTGATCTTAACAGTTACATGAATGGGTAAATAAATAGGGGAGGAGGGAGAGTTCTTCCTTGCAGGAGAATAACAACTAACCAATGTCAAAGGAATAAGAATGATGGGGTCAGAAAATCACCATTTTGCAATTATTGTAATAATCTGAAATTATTTTGAAATTTTGAATGAAAAAATTCAGTCAAGAACCACCTATGAGTGGATAAAAGTTTGAGGAAGAACAGAACATTTTCAGTCTTTAGGTACCTCCCCACAAAGTACTTAGTAATTAAAAGGGAAAAATAGTGACTTTATAATGTATTAATCCAGCAAATACAACCTTAACCAATGAATCAAAGTTAGCATCACTCATAATGGGACAAACGAATGTTATGTGATGCCCTGATATGACGCCCTGGGAATATGACTTCTGTGGTATTCCTGTTGAAATGTATTATCTCTCTCCAATCATGAGAAAATACCAGACAAATTGAAAGGTAGTGTACAGGATAACTGGCTTTTTCTTTTCTTTTCTTTTTTTAATGTTTATTTTTGAGAGAGAGAGAGAGTGCGTGCAGGGGAGGGGCAGAGAGAGACACACACAGAGAATCCGAAGCAGACTCCAGGCTCAGCTGACAGCACAGAGCCCCATGCAGAGCTCAAACCCATGAATTGTGAGATCATGACCTGAGCTGAAGTCAGACGCTCAACCGACTGAGCCACCCAGATGCCCTGGCTTTTGCTTTCAAAAATGTCAAGATCATGAAAGACAATGGTTGAAGACTGAAGGAGGCTAAAGAAACTAATTACAAGATAGATCCTAGATAAGAAAAGCATAGCTATTAAGGATATTGGCAAAACTTGAATATGAGTTGCAGATTAGATAATATTACTGTATTGATGTTACATTTCCTGAGTTTGATAAACATACTCTCACTACGTAAGAAAAAATCCTGTTCTTAGGAAATACTTAACGAAATGCTTACGGTTAAAAGGAATGATATCTGCAAATTATTCTCAAATGGCTCGGAAAATATGCATTGAGAGAAAATCAGTGATAAAGAAAATAAGGCAAAATAGTAACATTAAGTAAATCCGAGGAAAGGTATACAACCTTCTCTATACTTTTCCTGTGATTTTTCTGGAAGTGTGAAATTATATCAAAATAAAAGAATAAAAAATCATAGCACTCCATCAGGATTTTAAAATGGAACTACTAAAACTGATGGCAAAGGTATTTATGTATTGGCAAAGATGTCACTATTGTTCAGTGAAAACAAATAGCATAAGACTCATTCTCCGTCATTTTGTCGTGTACGTGGATCTGTAGATGGGTACAAAAAGTCCTGAAAGATACTCAACACGGTGTTAGTGACGCTTATCTCTGTGTGATGGAATCATGGAAGACACTGTGTGTTTCTCTATATTTTCTAGTTTTCCTTCAATGAAAGTGATCTGAAAGAAAGGTTTTGTTTCCAGGTGAGTCATCTAAGAAGAAGAAATATAGCAGACCATTCTGAGCCAGTCCGAGCCATATTTCTCTCACAGGCAGAAAAAACGATTATATGATCTTCAAATGTGCTTTCTCAGTATTCCATATGTAATTTATGTTTTTCTTCTAGACCACTGTGCCTAACTAATGATTTGCTCACTCTTTTTCAATTAAATCGCCTGCCTTTACAAAAGAGACCACCGGATACGGCCTTGGAGCTGTCCGTTGTCTCTGAACATTATTTTTTATGTGCCAAGCCGCTCTGCGAACATCTGCCCTTTTAATTTCCATCCAAACCTCTGCTTCCAACGACCCCTCTTCTCAGGCCTCCACCCACCTCCGCAACCCAAGAGTATCAGTGGAAACTCAAACTGCAGAATGGATGTGCTTACTCTTCCTGAAGCAACGATTTTCTTCAGCTATGAGAATAAGAAGGGGTTATTACTAGAGTAGAACAAGCTGTGGCATTCAGCCAAGTTGGAAAATGCCATAAATTTTAAAAATAAATATGAGAACTTAAAATAATTGCAAGCTCATAGGCCTAAGGCAAGCCTTTCCACACCAGCCCCTGGAATTCTGGAGATACACGTTCCCCTCTACTCTACCTTTAAGGAGTCTCCAGCAGAAAAGTTTGAGAAGCAGGGATCTAGAAGATTCACCCCTTTAATTGCTTCTCTATTAGCCATTAATTCTTTCCCATCTTAGGAAATGAGCCCTCACCCTCAACGTGTCTACTCAGAAAGATGCCCTTCACACAGCCATCTTCTCAGAACTGTACATCCCCTACGGTGCACCTGAAAAGCAACGGGATTCTCTTCAACACTGGCATCTGAAACACACATAACTCAAAACACGCACACACAAAGAGAAGGAAATGATTATGGGACACAATTTAAAGGGCAATCAATTTCTTAGCAATAGTACCTCTGCACAAAGTGAGCCCTGGAGGTAGCCCAATTATTCTCTACAGTCACTACCACAGACCTGTTTTCTTCAGGATCAATTCAAGAGGTATAAAGCCTTACGTTGTATACATTAAAAAGAATAAAACCCAAAAAATAAAGACACACCAAGGAAAAATCTTGACGAAATAGCCTAAGATTAGACTCTTTTAGACTCAGATTATTGTCACTTACAGAAACAAAAAAGTCCAGTGCCCTGAGCCGGTTTTAGAATGTGCACAAAAACATTATTCCCTGTAGGTCATTCAAATTGCCTGTAATGAAAACAGTCTCAATTATAAAAACTAACCTAAAATAATAGGAGATTGACTTGTAACAACAGATAGTTTTGAAAGAGAAGAGTGGTAACTAATGAAACAGATTTCCTCCCACGTAATGTTTACGGATTTGATTATTATGCAAACATCTTATGTTCCTAAACTTGAAGGCATTCCTTAAATGGAATAAAGATTTGTTTTTTTCATAGCTAGAACATGGTAATGTATTCCTAGGTGGGAGAATCACTGGAATAGCTTGCATATTTAACAACAGCACCACAGTGTTTTTAAATGATCACTTTAAAGGGTCCCTTTCAAATATAAACCATTTTCTCTCCCTATTTCAGTGACATTTGGATTACCTAGTTTGTTTTGGGCTCTCCTCTATGTCTGATTTGGTTAAAATCAACCCAAGGGACCAAAAATCCCCTCTTTTGAAAGCAGCAGGATGGCAGGGGTCATATAAAACCCTGCCTTGTCAATAGCAAGCACTCAGGAAAGGAGTACTGAATTAATTTGCTGGCGTGATAAACATGATGTTTTTGAGAGGGGCAGAGTGGGGACATTTCGATGTGAGAAAGCAACTTCATCTAACTACCTGAGGAGTGCATTAATGGATCTCCTTAGCTAAACAGCAATAAGACTACAAGACTTCAGTCCACAAGCCAACTAATTCTGTTGCTGGGTTCTCAGAGCCAACATGAAGTAATATTTTGGAGCAGTCCCTGAAAGAAATCACGAAGAACAACCAATTCCTATTTAGCACAATACATTGCATACAGAAGACATTCAATAAATGTTGATGACTCTAAAGGTGACAATAAAGATGCTCCTTTCATCATCTACTATAAAGGTGGCATTCGGGGCGCTTGGGTGGCTCAGTCTGTTAAGTGTCCAACTTCAGCTCAGGTCATGATCTCATCACTCATGAGTTTAAGCCTCCTGTCGGGCTCTGTGCTGACAGCTCAGAGCCTGGAGCCTGTTTCGATTCTGTGTCTCCCTCTCTCTTTGCCCTTCTCCTGCTCACACTCTTGTCACTTTCTCTCAAAAATAAATAAACCTTAAAAAAACTTTTTAAAAATATAAATAAATAAATAAATGAATAAAGGTGCCATTCCACTCCAGTCAATTCATTCAACAAACACGTGTTAAGTGTTGTAGGCACTAGGGTTATAGTAGTGAGGAAATAAGGTGAAAATTATTACTTTCCTAGAACTTACTTTCCAGTTGAAGTGGAGAAAAGTTAGACTAAAATGTATGGTATATTAGTGCTAAATGCTTAGGAGAAAGACAAAGCAGGAAGGAAGTTGGAAAGGTTGAAGAGGAGTTAAGAAGGCAGATATGGCGATCAGGGAAGAACTCCCTAGAAAGGTGACTTGTAGTAAAGATTTAAAGAAAGTGCAAGAGCAAGTCCCATGGGTATCTGAGGGAAAAGTCTTCTGGACAATGGTGACATTGTATGCGAAGGCCCTGGGGCAGAGGAATTTCAAGCAATAGCAAAGAGGCCAATGTGGCTGTGCACAGGAGAAGTGAAATGTGGGTGGAGAGGGACACCACCAAAGCCCTGGCCGGTCACAGTTAAGACAACTGTTTGTATCAAGAGAGATGGGAAGTGATTAGGGTTTTGAGGAGAGGAGTGATATGACCTGACTTAGGTTTTAACAAGCTCACTCTGGCTGCTCTGTGGAGAGTAGACAGCAGGGGAGTCCAGGGCTTAGCTGGGAAGAGGACCCATTTGTTTTAAAATGCAGAGTCTGGAGTTTGTGGGTTTTCAGGAGCTCCCTGGGTGATTCTTATGCACGGCAAACTTAAAGACTTCTACTTTAAATTACCTAAGCACTTGAGACAAAAAATGATTTTATGACCTGATTATTGGGTGATCACTAATCCAATGCTTCATTTTGCCTGTGGAGGAACAGGATCTAAGCCATTGGACTAAATTCAACGAACAACCTGTCTATTCTGCCACACAGTTCCAAATAGTGCTTCAGAAAAAGAACTGCAAAGGGACACTGGCCTCTTGCTCGTGATGCAGGACACCCTCTGAGAGAGATCTCTAGGACAATGAAAGTAGAGCTAATGCAATCATTTAGTGACAGCGTATTTGATAAAGTCGCAGAGCATGTACTCCATACATTTCAGGATTCAGCTAAAATAGAGCATCTGAGCAGAGGATTTTCCAAGATTTTTTAAAGTAAATGTTTTCATTCTCTTTTTAAATAGAAGTTAGTGAGCACTTCTTTCTCATTCTAAATATATATGTACATATATATGCACATATATCCTATTTATATGTTCTAGATTTTTATTAGAATACATTCTAAACATATATATCAAAATTTATGATTGCTATATTTTTTAATGTTTATTTATTTTTGAGAGAGAGAGAGAGAGAGAGAGAGAGAGAGAGAGACCACAAATAGACAGAATCTGAAGCAGGCTCGAGGCCATGAACTATGAGATCATGGTGTGAGCCAAAGTCAGACAATCAACCGACTGAGCCACTCAGGCACCCCTATGATTACTACTTTTAAATACACTAATAGAAATGTATATTCACAAAAATTATATCAGTTCTTTCCGATTGAATTTTATAATGCAAACAATTAGCATCTGTGTGGCACTTTATAATTGAGATAGTTAGACAATTTTCCACAAACTATACATAAAAATTTCTTTCTACTTTATAGTTATTCTATCCACACACACACATACACACATGTGTATCTTAGTTTGTAGCCTATTCAAGAACAAAGACTGTCTTCTATTTTTCTATTCCTTTGTGTGCCTCTGACGTATTTTATATGCCTCTTCCTAATTCTGCACACCACAGGCACCCTGGTAAATGCTTAACTGACCACTGACTAACCAGTCTGGAGGAACCCAACCCTAAGAATTAATTATCGCATATTTTGTTCCTCTTTTTGACTTCTGTGGCTCTATCAAAAACAAAATGTAAAATCTCCAAGGGGATAAAACCTTCATAACTGAATGAGACTTAACTATAGTAGAGTGGATTTGTTGGGCCAGTGTATTCTTGTTCATGAGAACATTTATATCCTGCCACAATTTTTCCTTTGGCACAGTTTCTTGAAGATAGGTCATCATTAAGGTCTAATTTCATGTGAATATTTATAAAGGCATGTAATAAATTGAGTTTTTAAGAAGCATTCATTGTTAATGGCATGATCTGTTACCGAGGTACAGGTTATTCTTTTGAATAGAGCGCAGGTAATTGGCTACAAATAATGGACAGTGATTACCTTCTTGAGTGGTAGAAGCCTCTAGGTGTTGAAGTTTAAGGCCAGTGTCTAATCTTCGGGGCTTTGTATACAGAAATAAGTAGCAAAGGACACAGACGCTGATGACAAAGGCAAGTAGAACAAGGGCAGCAGTTCCCAGGCCAACCAGGGCACCGATGCTGAAGAAAACAGGAAAAACATGGGGACCGTCACACAAAATGGTTAACACATGCACTAAAGAGAAGGTTTGAATATGGTTAATTCTTGCCTCAGTCATTCCTAACCAAATTATATTTTAGTCTAAAGAGTAAAAAAGGTCCCCTTTTTCTTTCATCAAATTCTTAGATTTTCTCTTCCCGTTGATATGTTAACGTAAGTATAGAATACCACGTGAATCCATATGACACATGAAAGGTCACATGATTCTTTAGGGCTAGTTCAAAAGTATCTCAAGCAATAAACCTTTTAATATATTTTAGGAGGAAAAATGGTGTTCAACAATAAAGACGAATAGAAAAATACTGACGTCCGCAAATTAGTGAAGCAAATGTTTACCGGAGATGTAGAACTTTCAGAGACACGTATGGAAGACAGCACTAATATATAAAACCACAACTCTTACAAAAGAGAAGAATGTTTAATGAAAGGAAAGCAGTATTTGTGAAATTTATATCAAGTTCGTGTTTAGCCTGAGTTTTTCCTTTCTGAACAAGCATAACACAGTGGCTTCTAGCATTAAGGAAGGAACCCTTGTGCTTTCCTCTAAAAATAAAGGGTATGTCTTATAATTTTCTCTGTACTAATTTTGTAATAATTCCTTCTAATACAATTATCTATAAGAGTAAGCATTTGAGAAATAGCAGTTTTCATAAACCTATGAACTTAATATATTTTTTTTTAATTTTTTTTTTCAACGTTTATTTATTTTTGGGACGGAGAGAGACAGAGCATGAATGGGGGAGGGGCAGAGAGAGAGGGAGACACAGAATCGGAAACAGGCTCCAGGCTCTGAGCCATCAGCCCAGAGCCCGACGCGGGGCTCGAACTCACGGACCGTGAGATCGTGACCTGGCTGAAGTCGGACGCTCAACCGACTGCGCCACCCAGGCGCCCCTGAACTTAATATTTTTAAACGGGGAAAGGAGCTTGGAAAAAACATCATCCTGAAAGACTCATAAGCAAAACATATGTACTTAACTTTTCTGAACCAGATGTTTGTCTGGGTACATAAGTATATACACAGAAAATGTTAAGTTGCTCAAGAGCACATACTTCTGTTGACCTTCCCATAGTGTTGGGCATACATATTGAAAGGGCTGATTAGAGTACTTAGCTTGTAGTAAATAGAAGTAAGTGATAGTAAATAGAAGCAAATAATAATTGACTGGTGATTGATCCACTTTTAGTAACTGAAAAGCAATTATCATTGAAATGGTCATTGAAAAGTAGCAAAGAACACAGATGCTGATGACAAGGCAAGTAGAACAAGGACAGCTGTTCCCAGGCCAATGAAGATCTTTTTCTTCATTATATGCCTTGCTTGACTGCAGGCTTTCACTATTTGCTAGAGATAAGGCCCTGACAAGTTTGACACGTACCAAAGGGAGGGAAGGGAGAATGTGACCAGGGATGCTAGGTGTGTTAGGGCTCTGGAAAGGAGAATAGAATTAAAAAGTGAGGGGCTAAGCTCATCCCCTGTATCCTTGATTTTAGAAGATAAAACACCCTGCCATTTAGAGATTGCCTCCTTGGCCATAGATACGGAGTTAAGCTCCCAAAGATGCTTGTGCTTAGTTTAGTAATGTCAGCCCAGTTCCCCTAACCTTGCACACAGTGAAAACTGGAAATTCTGTGGCTAGAGTCAGCACACAGCTGTATATCTTTATTTTAAGTTTTTATGTATTTATTTGGAGAGAGAGGGTGAGAAAGCGAGAGAGGGTGAGGGCCAGAGAGAGGGAGAGAAAATCCCAATCAGGCTCTGTGCTTTCAGCACAGACACCAATGTGGGGCTCAATCTCCTGAGATCATGACCTGAGCTGAAACCAAGAGTCAGATGCTTAATGGCCTGAGCCACCCAGGCGCCCCTACAGTTGGATATTTAAATCAAAGTTTGCCCTCAGTTGGTGCACTCTCTTCCAAGGGTCAGGCTCCCTGGCTCTGGCAACTCCTCTTTTGGGTTTGTTTGCACCAAAGTTGACTTTTGTAGATTATACACGTCAGGGAGGGTTAGGACTATGCACAGACACAAGGGACCATAATCCACTTAATTAACATTATCTGCTGCACAAGGCAGCTGGGCTGCCAGACATCCGGAGAGATTCCTGAAATGAGAAGGCGGGTTATTAAAAAACAAGATCTTCAAAGTGAAAAAGTACTTCAGTCAATTTAAAAGTAACACTGTCAATTTAATTAAATTCAACATGCATGTCGTGAGCTTTTAATGCACACAGTTTAAAACACCAGCTGCATTACTGGAAGAAAAAAAAATGCTATTTTCTGCTTTCCATTACAATAAAGGAAGGTTCTTCGTTATCTTGACAAACAGTTTGTATCACAGTTCCACGTTATAGAAATGTTGCTTTATCTAGATAAAGATGGGACTCTAGGAATCTCGTACAGTATTCATTTTGACAAATACTGAACTCGTGCATTGCCCTGTGCAATACGTATTGTCTTCCTAGGTCCTGAAGAAGGTTACCAAAGGAAACTCTAAGAGGGCAGGGACTTGTAAGGGGAGAAAAGATGGGAGTGGGCCGGACACAGAAAAGGGAGAATTCTACTTTCCCTGCAGAACGTTATGGCGGTTTGCTTTCCAGTCCCTGAGAGAGGGTCTGAGGCTGTCGTCACATTAATGCTGCAGTCCTCCTGCTTAGCAACTTTGCTTACCTGGGAGTAGCTGTACTGTGCCTTTCTCCAGCAGCTGCAGAATCTCAGAACAAATGCTAGTGACTTCGGGAATAGTTTTTGCGGTTGGGCTATTTTAAATTAGGGTGGAGAACGAAGAATATGAGGGGAGTGCAGCTCTGAATTTGTACCTCCCCGTTGTGTTCTCAGAGCTCAAACGCTGACAAGAACCCCGGGTTTAACATTGCCAACTGATGCCATCAGCTGAAATGATTTTTATATTTTCTAGGAACTGAGCTACACTGTCCATTTTGTCCGTGCTGAATGAAGACCCCAGCAAGGTATTCATTCCTGGTGCCCTCATAAACCTTAGGAAGGTTTTCTATCCTCTGCTGCCTGTCACTTTGGGACTATTCAGGGATCTGAGAACCCCAGGCACTTTTCCACCTGAGTTTGACTTAAGAGTTGCCAGTCTCTCTTGGGGGTCTGCCACCATTATTAACACTTCCAAAAACTCAGAGCCAGGTTACTATGTTATTTTCCAAAAGGCCAGATAATATGCCAATGCAGTACTGATTACTTCTCCAAATATTAAGGCTAAGCTGTCATTTTCTGAGATTATGCCCCACTATGACACAACAATACAATGTTGTTAGATGAGCTTATTGGTAGGCGACCCCCTCTTTGAGATTTTTTTTTTTTTGAAACTTGCAATACGGGGCGCCTGGGTGGCGCAGTCGGTTAAGCGTCCGACTTCAGCCAGGTCACGATCTCGCGGTCCGTGAGTTCGAGCCCCGCGTCAGGCTCTGGGCTGATGGCTCGGAGCCTGGAGCCTGTTTCCGATTCTGTGTCTCCCTCTCTCTCTGCCCCTCGCCCGTTCATGCTCTGTCTCTCTCTGTCCCAAAAATGGATAAACGTTGAAAAAAAAAAATGAAACTTGCAATACGTTTAAAAAATTATTTTACTGCCTCGAGAAATAGCATTTATGGTCATTTGCTGTAGACTTGGCCTGTATGACAAATTCTGGATCACGCTAGAGAATTAGAGAAATAACACTCTTCCGGCTTACTAGCAGAGTCTCTCTTGTCAGGCATAAGCTAATTGGTTTGTGAGACACAACTGAAGGTGGGTTTGGAGACATACATTCGCCAGGCAGAATGAAAGAATGGAGGTCAAAGGATGCAGTCTTTTGGAGTAGAAAGGGGGGGGGTGGCATTTCACAATGAAGATATCTGCATAAACACTAGGTGGAATAAGTAAAATTCCCATCACAGGAAACAGGCAAGAAAACCCGGCCTTAGAGAGTCTCTGGTCTTTCGAAGCAACGGCCAAGTCGCTCAGGCGTTAAGAAAGGGGTGCCCTGATAAGGTTCTACACAGGATGTATTATAGCAAGTAAAACTTTCCCTGTCTGTGGGTCTCCAGTTCGGTTCGGGGTCAGTGTCAGATTATCTGAAAAGAGCAAATTATAAAGTTCCAGTAGCTTTACACACACACACACACACACACACACACACACACACACACCCCTTTTTGATTCCTTCTCACATTCAAAGAGACTTGAAGTATTCTAATCTTTGGTTAATACCTTAAAATGAGTCCCAGAGTAGCCCCCTTTCTAGTCAATTGCACCAAATGCCCAAACAAATCAAAAAGAAATGAAAACCGTAAGTTATCTGCGTATCTTCTCTCTGCCAGCAGAGCCTCCTGCCTGGGACCGGTCCCTGGCGGGGGTGAAGAGCGGGGTGAGCGGGACCAGCGGAGGCGGCACTGCGTGCGCCCTGGGCGCACGGTCCGCGCTCCTCCCTCGCGGGCCTCGCCGGGGCTCCAGGGCCCACTCACACTTCTGGAGCCCACAGCCGGACCCTCGCCGGACGGGGGCAGCACCGAGCGGGTCCTGGGTCCTGGGGGAGCTCCCAGCTGGGTGAGCTTTCTCTACAGGTCCCTCGCCTGCCCTCGGAGGCTCCGTGTCCTTCCGGAGGACCCCGACCTGAACGGGCGACCCTCCCACTGCCCGGGTGGTCCTGCTCGTCGCCTCCCCAGAGCCCGCCGCCCGCCCCCCGCCCTGCCCACCTGAGGCTCCACATATAGCTGTGTTTGTAGGGGAAGTAGCTGCCCGGCTCGCTGCAGCAGTACTTGAGGTCGGCGAAGCCGCAGCAGTAGAGGAGGGCGGCCCCCTCGCCGCTCCGGGGACACTCGAAGGGCTCCACGAAGCTGTGGTTGAGGCTGTAGTAGCCCGAGCACACCCGGCTCGCCTCGCTCATCGCGGGCGGCTGCGGACAGGGGCACGTGAGACCCCCGATCTGCCCTCGGACCGCACGCGTCCCGCACCGCCTGGCCCGCGGACGCCCCTCGGCGCGGGCTCGTCTCCTGCGATCTGGGGTCTGTCGGGATGCGGGGCGTTCAGCCTTCGCGCGCCTCCTCTGCGCTCTCTCCTCCCCCTGTCCACATGGTGTCTGGTCGCTTTACTCGCGCTTCTCCCTCTCGCTAGTGAGTGGCCCTTTCATCTGCCGGTCTTCGACCCTGTACCTCTTCTCCCCTGTCCCTTCGTGGGCTTTCTTCACGCCCCCCCTGACTCCCCCCTGCTTCCCCTCACTTCTTCGACAGCCCGCGGAGCTCAGTTGGCCCCACTCTATGCCAGAGATTTCACCCGAAGGAAGAGTGGAGGTGTCATATGTCTGCCATCTGGGCAGATGCAGCCCAAGTTGCCATTCTGTCTGCCCAAGGACAGGGCAGCTGGGTTCCAGGCAAACAGAGCAAGGCTGGGGGAGCCTTTACCCCTCCTCGGCCACCGACCCAGGGAGCTGCATAGTGGGCAGAAACAAAAGGCACTCAGCTACCAGGGAGGAGGTGGTGGTCAGGCTTAATCTGTCTTCTCTGAGAAGCACACGTGAAACATTAAAATTTGGCAATTAAAAAAATAAAAGCCAGAGACAAAATTTTTCACCAACAATCTAGCCGTGCATTGTGTATTCTGTTAAACAGCCTACAAAGAGAAGAAGGGCAGGCAAGAGATTCAGGTAAAGACAGTGAAGAGTTTCTGCAGAGACAGGCAGAAAGAGGAGAAGGCAAAGGAAATCGGGAGAAAGAGACCTTCATCAGTTTTAAAGTGCTGCAGAGATTTCTCTTGTTCCCTTTTTGTTTGGCATTCTCATTTAGTGATTCATTTGTTCACAAAGCCTTTTAAAATAACAGTAGTAATGGATGCCTGTTGTAATAAGTCAAACAATATCTTGGTGTACAAAGAAGAAAACAGTAATAGCCTTAAGAAGGGAGAGGAGGTGACTGAACATTCATAGAATTTGTGAGACAGAACAGTGTTCCTTCCTCTTCATTTTCTGCTTCTTTCCTTTGGCCAGAGGGTTGATTGGATGTCGGAATTATGAACTTGACCTTGTTGGGTGCTGAGTAATTTTGTATTCCCAGAAATATTCTTGAGCCTTGTCTGGAATGCAGTTAAGTAACGTGGACACAGTTGGAGTCTTTAGAATTTGCTTTTAACCTTTGTTGAGAGAACCAGAGCAGATCTGAGGACTGAATTTTTCCCCATCGCTGGGGTGATGCTCTTCCGAGCACTCTACTCAATACCTTGTGAATTATGACACTTACCATTCCAACCAGTGGAAACAAACCATTCCAGGCCTCGTGACAGCTCAAAGGAGTGTTCCCTCTGCTCCTTTTACGTGGCTCTTTTCCTGGTTTCCAGTTATCTCCTGACAGCCGTGTGCTGATCAGTACCCAGCTGAGGACTCAAGGAGAACCTCCAGTGATCCAGTTCTGTCTCTCTGCCTTTCTCTCTCTCTCTAGCTCTCTATTCTCTTCTGCTACCTCAAGCCACCATGACCTCCTGTACTCCCAGCTAGGTCTTCTGACCTTAGGGAAACCTCTCGGCTCTACCTGGGGCCCCTCCTGCTGCTGCAGTCTGGAAACTCTCCAGGCAGCATGCTGGGTGCAATCATAAGGCTACCCTGTCTGTTTCTCTGCTTTAGGGTTGCATCATTGTCCTGCACTACCTGATAACCATGTTCAAAACCTATCGTTTCTCTACTCTCTGTGCTTAGTTTTTTTTTCAGGCAGGAGGGTTAATCTTGTCTCTGTTAAGCCATGTTAGCTGAAAGTTGGCCAGGCGATTGGACCTGATCTATGCTAGGCCAGTTAAGTTCTCTGTCCTGGAATTGGGATTTTTCCCTGGGGACAGGAATCCACAGGAGGCTAGGGCACAAGACAAAATGAAGCAGGGAGAAGGAGCAAAGAAGGGTGGAAAGAACGTTAATGGTTTTGCAATTCTGTGCAAGTCGTTTCCTGAGATCCACCTATATTCCTATCACTGTGATTTTGGGGACATTCCTGACTCCTTAGAATAAAATCCCCTTTCTGGCTGAAGTGCTTTCTTTTTTTTTTTTTTTTTTTTAAATTTTTTTTTCAACGTTTTTTATTTATTTTTGGGACAGAGAGAGACAGAGCATGAACGGGGGAGGGGCAGAGAGAGAGGGAGACACAGAATCAGAAACAGGCTCCAGGCCCCGAGCCATCAGCCCAGAGCCTGACGCGGGGCTCGAACTCACGGACCGTGAGATCCTGACCTGGCTGAAGTCGGACGCTTAACCGACTGCGCCACCCAGGTGCCCCTGAAGTGCTTTCAAGTAGATTTCTACTACTTGCACCCAAAGGATTCTAACTCATACAGCACATCTTTAGGCAAAGGCAAGGCAATTGAAAGAGAAGGCAATCGAAGGGCAAAAACTGAGCTCATTGACCAATGGAGCGTGTTCCGTTAGGAGGGGCTGTAGGCCCCACGAGCGGACTTTTCTTCCCCTTATGCAAGAGGAAAAGAAATTTTGAGATGAAAATATTTTTTTTTCAACGTTTATTTATTTTTGGGACAGAGAGAGACAGAGCATGAACGGGCGAGGGGCAGAGAGAGAGGGAGACACAGAATTGGAAACAGGCTCCAGGCTCTGAGCCATCAGCCCAGAGCCCGACGCGGGGCTCGAACTCACGGACCGTGAGATCGTGACCTGGTTGAAGTCGGACACTTAACCGACTGCGCCACCCAGGCGCCCCTGAGATGAAAATATTGACAGTTCTTTTGGACAGCGATGTGGATTGTCTCAATAAGATATACTGAAGTTTTCCTGGAGCACGAGACACCAAGGTGGAATGTGTGTGACGAGGAGAATGGAAGAGATGGAGAGAGAACACTGGGAACCATGTCCAGGTAACAGAGTGGATCCCAAGGACTGGGCACCTCCCTGAGGGCCCAGTTTTGGTTGGAAGTTCTAGCTTTCTCATGGAACCAACTGGTCGGGCCATGTGATTTTTCCCCAGGGCTGAACGGTCAGTAGTTGAGAAACAGGAGCAGGGAAATGAACCGTAGAACTTGTCAGAATGATTCTCTGGGGCTGTGCTCTGGCCCCTTGATGCCTCTGTAACCACAGCAGCACCTTGGTCGTTCTCCACCCTGAAATACACACCATAGACACATGAAAACGCACAGGCAGAAAGGCATGCCCCCAGCTGCCACACTCTACCGAGCTTGGAGTACCTCAAGGCCTCTGAAGTTCAAGTAAAGAAAAGAACATTTTAACACACGAGGCTTAAGAGCAGTGACAAGACTAAGGCTTTTTAACAACACCAGTCAGAAGATGCATATTGCTTGCTTGATTTGCCTGCTGCGCGGTCCCCTGTGAGGGAGTCCCCAGCTCTCGGTCTCCGGGCAGGAGGGGCTCTGGCCAAACAGCGAAAGATTGCCATAAATTATACTTTTTATTTTTTCTTATATCTCATCGGTTCTCAACGAAGGTGATACTCCCCTTTAGGGAATATTTAGGGAATATTCTGGAAATAAGGGGACAGTTTTGGTTGTCGTGATGACTGAGTGCCCTGCTGGCTATGAGGGATATAGGCCAGGGATGCTAGACGTCCTGACCTCCTGCCACATCTACAGAAAGATGGAGAACTATCTGATTTTCCAGTGTTCCCCAGGACATTCACAGAGATGAAAACTGTATTTATACTCATCCGCATCTAGAACCTGTTCCTATGTTGCAGGTAAAATACAATGTGTCTGTTGAGCTTTCCAGGAACATAACAACCATGTAATTTGAGGGAATGGTTGTTTGCTGTTTTGTTTGGAACTTAACCAGGAGTTTTTCACTCTTTCAGAAAATCAGGTACCAATGGTAATGTTGCTCAAGATTTTGTATTGGAATTGCCAATACTGCACACGGTCTGTGCCTGCCTTCATTTGTGCTGTCGCTCTGTAAAGGAATTATAGCTGTTGTGGGCACATTATTGGTGTAAATGTTATGTTTCTTGGTACAGTTGTGCTTGAGCACGTCTACATGGAAATTTGTATTCCATTATATGTGCATTCCATTTATTTCTTCTTTATATATATATATAAATATATAATATATAATATATAATATATAATTTATAATATATAATATATATAATATTATAATATATATATAATATATATTATATTATATATTATAATATTAATATTATATATATATATATATAATATTAGTTTGCTAGGACCATTATATATTTTGTATTAGTTTTCTAGGGCCGCCATAACAAAGTGCCACAGACTGAGTGGCTTAAATAGTAGAGATACTATTTTCACAGAAGCCAGAAATCTGAGATCAAGGTGTTGCCAGTGTTGTTTCTTCCCAAGCCTGTGAGGGAAGGATCTGTTCTAGGCCTCTGTCCTTGGCTTCTCGCTGGCCATCTTCTCCCTGGGTCTTCACGTTGTCTTCTCAGTGTATGTATCTGTGTCCAAATTTCCTCATCTTAGAAGGACACCAGTCGTAATTAGGGCCCGCACTGATGACCTCATTTTAACCTAATTACCTTTTTAAAGACCTTATCTCCAAATAGGGTCATATTCTGAGGTACTGGGTGTTAAGACTTGGTCATATGAGTTTGGGGGATACAATTCATCCCATACAATTGGGTATGTAGATCCATCATACTATATAGAAGTTTCATTTCAAAATAGCAAAGGGAGAATTAGAGAGAAACATCTTACAAAATGGTGGACACTGCGTCTGATAGGGTTGAGAGCTACTGGTATACTCCATCAGTAGGACAATGTCATTTGGTATGTCTCAGAGGTGAGTGTTGTTTCTTACCGCTGATCTCCAGCCCAGCCCAGTTCACCCATAACTTGCATGATAGAAAAAACGGAGGGAGATTGGGAATAGCAACCACCTGGCTATTGGGTAAAAGCAAGACAAGGGTTCAAATGAAGCTGACTTGGCTGTGGGAAAAATGAAGAGTCCAGATGAGAGCTTTGCTCAAAAGCCTTCAATAGATCCTTATTTCCAAACCCACTGTAATCAATGCCACGCTACTGTCCCAACTTCATTGCTCTCTAGACCATCTCTAACATGCTCTCCTGCTGTGGCAAGTCAGTCTTCTTCCTCCCTTGGGAACATCTTCATGTATATTTCCATCCAGGAGATACCTTGAATTTCTTCTTTGTCTTGAAATCTTCATCTAAAGTCCAGCTACAGGATTCTCTCACCATCCAGCCCCCTGAAACTGCTAGAATAGGACAATTCCTAGATAGAACAGAATTTGAAAAGCAGGTGGCAGAGCTAAGGGGCAGAAAGAAACTGGGTCAATTCTCCACATTGATTCACTGGCATGAGGTTTCTGTTAGAAGCCAATTAATTACCCTTATTGCCTGATTGTCTAAACCTCTTTGAGTTGGGTTTCCTGTTTCTTAGAATCTGAGGTATCTTAACAAATACTATGCCCCTTGGATATTCCTCTAGAAGAATTTTTACAAGAAAAGGAACATTATGCCATTTGAAGGAACTGATGATGCAAACCCTGCTGTGTGGCCATAGCGTGGTTTGGAGGGTTGGAGCAGGAAACACTGTGACGTGGCTACCAATTCTTATGCCGTAAGTCCTGGTTAGGGAGCTTTAATTGGGAGCTCAGTGACATAAGTTTTAACAAAGCTTCCAGTGCAATTGACAACAGTAAATATCTGTGCCTTTAATAAACCTCACATTAGACTGAAAGCCTTGTGACTGATTTTATAGCTGACACACAGAAGTCAGAAAAAGCAGCATCAATGGGAAAATGACATGCAGAAGAATGAACCTGGACCTCTTTCTTAACCGTACACAAAAGTAAACTCAAAATCGATGGAAGACCTAAACCTAAGACAGGAAGCCACCAAAATCCTAGAGGAGGAAACAGGCAGCAAACTCTTTGACCTTGGCTGCAGCAACTTTTTACTTGACATGTCTCCGGAGGCAAGGGAAACAAAAGCAAAAATGAACTATTGGGACCTCATCAAGATAAAAAGCTTCTGCACAGCGAAGGAAACAATCAGCAAAAGTAAAAGACAACTGATGGAATGGGAGAAGATATTTGCAAAAATGACATATCAGATAAAGGGTTAGTATCCAAAATTTATAAAGAACTTATCAAACTCAACACCCAAAAACAAATACTCCAGTGAAGAAATGGGCAAAAGACATGAATAGACACTTTTCCAAAGAAGACATCTAGATGGCTAACAGTCACATGAAAAGATGCTCAACATCACTCATCATCAGGGAAACACAAATCAAACCACAATGAGCTATCACCTCATACCTGTCAGAATGACTAAAATAAATAATTCAGGCAACAACAGATGTTGTCGAGGATGTGGAGAAAGACAAACTTTTTGCACAACTGGTGGGAATGCAAACTGGTGCAGCCACTCTGGGCAGTATGGAGGTTCCTCAAAAAATTAAAAATAGAACTACCCTACTACCCAGCAATTGCACTACTGGGCATTTATCCAAAGGATACAAAGATGCTGATTTGAAGGGGCACATGCACCCCAATGTGTATAGCAGCACTATCAAAAATAGCCTCATTATGGAAATGCTCATCGAGGGATGAATAGATAAAGAAGATGTGGTATATATGTGGCATATATATGATATATATAGTGGAATATTACTCAGTGTTCAAAAAGAATGAAATCTTGGGGCGCCTGGGTGGCGCAGTTGGTTAAGCGTCCAACTTCAGCCAGGTCACGATCTCGCGGTCTGTGAGTTCGAGCCCCACGTCGGGCTCTGGGCTGATGGCTCAGAGCCTGGAGCCTGTTTCCGATTCTGTGTCTCCCTCTCTCTCTCTGCCCCTCCCCCGTTCATGCTCTGTCTCTCTCTGTCCCAAAAATAAATAAAAAACGTTGAAAAAAAAAAAAAAGAATGAAATCTTGCCATTGCACCAACATGAATGGAACTAGAGGGTATTAAGCTAAGTGAAATAAGTCAGTCAGAGAAAGGCAAGTATCATATGATTTCACTTATATGTGTAATTTAGAAACAAAACAGAGGAACATAAAGGAAGGGAAACAAAAATAAGATAAAAACAGAGAGGGAGACAAACCATAAGAGACCCTTAAACACAGGGAACAAACTGAGGTTTGCTGGCAGGGTGTTGGGTTGGGGGGTGGGCTAAATGGGCGAGGGGCATTAAGGATGATCACTGGGTGCTTTATATAAGTGACAAATCACTAAATTCTGTTCCTAAAATCGTGATTACACTATATGTAAACTAACTTGGATTTAAATTTTTAAAAATTAAAAACAAAGAACTGGGATCTAATTCTAGTTAATATTTGAAAATGGAAGAAATCAATTTTCTTAGAAAAGAGAAAAATGACTTTAAATGCTAATACACAGCTATGTTTACACTACATTATTTCACTATGTGTTCATTAGGTAAGCATACTCTACAATATATGAGTATGTACATATATGTGTATACATTTTTTAAAAATTTTTAATTCTGTAAGGATAGACACCTGCTAATAACTGTGACTTCCTCTAGGGAATGGAGTAACCAATAGGCACTCAAAAAAGATGTAATTTACATAACCACATACAGTAGGGAGTGTGAGAAGGGAAAGGAGGTGACTGGGGACTTGTGATTTACCTCTATTAGTGGATTATTTTTAGTTTTGTAAATACAAGTTCATGTGTGTATCTGCCAGAGTCTCAGAAGAAATAAACCACCCCAAGTGTTGAAAGAAAGAAGGAAAGAAAGAAAGAAAGAAAGAAAGAAAGAAAGAAAGAAAAAAAGAAAGAAAAGAAAGAAAGAAAGAAAGAGAAAGAAAGAAAGAAAGAAAAAGTCAGCAGCAGCATCAGACATCAGACAGCAGCTGTGAAGCACCATTAATGTGGAATGCTACAGTGCCATGGGGAATGGTGGTGAACCCCATCAGCAATGTAGGTTAGGAAGTTATCTAACACCATCCTTACTCCCCTGTGTGGCCTTACAATACCTCCTCATTACCTCCCATGACAAGATCCCCACCACATCCACACAAAACGAATGCTAACGGTTACCACCTAGTGACCATTCTTCGTGTCCCAGTTGCTGTCATGACCGCTTCACATGTCTGATGTCACTTAAGCCTCAGGGTTTGCTCCTCTTCAGAGATGAGGAAACTGAGGAACAGAGAAGTTAAGGTCCAGTGGTTAGCAAGAGGCAGAGTAGGAATGTAACCCCTGCTGTGTTTCTTAAAAGCCTTAACTGGTGAACCATACCTCCTTTTCTGCTCCTGGCCCCCTCCAATGATTTGTGAAAGGATATGCATCTGTATACTCTTTTTTTTTTAAGTTTATTTATTTATTTTGAGAGAGAGAGAGAGAGAGAGAGAGAGAGAGAGAGAGAGAGAATCCCAAGCAGCCTCCATGCTCTCAGCGTGGAGCCTGATGTGGGGCTTGAACTCATGACACTGCAAGATCATGACCTGAGTGGAAACCAAGAGTTGGACGTTTAATCAACTGAGCCACCCAGGCGTCCCTCTGTATACTATGAAGTATGTTTTTTGTATGTGTGTATACACTATCCATGTCTATTGTATATGCATAAAGTTACATATTATTTACTTTTTATATTTATATTTTTGTTTATAAAGTTCAGAAGTGTCCCCAGAGTACCCCCTCACCTAAGAGAATGGACTTGCTGGGATCCATGCTGGGACTCTCAATGTCAGCTACTGCTAAAGGAAGGGTCCCTGGCCAAGAGCAGGCGCTCTTCCTGAAGAAGCTGTAGTGTAGAACCAGAAGACAGAATCTGATGTGGAAAGAACCGTCAGATTTGATCTAAGACCTGAACATACTGGGTGAACATTCTGGCCCATGAATAAACTACAAAAGCTCCTGGCTCATGGCCCAGTGGATATGGCTGATTTACATCCTTCTTCTTTGAGGTGAGCATCACCATGCAAAGATAATCGAAGAGTTCGTGCCCCCGGGGTGAAGAATACAACTAAACCAGTGCAGAGTTAAGGAACCCAGCCAGCCTTAAGGGACTCCACTAACAGAGGTAAATCACAAGTCCCCAGTCACCTTCTCTCCCTTCTCACAGCCCCTACTGGGTGTGAAGACAAATAGCCCTTCATCTGGAAGTGGCCGCTGTCACCAACCAATGATAGAAATGTGCCTCTGAAAGCGTGTCTTACCGTGTAACACTCATGACTTGAGCTGAGAGAAGACTCTTTCCCAGCTCCTAAGGGCTCTGGGTCTTGCTTTGGTCACGGGGAGGGAGACAGAAGTGAGACAAGGTTACTGTATCCTCACAGCCCAGACACTGATTTCTGAGCGTCCCCCGCCCCACCCCCCGCCTGTGAATCAGATGTTATCACAAAGAGTAACTCTTCCTTCCCCCTTCTCCCAGATTAAAGCAGAACTTGCTGTTTGTGTTCTCGGGGGTCTGGTGTAAGGACAGCAGTGGCACCGGTTCAGCTAGAGGCTGTGAGGATGGAGGGAATGAGTGGTCTGGAGCAGGTGGATCCTAGAAAGTGGCAGAAGTGGGGTAGCTAATACATCAAAATCTTCAGATTTAGTTCATGGAACCAGCATTTCCCAAGGACAAAACTGATGGTCAGTCTACCAAGGCTCTGTCTGATGCGTATGACAGGAGAAACTAGTCTAAATCAGTATTTACTCTGATTCTGCCTCTTTGTCTGCAGATTTCATATGTCTGGGAGTCAAGGATGGGGGGGTGGGCTTTGCTGGCCGGAAAGTTTGGGTGCCTCGGGGAGGGGTGCTCCTCCCAGGAGAAATAATCGTGTTTTCTATGTAGTGAGCCCTGAGAATGCCTCTTGGCCCTCCCAGATTCTTCCTGCTTCCTGGGGAACATTCTTTCCTTATTCTCCTGCTAAAATAAAGTGTCTGTGTTCTTAACTTTGGTTGGATTTCAAGTGTTGCTACCAATATTCAAATGTCTATAGGCGTCTCATAAGTCAAGCCTAACCTAAGCCACTCTACCAGTGCTGGCTATGGCAAACAGCTGGGACAGGAGCCGCTCTGTGGAGGTGACATGGGTGTGTCAGTGGAAGCAGAGGGCCATTGTGGCAGCAGAGGTGGCGTTAGATGGCCTCAAGGCTTTTAGGGGCAGTAGAGATCTCAGAGTGGATGAAGGCTAAGAGGGTTTATTTGCTTGCAGAAATTAGCTGCCCCCTCTGAACTCATCTACTAATAAATGCAGGTAATTGGGAAGATAGGAAAGGGCTGGAAGAGCTGAAATAGTGAGTGGAACTAAAGCCAAGAAATGCTTTTCATTACCATTTATATGACATCGGATAATCGTACAACCTGGGCAAAAACAGGCTGAGGAATTTTCGAGCCTGGAACACTTGTGGCGACTGCCAAGTTGGAGAGGGAAAAGAAAATGTTATCCCATACCTGGACAAAGCTTTCTGGTAGGAGAATAATCTAGATTAAAAAATTGTTACTAAGTTCTAGGATAGTATAATTTTTTTTAAATTTTACTACCCTGTGTTTTACCGGAAGAAACAAATAGAAATGCTTGGATTCGTTATTTAGAAAAAAACAAGGGGCACCTGGGTGGCTCAGTCAGTTAAGCATCTGACTTTGGCTCAAGTCATGATCTCGCAGTTCGTGGGTTTGAGCCCCACATCGGGCTCTGTGCTGACAGCTCAGAGCCTGGAGCTTGCTTTGGATTCTGTGTCTTCCTCTCTCTGCCCTTCCCCTGCTCCTGCTCTGTCTCCCTCTCTCTCTTTCTGTCTCTCAAAACTAAATAAACATTAAAAAAATTAAAAAAAAAGAAAAAACCAAGTGCTTAAGCACATATCACTTATATTAGTTATATTATGGCAATATTATTATATTATATTAATTATATTATATTGTATTATATTATATTATATTATATTATATTATATTATATTATATTATCTGATACAAATTACTTGACAACACTCAGGTCAGAATCATTTCTTAAAATCAAATGAAATCTGTTGCAAACACCAGTGTAGGTGGGATATTTAATCTCAGTTACGTTTTGCGAGGCCTTTTCCTCTCCCCCTGGAACGGGAAATGTTCTGGTGAGATTATGTAATTCTAGCCAATTTCATGAGTACCAAGAGTGGGCTAGTGGGAACAATCTGCCCCCGGTCATAGCAATTAGGGGGTGCATTTTTGTAGGTGATTAAGAATAATAATGCTGATTAAAAAGTTGTTCTTTTTATTATCATCAGGCACTGGCAATTTTAAACAGTTGGTGATAGAAAGTCCTTCATGAAACAAATCTCTGTGGGTAAAAATTCGAAACAATTGCTTTGAATATCATTGAGTGTTTATTAATTGGCACTTTCTATCCCTTATCCTTTAATAAATATTTCATTCTAGATGGACTTCAGTTAGAAGAATCTTCAGTTACTCAGTTCATCCCTGTTCCCCACCCCCACTGCCATAGAGACATCAGTCGTACACATTTGTTTAGCTATAAATTGCTAAAGATTAGGAATCATTTGAGTGAATCCCTGTGATGTTCCACATTCCTGCACTTTTCTGTTCAAGTAGATTCAATTCAGAAGAAGCAGAGATAACACACTGATTAGACAGATGAAGAAACAGAACATCAGCTACTTCAATTCTTCCATTCTATATGACATCTTGGAATTTTTATTTGTGTTTAAAACTTAAACAGTGAATCAGAGTGCAAGCTGCAATGCACCATATTTTCCTTTGGTTAGAGCCTCTTTATCTACTGAATTTTCATAATAACTTCCAAATTGAAATCTTGTATTTTAAATTAACTGTTTGTTTTGAAACTAGGGAATGAATCATTAAGAAAATTGTTATTATGTTGTGATTAGTTCTTGAAAATTTTTGGCATCTGGAGGTAAGGATGTCAAAAAAAAAAAAAAAAGAAAGAAAAAGAAGTCTCAGTTCCTGATATCAAATGTGCTACCTATACCCCTGGTCTGTGTCCATTCCACTATAGGTGCCACTGTGCTTGGCAAGAAGGTCTGTTCATTTTCTTTAATTTTTTTTTAACATTTATTCATGTGTTGAGAGACAGAGAGAGACAGAGTATGAGTAGGGAAGGGGCAGGGAGAGAGGCAGACGCAGAATCCAAAGCAGGCTCCAGGCTCCGAGCTGTCAGCACAGAGCCTGACACAGGGCTCAAACTGACCAACTGTGAGATCATGACCTGAGCCGAAGTTGGATGCTCCAACACCTGAGCCACCCACGCGCCCCAACAAGGTCTGTTTAAAGGTGGCGAGTCTGCCCAATGTAGTCACTGGGGCAGCTTCCATGGCTTCTGGGCATGGGATACAATAGCCCCTTCTGCCTTGCTATAGGCACAGTGGGGGTCATCAGCAGCTGCCATCCACCTCCTTATTCCAGTGCTGGGTCAGCCCACTGCCCTTCCTCTCACCCTTCCTGGACAAGTTTAATGTGTGTATCATTAGAAGGCGGTGGGTCCGAATGGGAACAGGGAATTTGGAATAGTGTATTTCATTGTTCCGCCTTGAGACTGTAGAAACATGAAATGCAGTTAATTTTTCTCTTGGGTTATCTTGCCACATTAGTCAAGAGTACCATGGAATTGTATTTAAGCAGGAATTCTGATGAGTACTATCAATGTAGAGAAGTAAAAACGATTTCATTTATAGTACTCAACTCACACAAGCTTAGAAATATGATATTCCACTTGAGTCACTGAGTTTGTTAATTACAATTTGGCTTCATTTTTGTGGAATATGACAGTACTCATCACTGATTATATTATTGTTCTGTAGCCTTGTCAGTATAACATGTTATTTTGTGTTATGTGGGTGATGGTGTTGCTTTCAAGATGACAAAAAGATTATATTTTTGTAAGACAATATTCATCAATTAAACCATGAAGTACCCAATTGTGCATAATGTTATGCAAGGTGCTTAACTCACTCTACATATTGTTGGAGATTCTGTCTCAGGATGCTCTCTTCTCAACACTGCCCAGTTTGCCTCCAGAACACTGTAGCTATTCAAGCCAGATGGTTAATTTTTCTTAGGTGCATATGGAAAGCAAGTTACTAATTCTCACAAGTTATCCATGGAGGTTCTCTTTTGCTGCACTCAACAAGAGAAGAAAAAGTCCTTTAATGGTAGGACTGGGACCCCGGGATAGATACCCCAAACAGCCAAGCTATGGCCTTGGCCTCTGACCCCGGGTTGTACCAAATTAGTCATCACAACTAAATTTTCTCCCCCAACCCCCATTGACTCTACCATCCATTCCTATATGGTTATCTGTTTTCTCTGCAGCCTCTGTGTAATCTGTCTGGTACATACCAAGCTCTCATGAAACATTGGTTCCCTTCCTCTGCCTTTCCTTACCTCTCTTCCTGAATGAATGAATGAACAGAGGAATTAATTCCTCTCTGCTGCAACCAGTTTTCTTTGTTCCACGGCCACATGGCAGAAGATGCCAACCCACAGTCCCCAAATTTGTGTATGTTACATTCAGGTATATTGAGAGTACCTCAGTTCTGCCTTTTTTTTTGAGAGAGAGAGAGAGAGAGAGAGAGAGAGAGAGAGAGAGAGAAAGAGAGAGAGCAGGAGAAGGGCTGAGAGAGAGGGAGACACAGAATCCAAAGAAGGCTCCAGGCTCTGAGCTGTCAGCGCTCAGAACCGTGAGATCATGACCTGAGCCAAAGTTGGTCGCTTAACCGACTGAGCCACCCAGGTGCCCCCAGTTCTACCAATCTTAAAATCAAACTCCTGGGAAGGTGAAAAGTCTTCCAGCTGTCTAATCTATTTGGTTCATGTACCGTCACTGAATTACCCTGGTGGCTCCAGGCTGCAATGGCAGGGTTGTGGTTACTGGTAGGGAGTAGGGAACAGTTTTTGCAAAGAAGGTTCTGGCCAGAGAGTCACAAAGGTTTTTACCACTCCTTAAATCTCCCTTCTTCATAATCTTGCTCGTGTCCCAGGTTTGTTCTGTCCCAGGTTTGATACAGCAAATCCCCCTCTGATCATCCTGGGTCACATTAGTTTGCTGTCTCTCTACCTCCTGTTCTCTGCTGGATAGGCTCCCCACACCCCAGCTTTGGTAGCAATAACTATAAGTTCAAACTGCTTTTAAGCTTTCCATTCCTACTGCAGGTGTCGTGAATTCTTTGTTTTCCAGCAATGCCTTTCCGATACAACCTGCCCATGATAGAAACTAGTGAGGTGTCCTTTTTGGCTGCTGGGTCTCAAGGCCTTAGTTCTGAAACTGGTAGTTAGAGCCCCAATTCTGTTGCTTCACAGAAACAGTTTTTGTCAGAGTTGCAATAATCCTTGAGTGTGACGTTATCAAAGAGACTTTTTGCAGGCTAATACAAAAGCCCAACTATGATTTATAGCATTGACTCTGAGTGTTTGTTCCTGTGGACTCAATTATTGTCTTACGAATAGACTTTTCTGGGGGAACAAAACCCACTTGTAAATTAGAAACCCTCTGATACTTCGTACACGGTCTGGGCCTTGTGCTCTAGCCTATGCTCAAAGCATCTGTGTGGGCCTCCATGTTCAGAACAAATGTTCAGAATAAGAGCATCAAAACAAGGCAGAAATAGATAGTAACATCATGCCTCAGGATTTATCAGAGAGGCATGGACATTAATTAGAACTTGAGGTATATGTGGGGAAAAGATTGCAGGTGGAAGGAGGAATGGGGGATGGGGCCTTGTAGTAGACCTTTGCAGTTGGGCAGGGCCAAAAGTGGGTGGGGTCCAGGAGGGAGCTGGGACATGATCACTGTTAGTCACCGGCCAGCGAGAATATAGGAAGTCCCCAACAGGTGGGGGACTCAGAGGTGGTGAAGCTAAGGCAGGCAACATAGCTGGAAGGCAGTACTATCATTATTGAGGTGTCTGTTCACAGGATGGGGTTAAGACTGGGGCCTGTGAGCAAGCTCTCCGCCGAACTAAAATGTATCGGGGGGCGCCTGGGTGGCGCAGTCGGTTAAGCGTCCGGCTTCAGCCAGGTCACGATCTCGCGCTCCGTGAGTTCGAGCCCCGCGTCCGGCTCTGGGCTGATGGCTCAGAGCCTGGAGCCTGTTTCCGATTCTGTGTCTCCCTCTCTCTCTGCCCCTCCCCCGTTCATGCTCTGTCTCTCTCTGTCCCCAAAATAAATAAACGTTGAAAAAAAAATTAAAAAAAAAAAAAAAAAGAACTAAAATGTATCGGGAGGGGAAAGGAGAACGTACTGGGGGAAAAGAGATGTTTACTGAGGCCCAGGAACCCCATTCTCAGAATAAGGCATCAGGGAAGGGCCTGATGAGCTGCAAACAGGCCTCCAGAGCTAGTGCTGAATCTCCACGTTCCGGGGCCACCCTACACCTGCACCCTAAACTGGTCTCCTGAGGACAAGCAATGATTAGCAGGTCTCCCTAAATACACCGCCAAGACCCAAGCACGAGGCATCCTGCTTGCCTTCCGTTGCCTAGCAACAGCCACCTCCTTGATTACTAGAGTTGTCACTAGTTTTTCTGTGGCTATCTGCTCTGAAACTGGGTACATGGGGCCTACAAGGAAGAAGGCAAAGTCGTGGTCGTTCAACGAAATACAAGTTCACTTGCAAGTGTAAGCAAGCAGTACAAGCTCGGAAAAGGGAGAGTCGCAGGACTGATTTCGTGTTGACCCCAAATATGGAGCAGGAGAGAGAGGAGCAATGGAAGAAGGAAATTCTAATGATTCTGTAGATCCCAGAATTATCAGAAATGGAAAGAGGGATTGAGAGAGAGAGAAATAAAAAAATGTCAGATGAAGATATCTTAAATATAACAAGATACATTGTAAATGTATATTAACATTCTGGAATTTCTCCAGAACATCAGTCATTCTCTTTCTAATATGGAAATTATTTAATTCTGTCAAACACAAAGAAAAGCATGTAGCTTGCCACTGAAAAAGCCTAAAGCTTCCCAGATGAAATGGTCGGGTAGATGTTTCTCACGAATTGCCATAACGAAATGATAACATTTGAAACTGCTGGGAAATCCTGTTCTCGGCCAGGTGGAACAAAGACCAGGTCATCGATCAGATGACATAATGCCACAGACAGTTGTGTAAAGTCCAAAATAGAGATCTGAAGTTTCTTTTCCTGCCAGAAGGATCATCAGACGGAAGATTCCTATCTACAGGCGTCAAGTTTGGATCTGGAGGCACAGTGCTGAGGAGGAGAACAGGAAACCATGTTTCAGAGACCACGTTGTCTGAAGCCCTTAAACGGTGTTTTCATCAGCCATAGCCTGTTGGAAAATACACCTGTGCCTTTTTCTTCTTTTGAATCAAGGATGTCGACTCTTCTTTTATTACTAGGTGTCGCTGATATTTCTCCTCAACTCAAAATTCTCAACCAAGTGAAAAAACATACATACAGTTCTTTTGGTCTTTGTGGGTTTTTTAAAAAAAATCATTTTTGTCTGAACAGAGAAATGTTTACCATTTCACTTGTCACTTATTTATTCATTGAGGTATACCTGAAAAGAAAAATCTGTCAGGTAATCTTATGGCCAGTGCTGGTAAAAGTTGCAGTAGGGGAGAGGGGACAGGAGAGGAGAGAGGGAGGGGAGGGAAGGAAAGAAGGCAAAAAATGTGGAAGGGGGTGCAGGACTAGGAGGCAGAGGTTCAGCTCCCACCTCCTCTGGGAGGTCAAGGCCATGGACATGTGTCTGAGAAAATTAAATACTATTATCACCTCTTGAAGTTATTTCTTTTTTGGCAGTAGAAATGGTTACCTGGTTTCTTTTTTAAACTTCAAAGTTTATTTTCTCAAGAAATTACTAAATTTTATCCCCTCTGAGGGATCATCTAAGGATGTAACCAGTTTACATAAAAATATTAGAAAGATTGGTCAGTTTACACAGCAGGCAGTACAAAAGTCCCTGCTTCTCTCCCTCAATAGACTGTAATTCAGAAAACAAACCAAGCAATGCTCACAAAGGTACAATAGCTGTGTGTTTTCTTTCAATACTCTTTATTCTTTTTTAAGTTTATTTAATTATTTTGTGAGAGAGTGTGAGTGAGAGAGAGGCAGAGAGAAACGGAGAGAGAGAGAGAATCCCGAGCAGGCTCTGCTCTGTCAACATAGAGCCTAAGGGCTCTATCCCACGAACCGTGGGATCATGACCTGAGCCCGAATCAAGAGTCAGATGCTTAACTGACTGAGCCAACCAGGTGCCCCTTTTTCCTCTCTTTTTTAAAATAATATATTTGTGATTTATTCATTTATCCATTTTAGACGTATAATTTACAGTGTAAATGATTTTTAAAAAATATATTCTTCTATCCCTCCTTCCCCTCCCCGTATAGTTATATCACCTTATTTAGTCTGCCTTTACACTGTGATAATAATATTATATATAATTACATTGCAATTAAAAATAATCATTATAGGGGCGCCTGGGTGGCTCAGTCGGTTGAGCGTCCGACTTCGGCTCAGGTCATGATCTCATGGTCTGTGGGTTCGAGCCCCGCGTCGGGCTCTGTGCTGACAGCTCAGAGCCTGGAGCCTGTTTCGGATTCTGTGTCTCCTTCTCTCTCTGACCCTCCCCCGTTCATGCTCTGTCTCTCTCTGTCTCAAAAATAAATAAATGTTAAAAAAAATTAAAAAAATCATTATAATTCTTCGCTACTAAGGCACTTAGTATGATTGTGCTTTCTTTCTCGTACAATGTTTTGTTCTCCTTTGAATTCCTTTCTCCCTCCTTGTACGTGTGTCTTCTATTTTCTCCAAGTGCCAGGAGTGTGTGTGTGTCTGTGTGTGTGCATGTGTGTGAGATGCTGTCTCTCTTTCATAAAGAACATTCCTTAAACGTGATCTTTGACTCTGTTCATATTGAAAGGTTAAGTCCTAAAAATCTGAATCAAAGTGTGAGCTTGCCAGATTGTATTGGGAAACCACTAAATGTCATTTGTGGAAGTCTTTCCCCCCCCGACCCATCCCTGGGGCATTCATTTTTTTTCCAGAAAAGAATCTGCTAATTTCCTCTGTGTGTGTATGTGTGAGTACGCATGTGTGTTATCGTGGCTACCAGCATTTGGGGGAGTGGATTAGACGAAGAGGTTACATATCCCACCATTCTGTGTACAAATTGTCTCTTGGTAATCCTGTTGGAGGCCATACCTCTGCCAGGCGGAGCTGCCGAAGTCCTTCCCAGGTGACCATGCTGCGGTGAATGCTATGGGATCTGAGGAGAAAGTTTCTCCCTCACTTCTGACTGGTTGCCCCCATGCAGACCCAAAGTTATAGCTTCTTCAGCTTCTCCAATCCTCCATGCACTTTTCGGTCAGAATTACTGTTTCCTTCCTATACAAGGAGTTAATCATGAATGGAAAACACAATCGAAAGCCATTGACATATACACTTTAAGTGGGTGAAAGGTATGGTATATGGATTCTCTCTCAATAAAGCTGCAAAAAAAATGATCCTTACATCAAAAAAAAAAAAAAAAAACTGTGGGAAAAAAGAGAGGACTGCTTTTGTAATGAAATAAATTGGGAAGGCCTATATATGCATAAAATAATTTTAATATCCTTTTTATATTGGAGATGAAAAGTAAAACATTAAAAAAGCTACAGAGAATAATCAACTTGGATGCAATAAATAAAATAATGTAGATAATAATAGCTATCAAATTTGAACTTCACAATTAATATGCAAAATGTATGAAAACCTGAGAAATGAAATGGATATACACAGCAACGAAAATATTTCTCTGTAAATGTTCTATTTTCTAAAGAAGTTGCTCTCATAGAAATGGTTCCCGAAAAAAATTAAGGTTCAAAGCAAACAAATAAATAAAACACCTGACAAACAAACATATAAAAGGCAACTTCTATAATGAATGCTGTTGGTTGCAGGCATACACTGAAAATAAGAGACTGCCACATTTAAATTCCAGATTTAACAAACTGACTTTAAATAACTATAGAAAATGCATTTTAATAAGAAACCATGCATATTAAAATGTGATAAGAAACAAAATCTTGAATGCAGTACAATAAAAATTGGAAGCTACAAAACATGGTTTGAAAAAATCCATCTCTTATGAATAAAGTTTAGAGAAGCCTTCTAGCTCCTCCTACAAAGAAAACCAGAAAATCAATAACAAGGACTTCTTTTAATCCTTGAAAATGTTAATTAGGAGAACAGAAGGATCAAAAAAGATAAATAACAGAGGGATACTAAAATAAGAGGGACTCTTGAATATTTCAAAGGACAAAACCAGAGGATTTCATATGTGAAATGACAACCTTAACGCATATATTGTACATAAAGGACTTGTTTACTGTTAAAGACTCATCATAGGTCATGAGGATGGAAATGGTTAATCTTACAATTTTAAGAATAGACAGATGAAAACCTCGGATTTTCTTTGCTCTTTAAGAGGTGATGACTCTTTCTCCTTCTATAATACCTTAAGCATATCATCTTGATGCAGGGCAGATCAAGTTCCCCAACCAAAGTATTCGCTGCACTCTTCCTTTTGGGGGAAATAATGGAAAGCTGTATCAGTTTCTTATAGCGCTGTAACAAATTACCACTAAATGAGTATCTTAATACTGAAAAATGTATTCTTTTTAGAGTAGGCTAGGAGTCTGAATTCAAGGTGTCCACAGAGTAAATATTAGAATAAAATTATACCAAAAAAGGAAATTACAAGGATTTTAGGAGCTCTGTGCCAGGAATTGTAAGAAGAAACCAGTATAAAGATTTTCTATTATTTCACATTGTATACCAAAATAAATTTCAAGTCTAAAGGCATTTTGTTGAAGAATTCCGTCTTCTGGGGAGATCAGGTTTTTCTTATTAAGGCCTTCAACTGATTGGATGAGGCCCACCGACATTATAGAGGATAATCTGTTTTACTCAAAGTCTGCTGATTTGAATGTTAACCTCATTTGAAAGTAACTTCACAGAACATTTAGAATAATCTTTGGCCAAATATATGGGTACTGTGCTCTACTAAATTGACACTTAAAATTAACCATCAGTGATCTTTGCTTCAAAGCTCCTGCTGGGTTGCTTGAGGCTGTTGGTTCTATCCACATTGAAATCTGAAAGTAATTCCTAGCAATCCTGACTCCTTCCCCCTCTCTTGTCACAGGTGTCAGATCAGGATCGTGGTCCAAAATCCTTTCCTACACTTACCTGCTTCCTTCTCTCCTATCTTTCCAGGGTGTTGCTCCATCCCTGCACCACCCACTTGCCTGCTGCATGCTTCACTCTGTCCCAGTTGCTTCCGGAAGCACTACACTGACACACCATCAGTAGGAGTTTGGAATAAACACTGGAAGTCCTCGTTTTTAACCTCTATTCCCCTTATTGATTCTTGCCTGTGGGAGAAAGTTGATAACCTGATTCAATTCTGACATTTACTGGGGCCATTTTTTATTGGTGGATAAGGTCACCTTATCTAAAAAATTGGTGCTTAGGAGGGACACGTAATCTTTGTGTTCTATTTTCTAGATCCATGCCACTGACAATTAGGTGCATCAAGGCCTTTGTCCCCTGTGAGAAGTTGGATGGAGCCTGGCTGTTTTTCTGTGTTCTCTCCTCCCACTTGTATCCTGGCTCCAGACTCAGGCCCCACTCACCGGCCAGGTAGCTGGGGATAGGGTGCACGTTGGGGAGAGCCTTGAAGTGGCTTCCGTTGTCACTGTTGTGGCAATATCCCAACTCTGGCTTTGTGAGGAGAGAGGATAAAACAGCAAATGTGACAGACCTGGGGGAGGAAGGCCTTATGTAGGCCTCCTTTACCAAGGCACATACCTTGCTTTAACTTCAGAATGATGTGGTAAATTAAAAGGGGCTTACCCAGCCACTAAATATTTTTAAAAATATTATTTAAGTATAGTTGACATACAATACTACATTAGTTTCAGATGTGCAACATAGTGATTCGACAATTCCATACCTTACATTGTACATGTGATAAGTGTAGTTACTATCTATCCGCACAGAGCCATTACGCATTTTAAACAGGCTTTTATGATGACATTTCCCCCCTATTTGGCTATCGATATAATAAGGAGTCTCCCTCAATGAGAATATTTGGTGGAAGATTTTGAGCTCCTACCAATATTGAGAATGCTACTAGATGTTTCATTTAACATGCTTATGTTGAGCACCACACCTAACCCAAAGTTGAATAAGAGGGAGACTTTATCCTTAAGAAGTTCCTGATCTGGGGGCGCCTGGGTGGCTCAGTTGGTTGAGCAGCCGACTTCGGCTCAGGCCATGATCTCGCGGTCCGTGAGTTCGAGCCCCACGTCGGGCTCTGTGCTGACAGCTCAGAGCCTGGAGCCTGTTTCAGATTCTGTGTCTCCCTCTCTCTCTGACCCTCCCCCGTTCATGCTCTGTCTCTCTCTGTCTCAAAAATAAATAAACGTTAAAAAAAAAATTAAAAAAAAAAAAAAAAGAAGTTCCTGATCTGGTGAGAAGAAAGCCATTTTGGCAAACAACTGCAATGCTTTAACAGAGACATGTACACCCTGGGGGTTGGGCATAGAGTTTTCTAGCCCTCCCTGGGGGCTGGAAGGTGGCTGAGAGAGTCTGAGAGATGGGCTGTAGGTTGGACTTAGAAAAAGAAGGAGAAGGAGGGTTAAGCGTCTGACTCTTGATTTCGGCTTTGGTCAAGATCTCATGATCTTGTGAGTTCCAGACCCATGTGGGGCTCTGTGCTGTCAATGTGGAGCCTGCTTGAGATTCTTTCTCTGACCTTCCTCTCTCTCTTTGTCTCCCTCTCTCTCTCAAAATAAATAAAATCAACTTTAAAAAAGAAAAGAAAAAGGAGCAGGAGTCTATAAGATGAATGGGCGTAAGAGAAAAGGAACTCTTTCCCTGGCATGGAGAACTCTTGTGTACTCAATTTTAGGAGAATTTAATAAGCTTTACGTAAATAGGAATGACATGTAAATGAAAGTTCATATGTGATACATTCTAGCTAACTGGGAATAATATGTACAATTTTCATAATGCTGATGCAGCATCATAATGGCCTTGTCTTTAATAATCACCATTCCCTTACCCTTATGAAAGGGCTACTGTTACCTCATTACATTACTAGAAAATAAAATTTATTCCAGGTGTATCTAACTGTGGAGTAGAATATTGTCATTCTTAGTAATTTAATTTAGGTGCATTGACTTAGATATTTGGTTTTCTTCTCTCTTTTTTCTTTTTATTTTTTTTAAGGTTTTATTTACTTAAGTAATCTCTATACCCAACATGGAGCTGGAGCCCATGACCAGAGGATTTAGATCAAGAGTTGCATGCTCTACTGACTGAGGCAGCAAGGCGCCCCTGGTTATCTTTTTTTCTTAGATTCAAGTATCATTGTTTTAATTTTTTTTTAATGTTTACTTATTTTTGAGAGAGACAGAGCATCAGCAGGGGAGGGGCAGAGAGAGGGAGACACAGAATCTGAAGCAGGCTCCAGGCTCTGAGCTATCAGCACAGAGCCTGAAGCAGGGCTCGAACCCACAGGCCTTGAGATCATGACCTGAGCCGAAGTCAGAGGTTCAAGTGACTGAGCCACACAGGTGCCCCTCAAGTATCATTTTTTAATAATAGCATTTATCTCAGTAAAGCCAAGAAGTCCAACCCATTTAATTATTCCTATTTTCATATGGTGTATTAAGTATTTATTAATGCATAACAAATTAGCTGAAAATTTGGCAGCTTAAGGCAACAAACAATTATTATCTTGTAGTTTCTGTGGTCAGAATCTGGGTGCAGCATCCCTGGATGCCTCAGCCTCAGAACTCACGAATCTTTGCTGTCAAGGTCTTGGTCAGAGCTACGGTCACCTCAAGGCTCTCCTGGGCGTCCAAGCTCATGCTCATGGCCGCTGGCAGGCTTCACTGGCTGTTAGGTGAACATATTAGTTTTTTGTCACATTAGCTCTTACAACATGGCAACTTGCTTTCCCATAATGAGAGCTCTGAGAGGGACAGATGGATGGACAGACAGGAAAATAACAGTCTTTTTATAACCTAATCTTAGAAGTGACAACCCATCACTTTTGTCTTTTTTAATTTACTTGAAGGGAGTCTGTTAAATAATAAAAAATGTATATATGAGGTGTTTGCCTCCAGTTCCTGGCATAGAGCTCCTAAATTCCATGGAATTTCCTAAGTGATAGGAGTATCTTTTGTTCTAATGAGGTGGATCTTGGTGGACTAATGGACGGTCAGGATGGGAGCTGGTCATCAGAAAGTCCAAGCCATGCTTAGAAGCTTGGAACTTTCCACCCTACCCTTCATTGTCTGGGAAGGGGAGAGGAAGTGGACACTGAGTTAATGATCAATTATGTCTAGATGATGAAGCCTCCATAAAAATCCCTCAAGTACAGGGTCAAAGAGCTCCCAGGTTGGTGAATGCATGCAGGTGCTGGGAGAGTGGCTTGAGAGGTGCGTGGAGGCTCTGTGCTTCTTCCCACGCACCTCACCCTGTGTGTGTCTTCCTCTGACTCTTCATCTATATCTTTTGTTATATCCTTTATAACAGACCAGTAGAAGTAATTGTTACCCTGAGATCTATAAGCCATTGCGGTAAACTATTGAACCCGAGGAGGGGTTGTGGGAACCCCAATGTATAGCCGATTGGTCAGAAGCACAGGTGACAACGTGGGAATTGGGGCTGGCCTCTGAAGTGGGGCGGTTAAGGGACTGAGTTCTAAACTTGTGAAATCTGAGGCTAACTCCAAGTAGATAGTGTCAGGATTTAATTGAACTACAGGACACCCAGCTGGCGTTGCAGACAATTGCACACCTGTGCTCAGGTCGTCAGAAGTAATTTTCCTGGACGGAGCCATTAGGTCCAGTCCACACTCAAGGAGAGGGAATTACACAGGGGAAAAGACTGCTTACCATATATGGCAAAGTAAGTTGGCTTTACCATTTGTGTTTTCAAATGGTAGGTGAGACTACACCGTATCATGGTAGCGATAATGAGTTTTTAAGTTAGGTTTTATGTTCCAAGCACATTGATAAACATTTCTGCCAGGGCCCCTGCCCTGGAGAGATGGGAGGCTGACTTTGAGAGAAACGGTATAGTGGATCATATTATTTTCCACAATCCGCCCTCCCTTCCCTATCTTGTCATGCTTCACTGTGAGAGGAAGCTATGTCACCACCTCCCTGCCTTTGGGCTCTGACCAGTGGGATTTGGCGGGGGCGAAGCACTGTACCAGTTCTGAGCAAAAGCTTCTAGAGGCTGTGTGTTCCCGCTTATCTTCTGTACTCCTCTCTGGCGGAATGAAAAACAGAATGGGAGACTCATGGCACACAACTCAACCAGAGGCAGGCCGAAGCCAGCTGAGCCACAGTCAACCCAAGGGAGACCTGAGAGTGAGAAATCCATATTTGCTGTTGGAAGCCTCAAGCATGCTGGGGTGGATTATTGCTGCAGTGAAAGTTGACTGATGCAAATGGGACAGCAGGGACAGAGCACAGACATCCTAAAGAGCATCTATTTCTGTCAGTATTCTGTTTCCAAATCCCATTGAGACTGCCTGAAGCCCAGTCCCCATAGATATTTGTATCGGAGGAGGCTATGTTTCAAGAGCATTCAGTCCCCAAGGCCTGCTGTATAACTGTGGAGAAGCTCTCAGGGCCCTCAGTCAAGTTTTGAGCATAAAAGGATGTATATATATATATACACACACAATTTATTATTTTTGTTTAACTAGTGACTTCAAGCTATTGTGTTTCAAACTTGGCAAACGTTCAGGATTCTACAATGTCAGACATCATATTTCTCTGTCCAAACTTTTCAATTTGGCTTACTTTGTAATTGAGATAGGTGCCATTGAATCCAAACAGTGAAAGAGGAAACTTCCAAATCGAAAAAAAAGCATACTGACTATTATTAACTCAGTGGGATGGAGAATTAGATAGTTATGTGATTGTGCTACATCCCTGAACACAGAGGAAAACACATGAAAGGAATTTGGTATGCTACAAGTTGCCTCTAAACATCTCTGGGAACCCTGATGAAAACTGAAGCAATCATAGCCCTTATCTGAAACAGAAATGTGGAACAGTGTAGGAGACACTCATTATAGAGGTGCTTCGGGTTTTTAAATTTGATCTTGTTTATTTGTTTTTTAACCCCTTGTCTGCATAGTCAAAGAAAAGCCAAGGGTTGCAGAACTATTTAATACTACTGGGATCGGAAATCATTTTGGATACAGCATTTGGGTTACTCAGATATATATATTGTGTGTGTGTGTGTGTGTGTGTGTGGTCTGAACCTGTATGTCTGGAGTGATTACTAGCATTTCTAAAATTCGCTTCCTGATAGCTCAGCCTTCTGTTCTGTGACCTAATAGTCTAATTGCTATGTAATATGTAATTTAGGCACAGAAAAAAAGTAAAATATTCAAAGTTAATTAGAAAAAAATTACTCAAATCGTAAACTTGTGGTTAGTTTGTCAATGAATCAATGTAACAGAGATCAATTTCCACATAATTTTCTATGTTGTGATGCTTTGTGAATCACACCTCTCCCACTGACTTCAATTACTCCTCTGTAACTTAAAAAAAAAAAAAATTAGTACTAAGAGGATGGTTTGAATCAATATAATTGATATAATCTCCTATTCCTTTGTTTGACCACCCCCTGCTCCCCCACCCTACTCCCCTCCTTCCTGCTCCAGTCCTTCCCATTCCATATGTGTCCCACTGTGAGCATCCTAGTACAATCTAGAGCCTGGCCCACTGTGTGGATCCCTAGCCAGCCTTCCTATTCCAGGCTTGTTCTTGTTTCCCTTCAGTTCATCTAATCCCCCAGTGAGGTACCCCCCTTCACCCCATAATGTGAGGATGACAAAAACTTTGTCCTTTAGGAAAATTCATGTGAACAATGCAGAGACAGACAATGAGTTAAAAGCAGGATGCTCCAAGACCTGCAGGAAACCTCTTCTCTGGAACTCTTAGAGTGGATTATTAACATATCCAAAGAAAAGGTGTATGGAACCAGACTGAGTCAAACTGACTGTGGCTGGTTATCTCTGGAGGCATCCAAAGGGACATGCCAAAGGCCACTCAGGAAGGTCTGATGAAGAAGGTCTTACAAGGCCTAGGGTTGCACCAATCCAAAGTGAGAATTCTGGGGAGTTCTTAGAAATTACCTGTGGGGGTGCCTGGCTGACTCAGTTGGTTAAGCGCCCGACATTGGCTCAGGTCGTGATGTCAAGTTCGGAAGTTTGAGCTCTGCATCAGGCTCTGTGCTGACAGCTCAGAGTCTGGACCCTGCTTTGGATTCTGTCTCCCTCTCTCTCTGCCCTTCCCCCACTCATGTCTCTCTCTCTCTCTCTTTCTCTCAAAAATAAATAAACATTAAAACAACAAAAAAAGAAACTACCTCTGTCATACCAATGCCTGGCTTCACCCACAAGAATTTTGATTCAGTTCACCTGGGGTGGTGCCCAGCCTTGTTATTTTTTTAAAGCTTTATTGAGATGTCTTTGACACATGCAAATTGTATATATTTAAGATGTATAACCTGATGTTTTGACGTATGTATATATTGTGAAAAGATCACTACAATTGATCTAATTAACAAGGGCACCACCTCTACATGGTTACCTGTGTGTGTGTGTGTGTGTGAGAGAGAGAGAGAGAGAGAGAGAGAGAGAGAAAGAGAGAGAGAGAGAGAGTGGTAACCTTGATATCTTTTAAATGCTCTTAAGAGATTCTGACCGAGGATTGCGTTTATTGCTGGTAAACTCTAACTTCCAATTTGTAAGCTGGGCTCGACAGCCGCCTCTGGGTTCCTGTCTGCCATTCACCCCAGGTCAGCTAACAATTCATCCTGACCACCCGTCAGGCCAACTAAACTTTGAGACCTTGCGATGTTTCTCTTGCGCATTCTTAAAGAGCTTCTTACCATGATTTTCCATTCCATTCATGGAAAGAATGCATCACATTTATTAACACGGGGGGTGCCTAAATGGCTCAGTCGGTTAAGCGTCCAACTTCAGCTCAGGTCACGATCTTGCTGTCTGTGAGTTCAGGCCCTGCTTCGGGCTCTGTGCTGACAGCTCAGAGCCTGGGGCCTGTTTCAGATTCTGTCTCCCTCTCTCTCTGCCCCTTCCCACTTACTGAAAAATGAATAAACCTTTAAAAAAAAATGAAAAAAAATTTTTAACGTGGGAATTTCCAATCTGTGTGACAATTAGATTTCTCACAGTAAATAAATAAAGTGGAATCCCCATGTTCATTCCAGTCCCCTGAAGGTTGTCATTGTCATAATTTTGTCTTTCACCGCTTAGTGCAAACAAAGTCCTTTCAGTGGAGCTAAGGTTTAGCAGCCCCCTGCTCCTAATGTCTGCATCCTGTAGCTAAACTCTCTCTAGAGTACAATTTTGGTTGTATTATAACTCTGCTGTAACATCTTCTAGGACTTGTCCACTGCCTTCTGGTCCCACTCTATCTTCTTCTCTCAGTGCTTTCCTTAACAACCCAACCCTATGCTCCAGGCAAACTGAATCATATAAGTGCTTCATTTTCCTGCCTCTTCATTTTAAGCTTCCACTCGACCCCTCCATCTGGCACACGCTTACTTCCATTCTCTTTCAATCCTTACCATCTTCCTTGGCTGATTCAATTTACTTTTAAATGTGACCTCAATCATGCTGCCTTCCCGCAACACCCTGGCCACAAGCAAACTATCCTTCTGGATATGACTTTACCGGTATGCCTTTACCAATAGCATCGCGACCGATTTTCTTAGTCTGGAATTCGCTCCTCAGACTTCCCATCAGTAGTTAGTTTCCACTCAGATTTTATTCAGGTCGGAACTGGAGTCTTTTCCTTAGGGAGGCCTTTTCTGTTTCCTAAGCCTCAGTGAGATTTCCAGTCACACTGCAATTACTTGCTCAGAGTCTGTGATCCCCGCTGCTCTGGGAGGTCCATGAACACAAGGGCAAGTCTATCTCATTCACGGCTGATTATCAAAACTCTAGCACAGTGCCTGGCACATAGTAAATACTTACTGTGTATTTGCTGAATGGATGCTGAATGAATTCAATTTCAATTCAGCAAATTTTATTAGCACATACAACATGCCAGACAATGTTTCAGGTGCTTGAGATGTATCAGTGAATAAAGAAGGTGAAGATCCCTTCCCTCATGGGCTCAGGTTCTAGCAAGGGGAGGCAGACAATAAGCGTAATGAATATGTAAATTTTATAGTATGTTAGAAAGTGACAAGTGCTTTGGAAAAATGAAAATGAAACATTTTAAAAATTAAGTAACAATGAAAAGCTATGAAGAAAAATGGTAGCGCACAATTTGTGGTATTGAATAAGGTGGTCAGGGTAGGTCCCACTGCAATGGTGGCATGAGAGTATTAGTCATACAGACATGTAGGGGAAGGAATGTTCCGGGCTGAGGCATGGCCAGTGCAAAGACTGTGGTGTGTTGGGGAAAGAGCAGGAGGCAGTGTGTCTAGAGCAAAGTGAGCAAGAAGTAGGGAAGGGGCTAACATCACTGGGGGTCCTTTGGGCCATGTATAAGGACTTGGGCTTTCATGCTGATTGGAAAGAAAAGTCATTGCAGGGTTTTGAACATGATCTGACATAGTTTGACTATGTTTTAAAAGAAACTTCTTTTTAAAAAAAAAAAGTTTATTTATTTGAGAGAGACAGAGCACGAGCAGGCTAAGGGGAGAGAGAGAGGGAGGGAGAGTATCCCAAGCAGGCCCTGTGCTGGCAGCACAGAGCCCGATGCGGGGCTCCATCTCACAAACTGCAAGGTCATGACCTGAGCTGAAATCAAGAGTCAGACACTTAACCAACTTGAGCCATCTAGGTGCCCCAAGAATTATGCTTTTTTTTTTTTTTTTAAATCTACAGCCAACAGGATTTCCTGAAATTTGTGTATAGGATGTGAGAAAATGAGGGGAACACCAAGGTTTTAGCCTGAGCAGATGATAGAGTTGCTATTACCTGAGAAAGGGAAAGTTGTGGTTTAAGTAGGTTTTGGGGGTCCCGGGGAGCTCAGGAGTTCGGTGTTACACAAGTTGATATAAGGTGTTTATTAGACATTTAAGTGGGAGTGTCAAGGACCAATCTGATATGTGAATCTCAAGTTTACAAAAGGGGTATAGATTGGAAAAATAGACTTGGGAATTGTCAGCAAGAAAGCTATATGTAGAATCATAATATGCCCAGATGAGATCCCTGCGGGGGTGAGTACAGACAGTGAGAAGATCAACAACCAAATCTGGGGCACTCCAACATAAAAATCTAAAGGAAGAAGATGAACCAACAAAGGATATCAACAGAGACCAGAGAGAGAAGATGAAAACCAAGAGAGTGTCTTGTCCTGGGAGCTAAGGGAAAACTATTTCAGGGAGAATGAATTCTGACAAACTCTGTTGGAGAGTCGCTTAAAGCTGAGAAATGGCTGTTAGATTTAGCATTTGGTCATTGGTGACCTTTATGAAAACAAGTGTTGTTGTTTTTTTTTTTTTTTTTTTTACTTTTTATTTAAAGTTTAGTTAATATACAGCGCCGTATTGGTTTCAGGAGTAGAATTCAGCGATTCATCACGTACATACAACACCCAGTGCTCATCACAAGTGCCCTCTTTAGTACCCATCACCCATCTAATCCACCTCCCACCCATCTCCCTCCATCAACCCTCAGTTTGTTCTCTATCATTAAGAGTCTCTTGTGGTTTGTTTCCCTCTCTCATTTTTTCCCCTTTCCCATATGGCTATCTTTTTTTTTCCTAATCCCACATATGAGTGAAATCATATGGTATTTGTCTTTTTCTGACTGATTTATGTCGCTTAGCATAATACATTCTAGCTCCATCCATGTCATTGCAAAGGCAAGATTTCATTCTTTTGGATGCCTGGGTAATATTCCCTTGTAAATATACCACCCTCTTCTTTATCCATTTATCAGTTGATGGACATTTGGGCTCTCTCCATAATTTGGCTATTGTTGGTAATGCTGCTATAAACATTGGGGTGCATGTACCCTTTGAATCAGCATTTTTGTATCATTTAGGTAAATGCCTACTAGTGCAATTGCTGGATCATAGGGTAGTTCTACTTTTAGTTTTTTGAGAAACCTCCATACTCTGAAAGCAGTTTTGGAGGAGTGGTGGGAGTAAGAGCCCTTTTGGAGTAGATTTAAGAGAAAACGGGAGCAGAGGAATTCAAGGATGAATGAATACGTGACCTTTATCTCCTTTTAGCTTCTGTCGTCACCATTAGATCTTCCTGTTGTCTCTTCTTGTGGATTATAAACTCGTTAAAAACGGAAAGAAGCTGTATCTTTGATACTGACATAGGTGTCTGGAACCTGGCAGACTGCCAGCTTATACAGCAGGCACTCAATAGATGTTGGTTGACTGACTGGCTGATTGAACATTAAGGGTGCAGTTAAGTTTGTAACTTGTTGGGTTTCCCTTGTTTCCTTTTAAATTCTTCCTTCTTTCCCCCCAACACCCAGACAGCTGCCCAGGGTCCTGCTACCTATCCCCCTCGAGGGTTTACCGGCTACCTGGCTGCCTCCACTTTTTCATCCTCCCTTCATCCCTCACCAGTCTGATATTTGGTCCACACTGAACCTATTCCCTCAGGGATGCAGGGGGGGTGGGGGGGCGGGTGGGGTAGGAACAGGACAGCTAATCTAATAAAGGAACTTCGATTTTGGAACCTAGCCCCCTAGTGTGGGGGTTTCTAAGAGGTAAAACCCACCTAAGAAAAGTATTCTAATGCTGAGTAGTAAAGGCCAGTAGGAACCAGATCTCACAATATAGTAGAAAGAACTTGAAATAGGAAAGTGTGGGATTTTTTTCTATTTAATCTGAATTACACACATCTAACAGGAATATTAATCAGCTTTTTCTAATAGAATAGGAAAAGAGGCCAAAACAAAACACCACAGAGCTGTTCTTAATTACTTTCTTATGGGATTAGCTTTTCAAGTTGTAAAATAGTATTAAATTTTTTTCAGTGAGGCATGGCCTTATCTGTCTAATGATTTTAATGTACTTTCTTCAAATTAGTCACTGTAGACGGTTGATTTTATGCTGCCATATAGCCTTTAGTTAATTTTGGAGCATGGAAAATGAATTGCTGGGTTTCATTTATTCATTTATTTAAGGGATACTCATATATGTTAGACACCATCTAACAACAACAACAACAAAAACCAACAACAATAAAAACTCCGTGTAAAGCAAGCCAGATAATATCACTTTAGGAATTAGCAGCAGCTGTTGCCATTAGAGTGGATAGGTTAAAAATAACTCCAAGTTCTCTCTTGTTCCTTTTTTAACCTCTCCTTTGCAATTATGAAATCCCATTCATCTATGATCCTCAAGCATTCATATAAATATATTTCAAATAAATGAATCCTCAAACACGTAGGAGCTACATGCTACTGCAAATGAAAACATTGAGGCACAAAGGAGGAAACTGACTTCGTTCAAGTAATTTGACGACTGTGGCGCTCAAGCCGCAGAATTATCCGGGCATGAAGTCTGCAAGCAGCTTGATAAACACCTTCCGCCACGTTGAAGGTAAGAACTGTAGAAATTCAATAAAGCAAATTATTTCCTAAGGGAGAAAACACACAGGAAGGGCACTGAGAACATTTCTGTCATCTGGGTATCTTATTTTTTCCAGACAATTAGCAAAAAGTGGCCACAGGACTTTCCCCTGGTTTGCAAAGACTGCCTGGAAACTGATGATCAGCATTTGGGGTTGAAAGAGCCGGGTGTAATCTGTAAATGATATGGATATCAAAGAATATAAGTGTATTATTATGAATTCATTAATATTTGAGTCAAAGGTAAATAGGAAAAAAAAAAGTGAATCATGTAGGTACTGAGTTTTTTCATATCCACTTCCAAAGTGTAGTTGTCACCATTCAGCTTCTCCCTGAAACCAGGTATTTCAGGCTGGGTTGTGCCAGCTTTAGCAGTTCAAACTTGTGCTTGTATTTTGCAGGCAATTTTACATTAGATAAAGAGTTAAAATCAGCCAGCTCCTTCCATTTCCTTTTTCAGCCCTTCCACCAACAATCAAGCTATCAGAACAGCAGAAGAGGGGGGAAAAAAAAAACAATCAACAACAAAAACCAAAACAGTCTCTCAATAAGAACATTTTATGAGTTTCCTCTCTGTCATTATTCTCTTCTGGCTGAGCAATCTTTCTTTGACAAGAGTATTTATCTTCTTTGCAATGCCTGGATACGTGGCCTTATGCCATCTACTGTAGTAATAATTTAGCTGGATAAAAGGTAGGGGAGAGTCCATTTTGAAAGTCAATTTGTAATTTTCACATTTCAAACCATTTTCCTCACCCCGCAAATCCATTTCAGATGAATTAAAAGATTGACTAATAAAATACTAAAGTTTAGAAACCAGAATAAAATATAATTTAACAGCTTTGAAGGTTGCAAAGAGATATTTTTATAATTAGAGGCTTAGAAACAATAGATAAAATAATAAAGGAAAATATTGACAGTTGTGAGTGCATACAAATAGTAACATTTGGACATAGAAAACAAAATACGTCCCCATCTTTATTTCATAGACAGCTCTTGGAGAACGCCATTTCTGTGGTATTATCAGATCTGTTTTTACTCTTATCATGCTATAAAGTCTTTTTTATAATATACTTAAAAAAATCCTGAGTGTCAAATCAATAAATTATAAGTCAAAGTAAATCATAGAAGACTGAATAAATGAGAAAAAACAACACACTAAGCTTTGAAAAGGTAGAATAGTAAAAGCCATAAAACATCAAATTCTCATGAGAAGAAATCCAGGGACTCAGTAAACCTGTTGGAAAAAATTTCAGCTTTATTAATGAACAGAGAAATGCACAGCAACCAGTGAGATGTACTTTTTTCTACTGAATTAGAAAAATACACAACGATTAAACACACTGCCGGTGAGGTTACAAAATAGTAAGCCCTGTGCTACATTCTAGTGGCTGTGCAAATTGCTTCAGTATTTTTGGAGGCTATGTTGAGTCCAAAATGCTGGATCCCTGATAGATCAAGAGCTATTGAAATGTCTCAGTTTCTGCTTTCTGCCGAGATGGCAGACAAGCCTACATTGCAGGCTGCTACCCTCGAAAGCAATGCCGCAGTAATTGTAGAAGTAAGAGGAAGGTATGGATTTCAGGAGCGGCACCACCAGCAATAATAGTGAAAAAGTCATGGGAAGACCACAGCCTGTCCTAGAAGAGCAGGAGTTGTTGGGTGGCTCAGGCTGGCGTGCAGGGCTGCTGCCTGTGACGATAAAGGGAGGATGGGTTAGAATATTAAGTTCTACTCCTTCTTCTCTTTTGGTTTACCTTGGAACAATCATTATCTGCTCTTCAACTCTGACATTTGTGTGCTGGGAACAAAATCAGGGCAGCATCTTAAGTCCTGCTGGGTAAGGTGTTCATAAAAGCAAGGTCAGTGTCGGTCTTTTAGCATTGCTCTTCTAAACCCTTAGGGCTATGACTTCAACCTAGCCTATTCTCAGTGCTGCCCTTCCATAAGTATCATGGTAAAGGCTTGGGATAGGGGCAGGGATCATCAGTGGTTCTATTGTGTGTACGACTCTCATCCTCGACCCATGTTTTCTTCTGTTCCCTCAACACACCTGGACTGACACAGATGAGGGCCTGACTATGGGTGTTCACTGGTGCACATTATTAGAAAGATTAGTTGAAACCCTATGTGAACACGAGCTCAAAGGCCAAAATGACTAACAGATGAAGAATTCAACTATCTCAAAGAATGACCACAAACTGGATAATATATATATTTTTTTACCATCTGAGAAATATTGGAATAGAAACTCTGAGAATTTAAAATAAGTATTCGATAGATACAGGCATAGATGGCTAAGGAACAAGATAATGATGTGGAAAATCAAAAGAACTCTTTCAGAAAACAGCAAGAAATGATAAAGAAAACAGAAAAGGAAACACTAAGAAATTTGGAAGGCAGTGCCAACATTTAGGAAATGGGAGACCCAAAGGGAAAGAAAAATAAAAGAGGAGGAACTATTTAAGGAAATAATTTTGGATAATTTTCCAAAAATAAATAAATGATAAAACACTTCAGATGAAAAAAGAAAAATAAATATCTAGATATGATAGAGAGGTTTAAACACTATCAAAGACAAAGAGAAAATCTATAAAAGCTTTCCAAGAGAAAGAAGAGATCATCAAAAAAAAAAAATCATACATCAGATTTCTCATCAGCAACATGAGATGAAGAAAGGCAATAAAGTAATATATTTGAAGTACTAAAAAAATTTCAAAACTAGAAATTTATACCCAACCAAATTTTCAATCAAATTTGAAAGTTTAATAAAAATATCCTCATGCATGCATACCTCAGAAGGCCTACCACACAGACTCTGAAAACACTTGTGGAGAGGAAAAGTTCTAGAGTCTACAGCAAGAGATAAGAGAAATATGGGTGGTAGAATAACTTGTTTAAGTCTATGGTTTTTCATTTTTAAAAGCCAGGACTAAAGAAAATGAAAACTATTATACCTATAATAAACAAAAATTAAAATTGTAGACATTATCAACATGTTAAGTGGGGGAGGGGGCAATGGGAAGTACTACAAGGAGATGAGGATGTGTTAAATTACTTTTTTTTATTAGGATTAAGTTACAGATATTAATTTTAAAAATAAGTATAAATAAACTCAAGTGTGGGTATTAAAGGAGAGCCACCAAAAGAATGTATATAATAATATATAACTATTAGGTGAAGAAAAATCACTCAAACTCCCTAATGGAAGCCACAAAGGAGAAAAAAGAAACAAAAAGAAAGGTAAATGGTAGGATTAAATAAGACAGAAACAAGCCTTAATATAAAATAAATGCAAACAGTTAAATCAATTAAAGGACAGATCTAGATTGGACTTTAAAAAAAAATTCAACAATATCTTCTCTGTAAGAACAATATTTAAGACAAAAACTCAATACAACGTTTAAAAGAAAAAGAGACCTATACCAGGAAAATATTATACAATAAGAAGCTTAAGTAGCAACGGTAATAATTTATCAGGCAAAAAGTATAAATGACGGAAAAGGTATTATATCCTGTAAAATAAAATATAGGATCATAAAATATGGCCAGTAAAAATACATGCATCTAACAACAGCCTTAAAATATAGCAATGACTGCCAGGCTTTAGGGGGAAAAAAGGTAAATCAACAACCGAATGCAGATTTTAACACATACTTAGAAACTGAAAGATTAAGCAGACAAATTAAGAATTGATACCAACAAGTGCCACAAGACTATGAGACGTGTAGAAAACTTTGCACCTTACAGAGAATCCACATTCTTTTTAAGAACTCACAGAATATTTACAAAGAGACATGAATAGCATGTTATGTCGTGTATTCTAAAAGGTAAATTGTAATGCATTAAGGAGTGCGCTTGTGATGCGCACTGGATGTTGTATGGACGCATCATCCATATGGACGTTGTATGACGCCTACATCGACATGTATGTTGAATCACGAAATAGTACCCCCGAAACTAGTATTACAGGGTATGTCAACTAACTGGAATTTAAATACAAACTTAAAAAAATGTAACTCATGCAGATATTTTAAAGTTTTACTTATTGAACAACCACCAGCAGCCCTTTAAATAAACTTCAATGACATTTCTACTTTTTCCCCTGGACAAATACTTTGTCTCTTTACAAATGTTTTTTCAATCCAGTTTACTGTGCTTCCTATTATTTGGAAATTACATTTTCAAATCTTTCTTTACTTGTGGATACGTCTTCTCTTCCCAGGAGGTCTCAAAGCACTTCCTGGAAGGTACATGTGGGAGACCTTTGCATTTTACCCCTGTGTACAAAGGAAACTCCTCAAAATTCATATGGTGGATTCTGAAGGGCACTGGTCTCTGGTTCCTGACTGATGGTCACTCTCATTCTTTGCTGTATGCAGATCTTCAGTAAATGACAAGAGTAATATTTCAAAAGTTTGAGTCTCTGCTCTTTTTTCTTATGACATAGGCCACATTGGAAAATTCAATACATTCCTAAGGGTTAATGTTATGCGTGCTAATTAAAACAAAAGAATATGGGGCGCCTGGGTGGCGCAGTCGGTTAAGCGTCCGACTTCATCCAGGTCACGATCTCGCGGTCCGTGAGTTCAAGCCCCACGTCAGGCTCTGGGCTGATGGCTCAGAGCCTGGAGCCTGTTTCCGATTCTGTGTCTCCCTCTCTCTCTGCCCCTCCCCCGTTCATGCTCTGTCTCTCTCTGTCCCAAAAATAAATAAACGTTGAAAAAAAATTTTTTTTTAAAAATAAAACAAAAGAATAGTTTCAAAAATAAGTTAGGAACTGTAGTGTTTGAAAAACAGTCTTTGTATTGAAAAAGTGAATAAATAATTTAGAACTAAGTAGTAATGAAAACTCTACACGTCAATCAATATTTGTAGGATGCAGCTAAAGGAATCACTTAAGATATTTATAGCTTTTTAATACTTTTATTTGAAAACAAAGAAGGTCAAAAACCATAGGAAATTCATATGACCCAAGAAGAAAGCAAAGCAGCTGGAGAACACGGTGAGAATAACCAGTTACCGGTGTGAATGTGTGTGATACCTGCAAACTCTACCACAAACATCAATGTATCTATGAATCTCAGTTAAATTTTATTTTTTTTAAGTTTATTTATTTATTTTTGAGAGAGAGAGCGAGCAGGGGAGGGGAAGAGAGAGGGAGAGAGAGAATCCCAAGCAGGCTTCGTGCCATCAGTGCAGAACCCGATATGAGGCTTAAACTCACGAACTGTGAGATCATGACCTCAGGTGAAATCAAGAGTCAGACACTTAACCAGCTGAGCCACCCAGACACCGCTACCCAATTAAATTGTCTAATTTAAGCTCTCTTGCTCCCAAGAGTAGGTGACAGGGCTCCTCTGATCCTGTACAGAGTTCAGCTGGTGTAGAGAGAGTGACCTTGCCCAATCAGATTCTGGTTCTCAAGGATTTGAATGGAGGATTTGAATGGAGAGACCTAGAGGGAAGTTTCAAGTCATTAGCATTCTATGTGAGTTGAGCCAAGAGCCTTGTGTGTGATGAGGAGGGAAAGAACAATGACTGAGAGATCCTACACGTGGACCTGACGGCAGAGAAAAACAAGGGTGGAGGAGGCTGCACTGTCGCCAAGAAATAGAGAGCTTCTGATATTGCAGCTCTCTGTGTCATTGCCTGTCCTTAGGGTCTGTGAGGTTTTTGAATCCTTGAAATTAACTCCTTTATTTAATTAGTTTGATTGTTCTTGGTAACTGACTAATCTTGGCTCTAATACTACACTATATAATTGTGCACATCTTTTATTTCCATTCTCTTTTGTTATAGGGAAACATTGTGTTCTGGGTTATTCTTTCTGCAGTTATGACATGAACGGGACATTGTCAAATATTTGCTTAGAAACACTGCTATATAAAATATTAAGTGAATACCGCATCTACTGCTTTTGCAAGAGCAATACCATTTTCATGAATCTTGGCCTCTGTAGCTAAGGTTTAGATCAATCTATAAGCAATCCAACCAGTCAGAATCCAGCAACCCCTTGATCCTCTGTAAGCTTCATGCGTGCATCTAGTTATGTTACCAGAATTTGGTGGCTCGACTGTAATAGTATCTATTGTGGAACCAACTGGGCAATACTCAGAAGGTGAGAATAGTAAATGTTAATGGTTGGTGAGTCATTATAAAATTAAAATATGAAATATGCTGAAGATACGGAGGGAGTAGAAATTCTGAATTGAGTTAGGGAAGGGAAAAAATGCCAAAGAAAGTGACGGGCAAAATGCAGTTGGGTGTGTGTGCCCTGGGTCTGGTTCTCTCTAGTGGCTACTTGAGTCACAGCCAGACCTGGCTCTAGCACAGTAAGTTCTTCTGTGAGGTACTGGGCATTGTGGTCGATGCTCTTACTATGTAATCTATGTAGTAGATGCCCCTCCCCCCTTATCAGGATGGTGCACCCCTCCCCCAGCTGCTTTACACGTTAGCTGGTACCTGCTCACAGGTGCACCCTTCTGAGAACTGCCCTCTGCCAACAAGAGCCACTGTGTCTGGAATTGCTTAGGAGCTTACCCTGTCCCCGTAAGGGTGGTGCACGCTCAGTGTCTGCCTGAAACGTGAGTACAACAGCCTGAACTCCCATTTCAAATTAGGGTAACTCTGTGGTGTTATTCTTGCTCCAGAGTTCCCTGAGGGAACAGGTTAGGGCTAGATTTTGCCCGAACCCCATAGTGCCTGGCTTTTTTCCCTGGCCCCATCCAAGTTTCCTCATTCCCCTACATGTTTCCCTGAGGGCATTCTCTCAATAAAACACCCCCATGGTAATCTCCCTCTCTGTTCTATTTCTAGACAATCCACCTTTATGCACTCATCTAACATTTCATCTGACTAAGCAAAGGTGGTCTTCCATTTTGCTACTGTCTGTAGATTTGCTGGCACCTCAGTGGGGGAATAACTATCTTGACTGATCCATTCATAGTCCATTACAGTTTTCCTCTGAGAGGATTCCTCTCCATCACCTCATACCTTTTTACAATTTAGCACCTGGTGCCTGAGTCCTCTTAATGTCTTTGTTTAAGAAAATGCCTTGGTGAGCTGTTTGAGGGTGAAAGGAGAGACCTGGAGGGCATGCATTCAAAGAGGGTGATGAAACAAAAAGATGAATTGATCTGCATAAGAATAAACAAAGATTTTTATGCTGGGGTGAATCTGAAAGGGTAGAGGATCCAGAGGGGATAAGGAGAGAGAAACTTGGCAGTAAAACAGGGGAAGGAAGAAAATTCCCAGTAGTGGAAAAGCCAAGACATTCAAGACCAAGGACATCTAATATTCAGTTATAAGTTGTTTTGCTGTGAACTTCCTAGAACTCTAAATCTTTGGGAAAAATGTAATTTGCCAGAACAACCTTGTAGGCTGGCGATGGGGGGAAATAAAAAATCAGGGCAGTGAAAATCCAGTCCTGTAGTTTCGTCTTTGCTGACACCTACAGTGTGGGGGCGCCATCTTTTCAAAGAGGCGATAGGCCACATGTGTTGGCAACAACTAGCAGGAGAGTGAATGATGGCCTGTGGGGACACTAACAGGCAGACAGAACCAGCTGTGGCATGGTCCTGACTCAGGACAGGTACGAGACAAGACTTCCTTTCCCCCAAATAAACCAGAAGAAAGTGACTTAGAAGCAGGGATAGAAAGGCTAGCATCTGGATTATACACACACACACACACACACACACACACACACACACACACACACATCAATACCTAAGTATTGTAAATTCAGTCTTTAATGAAATTCTGGCAAAGTGAAACACAAAGCATTTGTAACATGGTTACATAACCTTTGTTTGGCTATCTCTCTCTCTCTCTCTCTCTCTCTCTCTCTCTTTTTTTTTTCTACCAGAATAGACAATATCAGAGCCTATTAGTGCTGTCCTTGGGAAGACTGAGTGCTTTTAAAAAGAGTACCCTGGAATAAACAAAAGACAAGCACAATCTGGTGACTAAAAATGGTTTCCTAAGAGGATAGCTGTATACCGTTTCTTTCGTCCTTCCTGCAAGTCCTACTGATTTTTTCACTTTCCATCTCAAATTCCCACCTTCATAAAGTGTCTCCTGACCTGCTCCCAATCAGTTCCCTCCCTCCTGTGAGCCCTCTGTACCTTAGAGTTTGAAGACTTCTTAAGTTTTATTAAATTTTACTATGTTTCAGAGTGTTATATCAAATCTGGGCTCATCTTAGGAGATAAAAATTAAGACGGAGCCATTGAACTGGCAACATTTCAAGAGTTTTACTGGCCACGTGGAATTCTTCACATGAAGAAAAACAGTCCATGTGCCAGGCCAAGTCTAAGTCAGACAAAGGATTTCATAATGACTTCATAAGCTCCCCAGAATACAAGAACAACAGTGAATACTTTTCATGTTGACTCATTTCATTTCCATTATGATCCTATGAGATAAGTACTATTCCTATCCTCATTTTACAGATAAGTTAACGGAAGCGCAGAGATGTTCAATAGCTTATCTAAGGGAGTAGCAAGATCAAGATTGAATCCAAGTAGTCTGCCCTTAACTAGTAAGACTCCCTGTCATATAATTTTTAAAATCTTGGTCTATATTCAATTCTTCTCCCAACAAACCAACGTTATGGCTCAGGAGACAAAGCTGAGGAGGGTAGGCAAAAGGTAATAGGATCAGGAAAATGTATTTCTTTCCCTCTACCCTGGGAAGCCTCTGACTTTATAAACTCTCTGCTTTTTAACAAAAAATTATGCATTCACAAATAATAAAGGAGTTTGGGCTTTACATCTCGTTGCTCCACATCAACCTCCTAAGGTCTTCAGTGCATTTCAGATAGGTGCTGGAATGAATCCCAGATCCAGGAACTGTTTATTAAGGTACTTGTCCTAACTTAATTATGGCAAAGGATAAGACAGATGTATAGACCCACCCACTATATAGATATATACCCACTCTCCCGTGATATATACCCAGCTTCTTTAGCAACCAAGTGGGAAAAGAGAAAATTTGGAAGTTGTGTGCCTTCTCCGAGTTTGCCCATCATTCTCTTTTAATATTTTACATCTGTGAGGAATCAAATTGATCCGTATGTTGAATGTATGATTATTTTTATGTCTCCTTGTATACCCCTCCCTAAAGGGTAAGAACGAATCTTTGTATCTCCTGCATTACCTTTGTACAATGCCTTGTACTCTAAAGATTCACTGAATTGGATTGACCAGTACTTTGGGTACATGTTGCATCTGTCAAGGTTGAGCTGGAAATAGGAGAGAAATCAAGCAGAACAATCAAGAGAAATGGAAGAAATGTAAAGACAGGAGTATTTGCCAAGGTGCGAGGAAGGTGGTGAACATACAGGGGCTAAAAACAGCAGGAATCTGGCACCTCCCCTGGGTCTAAAGGGACAAGGAGAGGGAGGGGTTGCTGGAATCTGGCCAGAGCTGAAGTTGTAGAAAAAAGGCTGCCTAGCAAGAACTGTGGACTTGGGTGGGGGGAACATGGCCACTGCCATGCTGGGACCTGGCAGAGAGAAAAAGAGAGGGAAAGAGCTGACGGAGCAAATACCTGTCCCTCTTTCTCTCCCATCATCAGATCTCCTGGAAGGGCCTCCCACTGTCTGAGTTAACTGGAAGTCAACAGAGTGGATAAAGTTGGAGAGTGATCTAGGAGGGCATAGGGAGAATATGCAGCAGACACATGGATCAAGTTTCATCCATTCACTCAATACCCACTGACTACTTTGGTGTGCGAAAAGCACTGCACTCAGTAATGTGAGAGAGACATGTATGAAAACGGCACAATCCCTGTGGGAAGTGGTTATTTACATTTTGGAGATGATCCATTATAGATTGCAGCAAAAAGGCTTTTACTCTTTTAAATGTTCCCACTAGTATATGTGCATGGTTAAAATGGATTTGTCATTCTAAGAAAGTGACAGTTGGCTTCTATCTTCCTCACCATCACTCCTTCCTCTTGGAAGAAACTTCTCTAATTCTGGTGATAATCTCCATATCTTTAAAAATACACTTACAATGGACTTTTGGTTGATCCCTTTTACACACTGTGAACTTACTCCAGGAAAACAGCCTCAGAGAAAAGCCCTCTGCTTAACATGAGGCACAGACCCCAAGCCACCCTGGCTACTTCTCCACCTAGTCACCCAGAGTGAAGGTCCCCAGCCAAGAATTTCCACCCAGGTCTGTAGCACCTCCAGTCAGCTCCACAGCATCTCACACTTGAGTTACAACTTCATTTTAATTTTTTCCCCAATGTAATTCGTGAGTGGGTTTAAAAATCAATGGGGAGTACCAAGCTTGTAGTAAAACAAATAGTCCTTGTCCTATCCTCTTCCATCTCTGTTGTCCTCTCCGCAGAGGCACTATTTCCACCTCCTTTAGCTGTTTCTTCTGCCATTTACTGCTATATTTCTAAATATAAATGGTGTCATTTTGACTTCCATATACAACAAAATTTTTCAGAGTAGTTCTCTAGTTCTATTTTGCTTACAAAATCTTTAACCTTTCTTTTTTTTTTTTTTTTTTTGGTCTTTATTTCATTTGCTTTTTAACTGCAATTTCTCCATACTTCTGAATGATGTTCCCAAATGAAAGTTCAATACCCCAAAGATTAACCAAGTGCAATAGAATGTAAAGAATGCATCTTAATGCCCAGAAGCAAATAGATATACATTTTTTTATTTGAGTATAGTTGACACAAAACATTACATTAGTTTCAGGTGTATGGTGTAGTGGTTTGACGAGTCTGTGCATTATGGTACCTTCACTGCAAGAATAGACACTACTTGTCCCCTTAGCTTCTTATTACAATATCATTGATTGTATTCCTTATGCTCTATCTTTTATTCACATAACTTACCCATCCCGTTACTGGAGGCCTGTACCTACTACCTCTCCCCTTTTCCCAGTTCACCCATCCCCCCTCCCCCTCCCCTCTGGCAGCCATCACTTTGTTCTCTCTATTTATAGTAACAGATCTATATGCATCTACATTGACAAATTGATTTTAAGTTTATTTAGGAAGACTTTAATAGACTTAATACTTAAAGAAAGATCTGTGTATGAGCCCTTTGTCAAAAATTATTTTATTTTCTGACCATGGTTTCCCATTCTGCACCAAGATCATATTCACCCTAAAAATATCCTCATACTCCCATTATGACCTATTAAGACACGAAGATAATTATTTTCTCTGTTTTCTTGTCTTTCATTTTGTAAGGTTTTTCCCTCTTAAGTGAATTACTCAATCTCTGTCTCTATTATCTCATTTGGATCCTGCATTTGTTTCTCCCTGACCCCGAAATATCTATATATACTAGATCTGTATGCTTTGTTCAACAAATTTGTAAGAAGAATATCATGTTCCAAAGTTGTTTTTCAAAGAACTAATTCAGTTCCATTTTTGAATGCTATCTTTCCCCATCATTATAAAAATCTTTCTGAAAGCATTCTTTCTACTAAATAACTTGGTATGGTGTCTATTTTGAGCATATGAGCAAGCAAAATTATTTCTAAATCAGAGCAGAGTGTTTAAGTTGCAGTTGAAAGTTCCATTCAATTCCATAAGCCCTTATTAGAGCATGTGCGGATGTCCTCATCACGCAATGAGGTTCTGACTATCCGAGACACAACATCTCCATTCAAGAGGTTTATGATGTTTAGAATGACACATGCATGAAATAAGGAAGATATGAGTTGTATGGAGTTTGAGAGCCCAAATGAGTGATACAGACAAGCAGTGCTTATAGGTGTCCAAAAAATGGGGATATCAATGGGGGCTGAGTTAGCTGATGGAAGATGTCATGCAGTTGTTGCAATCAGAGAGCCATGAAAAAGGCAGGAGGTGGAGGGAGACCACGAAGACCACCAGCTTCACCAATGCTTGTGTTGAGTTGAGCAAAGAGAGCTAGAATCGAGACCAAGAGCTTTCCTTCCACACTGTGTAATATGACATTGGGATGCTTTTGATTGTAAGGATGTCTTACTACAGATGCTCCCAGGGACACATAAGTCTCAACTTATGCAAAATAGATCTTAGGAAAATTGTTGGATACCATCCACCAACGAAGTTTAGCCACAGGAAAGAATTCTGTGTGGTGTGGAGCTACACAGTGGTTTGAGCTGGGGAAGATTATCTCAAAGTGAGCCCAAGGCACGCAAGCTCCAGCAGAGAAAGCATGGTGCTGTTTCTGTGGATTTTCACGGAGGCAGTGCAGTTAGCTTCAGGGTTTTTTTTGTATCATGCCACCTTCCCTTCCTTGTCCCCTACCCCGTTTCCTTCCTTTCCTCTTTTGCATTCTGATTATGCCTGGAAGGATTCTGGAAAGGCTAGAACTGTATTTGGAGAGCCCCTCGCACCAGATTTGTGACTAGTCACGCATGCTTCATTAGATTTCATGTTTGTGCCAAAATGGTGAAGCTGCAGGTGCTGATATGGAAGCAATATAAATGTCTCAAAGCGTTTACAACTAGCACAAACTTTGAGCTGCTAAGACAATATGAGTAAAAATAAAATCGTGAGAGTGGGGATACTCTTTATTTCCTTACCAGTAGGCTGAAACAGATCAATTCACTGAACAGCAACTTATCAAAAGATAATTTTGCTAAAAATTATTTGCTCTGTACCAGTTTGCCACATTGTGATTTATGGACTAGGAATTAGTTGATTGAGTAATTCATCAAAAGAGCTATTTGCTGAATTATCAATACACTAAAAGCTTCACTGTATTAACGCCTGCAAGAGAATGGCATATTTACTCATTCTATTCACAAAAGTGCAAAGAAAATGTTATTCATCAACAGTTAATCCAATCTTTCTTAGGAGTACTTTTCCCCCTTCCTCATACTCTACTGGGTGGTATGGGCCAGGGGAACTCAAATTAAGCATTTATCATTATATTCTGGTTTCAACTGATTCCTTTTCAGTAAATGTTTATTCTTTCACAGTTCTCCCCCTTTCACCCTGTCCCTGACACAGACGGCTTCTGGGGTCATGGTCTTACTGCGTTCTCATGTCATTGGCAAGGGGGAGCGGAGGGGTCTCTGATCTGTGAGTGGACCCTTGTGCTTCTGTGGAAGGAATGTTCCCTGCTGTTCTTGTCCCTGATCTCCCTTGCTGGCTCCTGTGGCTGAGGTCTGCTAATGTTGCTGGAGAACCTGTGGTCTAATTTCTTGGAATAGTCTACTGTGTTGACTCAGACCCACCTCAGCTGCTGGTGATCCTGTGTGTTCTTCCTAAGATCTGGCTGTGAATCCTATTTGGTCTTCTCGCAGGGTTGTGGTCCTGGAGACGTGGCTGTCAGTGCAGAATGACCCCAGCAAGCTTACCAGGGAGCAGAGCCAACTCCTATGTGTTCCAATACATGCCACAGGGGAGCTCCTGGAAGTTTCCATACACTAGGAGCTGCGAGAGACTCGGCAGTCCTGCAAGATCAGGTAGCCCCCTAACCCCTCCAGCTTTACTGAAAAGCAGCTGCCTAGAGTTGCTAAAGAGCCACTCATGTGGGTGCCTGGGTGGGTTAAGTGTTGACTCTTGATTTGGGCTCAGGTCATGATCTCATGGTTGGTGAGTTCCATCCCCATGTTGGTTCTGCACTGCCAGCACAGAGCCTATTGGGACTCTTTCTCTCCCTCTCTTTCTGCACCTGTCCTGCTCTCTCTCTCTCAAAATACAGAAATAAACTTAAAAACAAAAAAAGCCGCTGACATAATTGTGGCCTCTGGCATCGTATGACACATGGGTCTTGAGGTATCTCTGTGAGGTCTGCAGGTTTCTTCTCAGCCTGTCTTCTCTTGTAATAGCCACCCGGAAATCCAAAGTCACACAGCAAACATCTCGAATCTTGCTTTCTCTACTTCTGTCCTCTTCCTAATCTGGAGGCCGACAGGCACCAGATGGCCACTTCCTCCTGACTTATTACAACTTCCTTGCCATCACATCCTTCTTCCTTAGGGAGCTCTCTCACTCTCTTCCTCCTTTCTTTGGGGTTATAGTGACAGAACGGCTTCCTGCCTGATAACTTCATTTACTAGGGAGAAGAAAGAAAACTTCCAGTCCTGAGAGACTGACTTTGTTTTTCTGTTCTCAGTGACATGTTAATCTTCACATATCTGTAGTTTCAAGGGTATGGAAAGACTGGCCATTTGGGTATCACTCACTCAACACTGAGGAAGTGCTTTAGTATCTGGTTTTGCTTTATGTTGTCTAAGTAGAGAGTCTAGTGGAGGAAAGTCTCTCCCACTCATGATATCTTTCCAGTCCTCTACTTGGCTGCGCCCTCAAGAAGCTGCCTCAGTACAGAATATTTGGACTAAGCTGAGATTAGATGGGACCAGAGTTGGAAATGATGCCAAAAGGGCTGAGCTGATGAACTGGAGCCAACAAGAGTAACTCCAACGATCATGTCCTACCTAGGAAACAGCAGAAAATATTTCTCCCTCCAACCAAACACAATGCTGAATTAAACCATCCTAAAGATTCATTGACCACTTTTAAGTACAAGGCAGTGTACTGGGCACCACTTGGCAGAGCTTTCAGAGAACTGTTGGACACGCATCAGTTAACAGGCACACAAGATGATTCAGGGTGCTCATCGCCAACTGTCCTGGTTTGCTTGGGAGTGAGGGCACTCCCAAGAGGTGAGACTTAGTGCTTACACTGGTGAAGTCCCAGGCAAATCAGGAGGAGCTGGTCACCCTCCTTATCAAACGACCTCATCTCCAAATTCTACAGCTTTAACCCCAAGTTTCTGCTGGATCATAATAACCCCTGCTATTTAAAGTAAATTATGGGAACACTTGGGTGGCTCCATCGGTTATGCAACTGACTTGATTTCGGCTTGGGTTATGATCTTGGTCATGAGATGGAGCCCTGTGTTGGGCTCATGTGCTGAGCGTGAAACCTGCTTGGGATTCTTTCTCTCCCTCCCTCTCTGCCTCTCTCAAAATAAATAAATAAGTGAACATTAAAAAATAAATTATGGACTGGTCAAACATACAGGTTTGTATATTGTACAAAATATTTGCTTTTTGCTAAGCAGGGGTGTGCAGGTAAGAGTCCTGGTCTTTAGAAAACTGGTTCTGCTGTTCTGGTAGCTGAGTGACCTTGAATTAGGCATAATTAATCTTTGAACCTCATGATGTGAAATTAAAATAATAATCATACAGGTTTGTTGTGAGGGTTAAGTGAAATCATGTATGTGATTGTGTTTTGCGTATTTCAAAGTACTTTGCAGAGTGTGATGTTATTTATTTTCACACATGTTCCTGTAGCAGTAATGGAATAACAGAAAACAAAAATTTCATGTTTTTCCAGTCTCTCATGATGTTTTCCCCTCAACATGTTTTATAATTTAGCAGAATTAAATAGTTGAAGGCACAGTGGAACACAAAGTATAATTGTACTGCCATCTTTGGGACATATTTTGAACTACATTTGTGTAGTTGATGTAAACTGTTTTACAAAAGACATATACTTGTGTTTTAAATGTATGAGCAACAGGGAGTATTGTCACCAGGGTAGAGCTTGAAGGCTTTTTAGATCAATCATAAGGAATTGAGTCCACAATGATGAACACCTGTCACAAAGCTCTGACGGTGGTCGAGGCTGGTGCTCTGGAATGATCAGCTGTTCAAGCTGGAAGGGACATTAGAAGTCAGTCCTTGCAGATGGTTTCCTATCTGCTGCCCCGAGATTAATTTGGGATTCAGCAACAGGAAGAGTAGTAGATTTCAGCTCTGGACGGTGCCCAGGAAGAGGAGATAGGCAATCTCTGGCATAAAGGAGTGACAACAGGCGTCCGGGTGCTACATGTGTATGTATCATCTGTTTATCTGTATGTGAACAAAAGAAGGAATGGACAAATGAATGAATGAATGAAATTCTTGTGTCAGGCCCTATCCCTTTCTGACCTTGGCTTCTCTGGGTTGAGGGTGGAAATCAGAGAGTTAGCCTTGGAGCCTCTCATCCTGGGAATATGAGTGTTGGCAAGAGGGGAATTTTGTGGGGTGATGGGAATATTATTATGTCTTGATCTAGTAGTGATCACATATGGGTATATAAAATATGCAAAATTATCAGGCAGTATACATAAGGCTTATACATTTTTACTTCATGTAAATTGTGCCTCAATAAGGTACTGTTCAAATCTCCTTTCCTCACCCTTAACTTTCCACCAATCAGAATTCCATTTGGTTTTACTAGCTCTTCTTTTATAATGTTCCAGTGGGCTGATGGTAGGGGTTAGGTCAGCCTGGTGTGTATTAATTTTAGGAAGCAGGATGGAGATAGCAAATTTCAAAAGACAACTCGCTTCCACTTTGTAACTTGAATCAGGAGTCAAGTGATGGCAGCCAACTGCTTCTGATGTCACAAAAGAATATCTCCACCTACTCCCTGCCTGTACCCAGATGGATGTTGCTAGAGGAGAAATACAGCTGTGCTAACTTAGTGTCACATTATATTTATCACCACAAATCTCAAGTGGACTCTCTGCAAATCCTTGCAATCCTATTATATTTTTTTGAGTAGATTTGCTTTCCTAGTTCCTAAAATTATTTCACATCTTAACCCTCTCTCCAATCCAACGACACTCTCTGAGCTCAGACCTTGTTGTATATATCACTAAGAAAATAGAAGCAATCAAAGAATTGCCTCATCTTTTAACCACCAAGGTTGATTAAATAAGCTGCGTTTGTACTCAATCTGTCTTTGCTGTTTCGGTGCTTCAGTGGTTACCAACAGGGGTTATATGTAGAATTTTTAAACCCCAATGCCGAGATTCTGGATTATTTGATCTGCTGTGGGACATCTATTTTTCCTTAATTCTCGAGGGATTCTAACATGCACTGGAATTTGGAACCAAGAATTTAGAATGTCTGAGGTCCTGTGAGTGGTCCTGTGCTTAGAGTGGATCTTTCATCTTCTAAAGGCCTTTTTCCTTCCTCCATCTCCCCTCTTTCCTACATGATCAATTTTTCTTTCTGTGTTAGATGAGTCCCATCAGCATACAAACATGCTCTATTATCTTCTGTCTTATTAACAGCCCCTCTTTGACTCCACCTTTTCCTCTGGCTTCTGCCCTTCAGCAAAATTCCTTCAAATAGTTTGTTGACACTGGCTGTCTCCATTCTATAACCTTCAATTTTCTCATTAACGTACTTTTGTTTCTATAACTTAGGGTTGAAGTCAACATCCTCCATGTCAGCAAGCTCAATGATTTACTCTTCAGGTTTGTCTTATTCCACTTTTCAGCAACATGTAGCATAACTGATTTTTCTTTTTCTTTTTAAAGCTTATTTATTTAGCAAATATGAGTGGGGGAAGGTCAGAGAGAGAAAGAGAGAGAGAGAGAGAGAGAGAGAATCCCAAGCTCGCAGAGCCTGACTCCACTACGAGGTCATGACCTGAGCCAAAATCAAGAGTTGGATACCTAACTGACTGAGCCACTCGGGTGCTCCCTCAATTGATTTTTCTTGAACACCCTTTTTCCTAGGTGATTTAGCTCTCAGTCTTACATGAGTCCTTGAATACCCATCACTGTAGTCTTCTTCTTCTTCTTCTTCTTTTTTTTTTTTTTTTTACTGGTGGCTTTTCTTCTTTGCTAGCTCTGCCTCATTTTCCCATGACTTAAACCTCAGCCAATGCTCTTGGCTCTGTCCCTAACCTTCTCCAGCCACACTGTTCTTCAGGGTAATCTTATCCAGTCAATGCGAGGGTGGCTCACACATATGGCTCTTGAACTCTCATGACTTTCCTAACAGCCAGGTTCATACTCAATTGCTTCCTCAACATTTCAATTTGAGCATCGAGTAGACTCACAGATTCTTATTTCTCCACAGCCATCCCCACCTGCAAAAACGTACAAAAAGCCCATCTTCTACACCTCAGTAAATGACAACTGAGTTACCGAGAACATTTTCCACAGCATCCTCTATTCCTTTTTCCCATACTCCATATCCAATTCATAAGCGAATTTAGATGTTTTCTGAGTAGTACCACTTCTCCCCAGCTCTCATTGTCACCAACCTGATGCATGCCACCACTATCCCTTAGCTCAGCGATTTTAATACTCTTGTAACTTGTGTCTCTGCCAGTCTTGCTGTATGTACAGTCTGCTCTTGCACAGCAGCCAAAGAAAGAGTCTTTATGGATTTATATCCATGGGCTTATCTCCACGTGTATTTGTATCTATCCCTCAAAAGGTCATTCTTGTTTCTGCCTGAGAATCATTTCTCCTATTTGTCTCTCTGCCTGGAAATTTCTTCCTAAAGACTCTTTGCACATCTGTTTTTTTATGTTGTCCTGCCTCAGTGTCATCTCTTCAAGGAAGCCTTCCCTAATCAACCATCTGAGAATAAAGGGAGAGGATTGATTCATGTTGTTCACCCTAAGCCTGGCAAAGTTGTCTCTCAGTGAATATTTGTTGGGAGGAGTGAATGTTTTACGCTGCCTTTAGTATGAGAGGCTCAGTGTGCCTGTATCAACTGTAGGATATAAGGCACAAGGAGACTGTATAGTTGTGGGAAACAGATGGCTGGTTGGAGGAGAGTTTAATAAAAGGATTTGTCAAGTGTGAACAGGGTATAGGAAAACCACAAGAGATAGTGTGGGACCCCAGGGCTAGTAACAGTTGGGATACTATTACAACCCCTGTGGAGCAGAATCTGGAGAGAGAGCTGTATGGGAAATGCCCTCTGTCAGGAGTTGAGACATTCAGTCAAGGCACTCAGCCAGGCCAATGGGATTATGAAAGGACAGAGTCAGGGTGATCCATATTCTGATTTTATTCTTTTTCCCTTCTTCCCCACTCCTGCCAGGGCTCCCCTTTGACAACACACATTTGGAAGCCAAAGGCCAAGGGAGCCCATTGATGGAATTCCATGGGTCATCCTCCTGGGGCACAGAGTGGGGAGTGAAAAATGGAGATAGATTTGGAGGGATAAAAAGAGAATATCCAACACTCATGCTTCGAGTTACAAAATAGCTCCCCCCCCCCCCCCAGTAGGCAGGTTGCGTCCAACTATTTAAATGCTTGCTTATGGTTGAAAGCGCATTTCCTTCTCAGGGCTTGTCTGCCTCTTGCATGGTGGAAGCAGGCAGTGCTCAGTTAGGGAAGCTGTGGACAGAGTATGCGGTGAAGTTATCAAAATGTCCTGTAGAATGGTAGCACTTTCCCAAGCTGCTTGATCAAGTTCTCCTATAAGTGGTCTGCTAAAGTTGCATAGAAATTTACAAGTTACAGATGTTTTATAATAGTACTGGAGATCAGCAGGACAGATATTGTCTCTACAGGGCTGATGGGTGATGGACGGAGTTCAGTGACTTGTCAGAACTGTGCAGCAGGTGGAACTGAGCATGAAACCCCCAACTCTTTTTTTTATTCTTTTTAATGTTTATTTGCTATATATATATGTATGTGTATATATATATATATATATATATATATATACACATACATATATACACACACACACACACACACACATATATATATATATAGAGAGAGAGAGAGAGAGAGAAAGGGCAGAGAGAGAGGGAGACAGAATCAGAAGCAGGCTCCAGGCTCTGAGCTGTCAGCACAGAGCCCATCTTGGGGCTTGAACCCATGAACTGTGAGATCATGACCTGAGCCGAAGTTGGACGCTTAACCAACTGAGCCGCCCAGGTGCCCCTGAAATCCAGAACTTTTGACTTACAGTCTCATGCTCTCTGCTATCACATGCTGCCTCCGTTAGGGGTCATTTTGGTGGCTTACAACAATTTATTTTCAATATTCTATTTTAAAAACTAATTTAGTGAACGACTGCATGTTAGCCTATTGCCACTTTGTCAATGATACAAGGAAGTGAAAAGGAAAAGTCTCCTAAGGACTTAGAAGTAAAATTTCCCCCTGAGAATTAAACTATGGTATTAGCTCATCAATAAATTATAGCACAGACATCTATTGTCACCTTAAAGAGGCAAAATTGTTCCCAGGTCTGCCAAACTCAATTATGACTCAATTGAAGGTATTACCATTTATGAGGGAGGAGGCATCAGTCACAAGTGAGGTTAATCATCCTTTCACGCTTAGGAAAACAAGAGTCATAGAAGCCATGTGTTAGCAGAGCCCAGCCATGCCTGTCTTGGGGAAAAGATGTCTACACCTCTCAAAAGAAACCCCATACCCATTAGCAGTCACTCCCCATTTCCCTTCCAACCCCCTCACCTGAGGCAACCAGAAAGCTACTCTTTGTCTCTCTAGATTAGCCTGTTAGGGACTTTTCACATAAATGGAGCCATACAGTATATAGTCTGTTGTGACTGGGTTCTTTCACTTAGCATGTTTTCAAGGTTTATCTATGTTGTAACATGTGTCAGTACTTCATTCCTTCTGATTGCCACAGAGTATTTCATTGTGGATATGCTAAATTGTATTTATCCCTTGAGCAGATGATTGACACTGTTTTGTCCTACTTTTTGGCTATTAGGAATAATGCTGCAATGAATGTTTATATACAGATTTTTGTGTGTGGGGGGCGCGTGTTTTCATTTCTTTTGGGCATATAACTGGGAGTGAAATTGTTGGGTCATATGATAACTCTATGTTTAACCTTTCAAACAACTGCCATACTATTTTCTAAAGCAGCTTGCACCATTTTACATTCCCACCATGTATTAGGGTTCCAGTTTCGTCACATTCTAGCTGACATTTGTTATTTTCTGTTTTGTGTTGTTACTTCAGTACACTTTGAATAGGAATGGTGAGAGTATACGTCCTTACCTGTTTCTCTTCTTAGGAGGAGAGCATGTAGTCTTTCACCACTTAGTATAATGTTAGCCGTGGGTTTTTGTAGATGTCCCTTCTGTGGAAGTCTTGTTTAATTCCCAGTTTGCTGAGGATTAAAAAAATATCACGAGTAAATGTTGAATTTTACCACATGCTTCTGCCCCCTGCCCTTCAGTTATTGAGATCTTCACATGGTTTTCCTTCTTTGGTTTCTTTTTTTTTTTTTTTCCAACGTTTTTTTTTTTTTATTTTTTTTTATTTTTGGGACAGAGAGAGACAGAGCATGAACGGGGGAGGGGCAGAGAGAGAGGGAGACACAGAATCAGAAACAGGCTCCAGGCTCTGAGCCATCAGCCCAGAGCCCGACGCGGGGCTCGAACCCACGGACCGCGAGATCGTGACCTGGCTGAAGTCGGACGCTTAACCGACTGCGCCACCCAGGTGCCCCTTTTTTTTTTTTAAAAATTTTTTTTTTCAACTTTTTTTTTTAATTTATTTTTGGGACAGAGAGAGACAGAGCATGAACGGGGGAGGGGCAGAGAGAGAGGGAGACACAGAATCGGACCTTCTTTGGTTTCTTGATACGGGAAATAACATTGATTGACTGAACCAGTCATATATTCCTAGGACAATCTCCACTTGGTCTAGCTGTATTATCTCTTTTATAGATTGTATTTGATTTACTAGTGTTGTGTTCAATAACACTTTTGAATTTTTATTTCAGCAGTTGATTGGGATTATTAGCTCTTTTGTTATTGTTCCTTTTTCCAAATATTCTATGTTTGTTTGATAGAGCTGGAATATCTTTTAGAATTTATTGGAGTTGGGGCGCCTGGGTGGCGCAGTCGGTTAAGCGTCCGACTTCAGCCAGGTCACGATCTCGCGGTCCGTGAGTTCGAGCCCCGCGTCAGGCTCTGGGCTGATGGCTCGGAGCCTGGAGCCTGTTTCCGATTCTGTGTCTCCCTCTCTCTGCCCCTCCCCCGTTCATGCTCTGTCTCTCTCTGTCCCAAAAATAAATAAAAAACGTTGAAAAAAATTTAAAAAAAAAAATAGAATTTATTGGAGTATACTAGCCAAATTATGGAAAGAGCCCAAATGTCCATCGACTGATGAATGGATAAAGAAGATGTGGTTTATATATAAAATGGAATGCTACTTGGCAATGGGAAAGAATGCAATCTTGCCATTTGCAACAATGCGGATGGAACTGGAGGGTATTATGCTAAGTGAAATAAGTCAGTCAGAGAAAGACAGATATCATATGTTTCCACTCATATGTGGAACTTGAGAAACTTAACAGAAGACCATGGGGAAAGGGAAGGGGAAAAAATAGTCTCAAACAGAGGGGGAGGGAGGCAAACCATAAGAGACTCTTAAATACAGAGAACAAACTGAGGGTTGATAGGGGGTCCGGGGGAGAGGGGAAAATGGGTGACGGGCATTGAGGAGGGCTCTTGTTGGGATGAGTACTGGGTGTTGTATGTAAGCAATGAATCATGGGAATCTACTCCCAAAGCCAAGAGTGCACTGTATATACTGTATGTTAGCTAACTTAACAATTATATTTAAAAAAAGAACTATCTGTGTTTTCTCCATTGTCAGTGTTTTTGATTTGTTTGTTTGATGACAGTCCTTCTCTTTCAAGTTATAGACTATTCTCAATGTCCAGTGAACCTTGTTTCTCTGTTTGTGGTTAGAATGAGTAGTTAAAGTTGACTGTGGGTGGTGATTGTTGACCAGTGGCTTCATTTTGGGGTAAATATATAAGGAGCACACCACAGGTTGTAGCATTAGAATCTTTTGGCAGGGTAGGTTTTGAACAATTCACCTGGTTGCCCTTTATTATCATTATGCCACTTTTTTGTAGAACAGTTCACTTCCATAACTACACTGTCATATATCTATGAAGCAAAGCTACTGTATATTCAGTAAGCATACATTCTTTCTTTGGCTCACCTTTGATATTTTCTAAGCCTTTTAACTTGGATTTGAAGGTGGTTCCCTGCTCTATAATAAGTCATATAACCTCAGCTCAGTGCCAGACTCACCATAGCAATATGTAGCAAAAGTAAAATTTCTATGTGATCAGAATTTGAAGTATGTAATTGTACCAGTGTTCTAGAAACTCACGGGTATATAGAAATCCATTTCAAATCTGTGAGGTAATAAAACACAGAAGTGACCACTTATTTGAGGGAGGGAAAGCAGAAAAGCTTTAAGTACAGTGGGCTGCTGAAGGACATGGAAGGAGCAGGCCTGGATCAGGTGCCACAGCTGGGGTTCTGAACATTCGGGGCCACATGAATACTGGCCCCACTCTACCCTCACTTGGGGTTTCTACGTATGAATGATGAGTTCTGATATGAATAAGGGACCAAATGAAACCTTCAGAGATAGAAAATGTACTGTTTTAGAAGGTAAAGTTTAGGAGACTCAAGGGGATTTTCAAAAATGGAATTGGATTGGAACAAATTCAACATGGCAAAGTTTTCCTGCACGATGCGGTGAAGTTTGTTTTTTGTCTCTTTCTTCTTAGATACCTAGAGCAATAGATGGTTGTCATGGCTTTTCCTTAGGCATAGTATTCCCCCGTACAGACAGGGTAACTGAGTAACCCAGGATCACATAGAATGAGGAGTAAGTATGCTTCTGTAGTCATGCAAGAACTGGAATGAAAACCCATATAAAATGCAGGGCCTTCTCTTCCATGCTATAGTTTCCTCAATTGAGTACTATAATGGAGACTTTAACCTTGTGAAGTTTTGTGGAAGAGTTTCTTCATACAAAATTTTATTTGGCAGAGTCAAAAGTAACAGCTGAGACCCAAGCCCTGTAAAATTCTAACTCCATAATGGTATTTTTTGACATCGATATTAATTGATCACTTTCGAATTATTTTCTCCCGTTGTGTACTGGTGAGGAGACAGCTTAAAGAACTTCGAAGAAAACGTAGTGAATTCTTTTAGGCAGTGTAAACCTCACTGTTGGTGGAAGGATGGTAGTTGCCAGTTAGTGAGTGACATATTCTGAGGAAAGTCCAGGGTAGAGATATGATTGTTTTGTTGAGTGAAAAGATACCGTGTGTTTGACATATTAGGCAATACAGTTCATGCTGCAGACCCTTTCTCCCCTGCCCCTGACAGCTTAGATTTTACCTGAGACATCTTTGCTCAGCTCTTTCTTCTTTCCTATCCTGCTTCCTTCTTTCCTCACAGATTTTTGTCAAAGAGCATTCCTTCAAAACAAACAAACGAAAACAAAAACAAATGCACACAAATCCTTATCTTAGAATCTGCTTCTGTGAAACATATCCTAAGACACTGGGTACTAAAGTGGTCTTAGGTAGTTGACTCTAAGGGTAGTAGTACTCAACAGACAGAGGGCAGTGAGGTCTCCAGCCCTGACGAGAAGTGGATCACTGAGCCCTGGCACTGAGCAGTGCCATTGCTACAACATTCACCTCTAGGTATTTTGGAGGGGATGTAGGTAGGAGGGGATGTACTGGCTCACATCTGACATCTCTGCATGGGAGAACTAGCAGTTAGGGGGCTGTGGAATTGAGTGGTTATTGATGAGAGAAAATGAGAGGCTATTTTTGCAAAATACTTTGCAATTTTAAGTAAAGTATGAGAGTGAGTGGGCCTTTTGGGAAGAATTTAAAGAGGCTGTCATCTCCTGTAGCTGGAGGACAGACATCCCTGAAAACCAGACCCTAGACTTAATTGTAAGAGTGGCAGAATTTCAGAGCAGGCTGAATTCTCAATATCAGAGTTAAGGTCCTGATAGAGATGGAGATCTGGAAAGGGAACTCCCGAATATTTTCAGGTGAGCATCTTAAATCCCCAGATTGTCCTGAGGCCTCTGGGCCTGAAGACATGGCCCACTCTACCTTGTGGAAGATAGGGTCCTTGTTCTTCTTCTTCCCCTTCCTCCCCCTCCTCCTCTTCCTCTTTCTTCTTCTTCTTCTTCTTCTTCTTCTTCTTCTTCTTCTTCTTCGACAATGCAGACCCTTCAAATGAGACACGGGCTTTAGGAGGCAATGCTAATTTTCCTCAAGATCTGCCTTCATTTCCTTGTCTGGCTGAAAAATCAATTAATGAGGATGAGATGTACAGTAGGCAAGTGCTGGGTTTAGGAAGGGAGGTGATGGATTACACATCAAAGGTGCTGACTCACAGGTACCAGGAGAAACCAGTAAAGCATGCCCAGGAGTGGGTCTAGAGGGTGCTGGATCAGGCGTGACAGAATACAAAGGATGAATACAAAGACCCTCTTTCATGAGATAGGATTTAACACTTTGGTAAGGGCTCTGGAAGGTGGCTTAAATGTGCTGCTGTTAAGGCACTTGGAAGCTTGAAAAAATGATGAGCCTCATTAAATAAAGTTGAGATAGCAAAACTCTCACGGCACAGTATAGAGGAAGGAGTTTGTTGAGATGGATCCCCTATGAGCCTGGAAAATTCAGCAGCTGACTGTTCTTTGGGCGGACCCAGGGACACTTTATTTTCCAAGGCCAAGGAATGTGCTAATTAGGGGAATAGCAGCATCAATAAGGAGCTCAGTGGTGTCCATCCTTTGTAGGCCTGGCTGATAGTTAGATGCTGTTATTGAACAGGGCTTCTAGTAGCAATGGGGATGATAGAATCCTGGATTGGAAAAGGCTAGGTGAGACCACATAACCATGAGAAGCAAGGTGGGAATAATTGCTGTCATGGGCAGCAAGATCTGAATGGCACAGGAGAGGCTGACCTGCAGGGATCTTTGGAGATGGCTGATAATGGTGATCATGGTATTCCTAGGGGTAAGACAAGTGGGCAGGGTATTATTTAATATATGTATAATTTGAGGAGATCAAGGATAGATGAGCAGAAGACTGACATCCCTTCCCCAAAGGAAAGTGACCATTCTTGCTCAGTTTCCATAGCTGAGACAGCTAAACTCAAACCTGTCTACCAAAGGAGAAGCCGCATCGATATTAAGACAGATCCTGTGAAACTTGCCAGGTTTGTGCAGTAGTGATTCCTCCAGGCCTTCCCCAAAGGGTCCTGTAGCCATCACCCAGGTAACCAAACAATGGGAAGAGGAAACATTTAGATCTTTCAAGGCCTTCAGACATAGGTCCTGAGCTGAAGTTGCTTCCCAGGGATCTGACATCTGTCAGGGGAAAAACCAATGGAGGTAAGGTCATAAACAGATTCATGATCCCTCTTTGCCTCACTGTGGGTCAGCTGTGCCCATGGACCCATCCGGCAACCTTTTCTCTAATTTCCCAACATATAATATTATGGACATACTTAATAGTTGGCCAATACCATTACACCCAATTTCTTGATACAGAGGAAAAGCTATTGTAAATAGGAAACACTAAGTGCAAGTTCCTGAAAACTTTTTCCATCCTCACCAAGACAATTAATCAAAAAAAAAACAACAACAACAAAAAAAAAAACATTATCACAAATCCAAGGTGATAGAAAAGATTCAGCAGTGGTGGTTCTTATCACACCCCCCATTTTAATCATCACTTCAGCTTCTTCAAACACTGGATGGGTCATGGCAGATGAACACTGTTATGCCCAGAATTCGTGATCCCCAAAGACCACCAGGGAACCGAGTCTGATGCAAAAGCAAAAGAGCCTTTATTCGAGCTAGCTCGAGCTCAATCCCCTACCTGCACTGATGCAGCGGTGAGATACCGGAGAGAGATGGAGTTTCAAAAGCACAAAGGTTTTATAGGGGTCTAGGGCCAGTTGGTGAGGTAATGGCTGTGGCCTTGGCCGATTGGCTGGGGAAGGGTCTGAGTCCTGTTACACAGGTAGCTGGGAGTGTTTTGATGGGGAAGTTTGAATGGGTGAGCAGGAGGTTACTCAAGGAGAGGAGCCGTGGTCTGAGGTTTCTGCGATTTTCCCGGAAAGGGGGCATGTCGGGGACATAGTCACTCAAGGTGGAGGACACAGAACAAGATGGAGTCGGCCGGTGTAGGTCCGCCCTTTCAAACACCACTGCTGCAAGCTTATCCAAGAAGCCCCAGTAATAGCTGTTGTGCCGAATGTGGTATCTTTACTAGAACAGATTATATGGCTTCAAAAATAATCATGAGACTTTAACCGAGTTCCAAAGATCTCTATTGACTGCACTTTGTAGACAGAAAAAGTTATATGAAATCTGAAGAGGATCCAGATAAGAATTTTGAAGAGAATCAAGAATCTCGAGATGCTCTGGGTCCCCCAAAAGAGTTGTTACTTTTATCTTCCCTGCAACAAATGAACTATCCTTAAGTATTCCCAGCAGAGGTTTTACCGGGAGCAGGTGGAGATGAAGTCCCTAAAAGCCCTGGCTGAGTTTTATCAACCAGCAAATGCATACACACTATTAGAAATTATGCCAAATTGTTATGGGCTTTTATCTAACAATGAGAACACAGAAAATGGAGCTCTGTGTACTCATTGTATAATATTATTACTTAGCAGCTGTGTATGTGAGTATAACCCAACTCCATGCTCTCAGATGACCTTTTGGAACCAGTCCTCTCCACCTCTAGTGGATCTCACATGCCTGTAGCATCCTATGTCCTCACTGCATAATATTGGTTTTCATCATTCCGTGGTTTGGTACCGAGGGTTGAGCATCAGTCTGTGTTCTCAGATGATCTTTGGGAACCAGACTTGTGTATCCCTAGACGACCTCACCAAGGCTCACAACAGTCCGATCCTGTTGATCGGAATATTCTCTTTAGAGAACCTCACATTTGCACACCAAGTCGATGGCATGATGTTCTCTGGACACAGCAAGGGTGAAATGGCGAGTCCTCTGAATGCCTTGGTAAGCAAGACACACAAACTCCAGAGAATGGGAGATAAACCTTACAGAGGTTAAGGGGTCTGCTACATCAGTGAAGCTTTTAGGAGTCAAGGGATCTGAGAGGTGCTGGGGCATCTCCAAAACAAAAACAAGTTTCTGTCCCTCTCATTTGCAACCATGAAGCTAGAAACTTGAGGCTTGAGCAGCCTCCATAGGTTTGGAAGGCAGTGTATCTCACATGTGAGGTAGAGCTCTAGTTTTAATTTGGTCCCAGAGCAAGAAGGGGGTCTTCAGCATGTTTAGGCTTTACCATCAGTAGCCCTGTCATTTGTGCCATATCATCTGGCAGAGGCCACGGTACTAGAGGAATCTGGGTATAAAAGGATGCTGTGAACACTCTGGCAAGCTCCAATAAAAGAGTCATAGCACAGACCCTTGGAGTTCAAGAGCAAGGCCATGCTATCTGCAGCAGAAAAAGATAGACCATTCAAAAAGCAGCTCTCGGTAGAGATGGAAACTGTAAATGGGTCCAACAGCACTGGCCTTGCAGCAGACAGAATAATAGTCCCCCAGAGATGTTCACTTCCTAATCCCTGGAACCTATAAATGTGTTACTTGGCAAAAAGGAATTTGCAGCTCTGATTGCATTAAGGATCTTCAAATGGGACAATTATCCTGGATTATGTGGGCAAGCCCAACAAACCAGCACGTTTCCCTCTAAGATGAGGCAGAAGAGTCAGAATAGGAAGGATACCCGAAGATGAAAAAAGGAGTCACATACACACCGAATTGAGGCTGTGCTACGTTTTTGCTGATTGGAAGATAGAAAAAGGAGCCACAAGCCAAGGAATGCAGGAAGCCTCCAGAAGCTGGGAAAGAAAAGGAGATAGATCCTCCCCTACAGGCTCCAGAAGGAACACAGATTTGTTGACCTCATGACTTTAAGCTGATAAAACTGATTTTTGACCTCCAGAAATGTGAATGATAAATGTGGGTTATTTTAAGCCATGAAGTTTGTGGCAGTTTGTTATAGGGGCAGCAATAAGAAACCAATACAAGCTTTTTTCAGCAAAATTTATTTACAGCTTCCGTTCAATGTCCAGCCTCTTGGTAACAGAGATTGACACCGTGCCCTCCATCTAATACCATTCCTTCTGGAGAACAGACTGCCAGCTGGAGACAAATTGAGACTACATCCACCCTGACTGGGATTTACCTGCTTTCTGGATAGTAGTTTGCCAATGCTGTCTGCAGGGCTTCAGCCAGCAACAATATCCACTGACTGACAAAGTGTCTGACCTACCAATGCAGGATCTTACATAACATTGCCTAAGACCAAGGGCCCCACTTCTTAGCAAAGCAGGTGCATCAGTGAAAACACGACTGTGGGATCCACCAAGCAGAAGCTGCCATCGCACTGGAGTGGTGGCCTGGCCTCTTTAAGGAGAGGATGCCTTGTATTATTGGGGTGATGCAACGTATGGGATGCATTATACTCCTTACACCAACCAATGGTCATTAGATGGTTCTAAATTCATGAGTCCAAAAATAAAGGGGTGAGAGTAGGAGTGGCTTCAGGAATCCACTGAGGACTTTGTGCTCTCTCTTTGGGGGTCTAGAATCTGTGTCTCTAGAGGTCCTAGGTCATAGAGTGAAGAAAGTAAGAATCCCACTAAGCTTTAAGCTACCACTGCTAAGTGGTCAACTTAGGGTCCTACAGGCAGAAAACTAGCAGGTGAGTAAGAGTTACCATACTGACAGAGGTTATCGGCTCTGATCGTCATGAGCGGGGAGAGTTACTCCAGTATGAGGGGTATGTTCATACAGAGGAGTATGTTCGGCACTCACATGACCACTGGGTCACCTCTGGTACGCCCAGGTTTAACTGTAAATGGGCATGTATCGCAACTAAAGTGTACTAAGGGCAGGGTAACCAGGGTCTCAGATCACTTGGGGGTAAGGGTGGGTCATTTTACCAGGAAGCTCAGAAGTGCCTAAGATGGGGGAATTTAGCATGGATTAAGTGAAAGCTGTGGTTTGTCCCACTGTCCCTCTTTTTGTATAGTAAACGGTAAGAATCCAGAAGAAGCTATAGCTGGGTGGAGTAGGTCCATGTGAGAAGCAAGGGGATCTGGGCAGTGCCAGGCATGAACTGTAGGAGGCGCTGTGGTACCTGCCGAGGTGTGCGTTACTGAGCCACAGCATCCATCTCTCAGCTGCTGTGAATGTTGGTTGCTAAGGGCAGTATGCACTTGATTTTTTTTTTTTTTAACACCCAGTTACATAGCCACATCCCAAACCATAGTAAACGGGGTCTTAAATTTAGGTGGCCAGTGTCTTGCTGAAATTTGGGGTCTCTCTTTCTAAAGGGAAAAAGGAGAGAATGGATATCGGAACTGCTAGCCACTGTTGCGCATTGCTTGCGCCCATCAGAGAATCAGATGATAGCCTGTGTAGTTCCAGGCTGTACTTGCACAGCCCTTGATAACCAGCTGGACCTCAAAAGCTTGCCTCTTGAAAAACTTCTTGGGATACACTCCTGGAAGAACTGAATTCCTAGATGTCTCTCCAGACACGTATATGATTCCTTTTATTGGAAAATAAACCTATATGGGGTGCCTGGGTGGCTCAGCCAGATAAATGTCTGATTTTGGCTCAGGTCATGATCTCACAGCTCATGGGTTCGAGCCCCGCGTCGGGCGCTGTGCTGACAGCTTGAAGCCTGGAGCCTGCTTTGGGTTCTGTGTCTCCTGCTCTCTCTGCTCCAACCCCACTCACACTCTGTCTCTCTCTCTCTCTCTCTTTCTCAAAAATAAATAAACATTAAAAAAATTTAAGAAAATAAACCCATTTAACTGATTTTTTTTTTTTTTTTTTTTTGGTCATAGTTATCAGGAAAACAGAGTTAAAGAGACTTACTGCTACTGTCAGGGAAAATATTTCCAAAGCCTGCTTTAATCCTTCCTCTATTGACTTCACTTTCACTTAATTCTTTCTTTCCTTCCTTCCTCCATCCCTCCCTCCCTTCCACCCTCTCTCTTTCCTTCCCATCCACCTTTGTCTGGCTCTCTATTTTATCTTCCAAAGTTATGGTGTCCTGGTGTTGCCTTTCCGTAACCCCACTGCCCACACTTTGATGACAGGGAATAAGTCCAGGGGGTGGCAGGGAGGGTGAGAGGAAGTGATGAGTCACAAATTCTCACTTTTCATTTTTTTTTAAAACTTTTATTATTAGTTTTTATTACACAAGGAATACATATTCATTGTAGAAAAATTAGAAAACACAGAAAAGCAAAAAGAAAAAATAATCACCCATAATCCCACTACCCATAAATAACTACTATTAACATTTTAGTGTATGTCTTTCTAGCTTCTTATGCATATATATACATACATAGATATTTTTATATATAATTTTCTTTTTTACAAATATTGTGTCATACTATACATACTGGTTTATAACATGTGTTTTTCATTTAATATATATTGTGAACATTGTTGTTTATTCCCTGAAAAAATTATACAGATACTACATGCTCATTGTGGAAAAATCAGAAATTACCGATATGCAAAAAGAAAATATAATTGCTCCAAATCTCACCTCCCAGAGATAGATGCTGTTAACCTTTTAGCAAATATCCTTTCAGACACTGTAATGCACACATGTGTATGTATACTCTTAAAATGGGAACACACTGTATTCTTCTATAACTTTCTCTTTTCATTTAACAATATAGCTGTTTGTTTCAGTAAATATACATCTAGTGCTTATTCTTAATTGGTGCACAGTAGTATTCCCTTGAAAGGATATACCATATTTAACCAACCCTATATTGTGGGCTTATTTATATTTTTTTCATTCCTCCAATTTTTTCCATGCTCCTATAAGCATCCTTTGTTGCATGTATTTTTTTGAATAATGAATGAATGTATCTTGAATTCATTTTTTCTTAACCTTTTTTAAAGGAGAACTCCCTAAAGTGGAAGTATTTGACGTACACAAAAAATATGTTGCCAAAATATTTTCCAGAAAGATCAGATCAGTTTACACTCTTGTTTACTCTGTAAGAGAATGTCCGCTTCCATACTTCCTTACTGACCCTAGGAACTATAATTCTTTATATCTTTTGTCTTTCTGATACATAAAAAAAGGAGTGTATTGTAATATTTGCATTTTTGATTACTAGTGTATTTAAATATGTTCATATTTATTATTAGTTCATTACTTTAGTTTATGGTACATTGCCAGTTTGTGTCCTTGGCTCAATTTTCTACTGGAAAGTTTGATTCTTTTTGATCATAAAATGTTATCTATTCATGCATTCATTATTCACTCACACAATAAATATGTTTTCAGTAGTTGCTTTGTGTCTAGCACTGTGTTAAGTATTGAGGATATAACAGGAAGCAAAACAGACACAGTGGCTGCTTTCTTGAACTTCCAGTTTAGTGGAAATAAACAGACAAACAAGCAATAATTTAAAAAGTGCAGTGAGGAAAGAATGAAATAGGAACATTCTGTTGGGAAGGTTGTAGATCATAGAAACCTCCCATCAGTAATGGGGTTTAAGCTCTTGATATACATTAGAGATCTATACTCTTTGTTGCATATATTTCAAATTTTGTTTTCTCTTAATTTGGTTTATTTTTTACTATATAGGAGTTCTGCATTTTTAATTGGTCAAATCCATCTATCTTTTTCTTTTTGGTTTCTTCCTTTGGTGTCATGCTTAGAAAGGCTTTTCTCCATAGTAAATTTACAGAAATATTTATCAATATTGCCATACTCCTTGTATATGTTTACGTGCTTTAACATGTAAATCTTTACTTCACCTAGAATTTATTTTGATGGAAGTTATGAGGTATAGATCTAGGATTTTCCCCCAAAAATGGCCAACCAGTCATCCCAAGTTATTTAGTAATCCCACCTTTTCTCACAGATTTGAAAGGTCATCTCTTTATAATGCACTCAATTATTTTATGTTCTTGGGTTTATTTCTGATATTTATATTTCATTATAATGATTTATTATGGGCCAATAGCATCACTGCTTTTCCTCATCCTATCTACCGTTACCTGAAACCTGAGCATTTTGCATTTGGTGACGTTCGAGAACACAAAGAAATGATAGGCAATTTTTAGGTACATGTAGGTGGTGTGGGAAGTTAGTCTGGATGATATCCTTAATCCTTTCAGCTCTGAGACTTCCAGAATCTAAATTCCATATGGAATATTGTTAACCTGGTCCATTGTTTGCTGTCTAAAATGAATGAGATGCCTTTATATTCTGCACATTTGTTTTCCCCTCTTACCCTAAAGCTCAGAATTCAGTAGGTGGCAGTATTGCCATACAGTAAGCATCCAACTGTTAGAAGAGCACCCAGGAACAAAATGATCCGGCAGGATTTTAGAATTTCCCTAAAAGCTTTCATTAGAGGAGGCATCCGGGCTGTGCTACTTCTAAAGTCTTCTTTGTACCCTTCAACAGTGGCACAACCAGAAGTTTGCAGTCAATCTGTTTCTAGAAGCATGCAAAACATCAGCAGACAGATATTTTAAAGTGATACGTTGGCCTTGTGGGCATTTGTTCACTTATCTTATCCACAGTGCCTTTGAACCTAGCCACTGACGATTTAAAGCCTGGAAATGTGGTTTTAAACAATATGATTATGGTGGGATTCAGGTGATTTTTATTTTCTTTATACTCGGTGGTATGTTTCAGATTGCCCATAAAGAATATATATTGCCTCTGTAATCTGAACACACACACACACACACACACACACACAC
>NW_024412377.1:108236618-108269566 GCF_014898765.1 Herpailurus yagouaroundi
TCAACACAGGATATTGAAATTATGGTGGTAAAATGGGTGAGGGTGTGCCAGAAAAAGTTGACATCCTTTTCTGTTTCCAGCATGTGAGTACCCATGCAACAGAATGGGTTCAGTGTTCTCTCCTTACCCCTCGAGATCAGCTCAGGGTTATTGCTAATCTGAAAGTGAATTACTAGCAGAAGCCGAGACAGTAGACCTCTATCTCATGGACTACACCTGAGAAAGTCCTTTGGTAGGTGAGAGGAGAGTGGGGTCAGCTCCTAAAGAGACGCATTGGCATATCTAATGGGAGATGGTGAGCTGTCTATTGCCACTATGAGCCAGGGTAGGTCATCACGACTTGGAGCACTACATTTAATTTTAGGACCTGCTAGTGAAAGAAGATCTATAAATCTTGGAGTGTGTCCACAGGAACTATAAAACCAATCAAAGTCTGGGAAACAGGCACTATGAATAAAAGATAAGGTGGCTGAATTTATTTACCTTAGATATGGGAAGCCTACCTAGGGAATTAGACAAATTCCCATCTCCATGAATAGCTACTATAGCCCTCCCAGACCTGGAGGTGAGACCTGAATTTATTAACAGTCTTCAGTTGTACAAAGGACAATGGCATGGAAGGTAAGTGTTCCTTTCATACCGAGACTAAGGCGAGAGTGAGCACAAATTAACCAAGCAGAAGTGATTTAGGTCAAGCATTTAGAGGAACGTGCTGAACACCAAGGTAGGTTTATCAGTTGATAACTTTGCATGAATTAGTAGGAACTAGATTGAAGCAAAGGGTTCAATATAGTGGAAAGGTGGGCGAGGGCTGAGACGGGAGCTGAGAGCATGCCCAGTTGGGCTGTTTTATAATTTCTAAAACAATGGACCTTAAGTGAATTAACCACGGGGGATGGAAATGAACCATATTCAAAAACAATATTAAGCTTTAGTCAAACCTGATTTATGAAATCAGGCTTTACAGACCAGATAAATCTGGGAGTAGTTCCCTGCTTTCCAAGGGGGTATTCATTCTAAGGGTCTTTAAGTAGCATATTCCAATAACTGTTTTACAAATATTTGATTTAGAAAGTTGTGGTTTTCTCATATAGGTTTCAGAGATACCTCTTTATATGGAGTCAGGCATACTTACAACCGTGCATTCATTACCAGGTCATTGGAACACAACTCTGGATTCCAAGATTAAGGCCCCAAGTGAGCTGGTATGATCTAAAGAGACACCTGTGTAGCCTTTTGAGATCTCTTCCAACCCTTTAATCTGTTCGCTTTCAATCACAAATGCTAGAAGACAGTTCCAAGTATAATTTTCACAACATCAGATATTTGGTTGAACCATATGAAATTGCTATTTTTATAGGTCAAAACAGTCCATTGCCAGCAAGTTCATATGGTTCAACCTAATACAATAATTAGTCCACTATTTCATATATACCTATCTTCATCTTCAGTAAAGCTAACAGCTTTAATAAATTTAGTTGTTAGGTCAAAATATTGGTGGACCTATAAATGCCTGTGCACTTAAGTACTGAGAAAGTATAGGGTTGGGATTAAAAATGCATCTTGAATAAACCACTTATAGGCATCTAGCCCATCCTTTTATTGTACTAGACACTGGTTGCTTCTCGTCCTTCTTTAGGGTCATTTAGATTTTGGAAAGCAAGAAAAAAAGTCCAAAGGCCTGATCTCTCAACCCATGGAAAATTCTGTTTGGGAAACGGGCCAAGGAAGAACAGGGGACAATATAACAAAATTTGTACCATGTTACAGGTTTAGTGAGGAAGATCATAACAAAACTGTGAGCAGAAAATCGAAGCGTGTGGCTTCCTCCTTTCTAAAATATAGTATTGCTTAATGTGTCCTGCTTTCAAGATTCTAAGCATAAGACAAGACACCAAGTACACATCGGAAAAGTCATATCTGCATAGTCATCTAATATGAGACAAGCTTAGCTTAACTAAAAAGATTTTATTAACAGAAAATGTTAAATATTTTTACGATCTGAGCTAATTCCGGCATGCCCTATAAGATTTAACACTATGCTGCTGTGCAGACATCATGCTTCAGATTTCAATTAGAACAAAATGTGATAATACTCAATTTTACATTTGAGGGTAATTGTATATGTTACTACACCATTTTCTAACTGGATTACTTCATTCTCCAAGAAGCTGAAAAAGACACCATTGGATCAAAAGGAAATTAGTTGCCCATATGCATTGTACGAAGGTATTAGGATAATTGTGTATTTACAAAATTTAAATACTTTCCATATATGGTTTTTGTTGCATTATAAATTAAGATGTTTTTATGTAGAAGCTCTTGGATTCCGACAGAATGGAAGACTAGATGTGAATGAGCACAGACAAAGCAATAGGTGAGGTGGTATATGTTTGATTATAATATTATCTCTAATAATATTGATAGATTGGATTTTTGAACACAGTTTTGCAGTTTTAGAGAGATTTCTATGTTTCAAGACTTTCATATATGATAAATTGTTAACATGAGATCAGCAAGAGCTAAAGATATACTATTATACATGAAATAATTTTTCTCTGTATGATACATTTAAAAAAAAAACCTTTAAATAATTTAAAAACCATAATTCTCGCATCTGTCATGGTATGGTTTGGAGCAGACATGCACAATGTCAGCTTTAAAAATCCTTTTAAAAACAGCCTGCTTTTTGAATCTTTTTTACCCCCCTTGACAGCAGCTGCTTTCACATGTAAAATCATTTAAAAGGGTAGAGGGAGGCGAATAAAAGTAATAAGGAAGCATAGAAAACATAGTCAAAAACCAATAATTGTGGTTCAGCTGTCTGGAGGTCCTCAGGTTCTGTGATATTTTCAGGTCTTCGCATTGGTGGGTTTCCAGGAGGAGTTGCCTAGCTTGAGACAAGACAACACAGCCCAAAGAACCTTCTCTTCCGTCTTCTAACCAGGGGGTAGGGAGTTAGATTTAGAAGGCTGCTGTCATCTGTGATGGGACAGAATGTACATATGAGTGAATTACAAACAATAACTGGGGTTTTTATGAATTGGCTTTAAAAATCCACCATCTTTTGAATCAAGGTTTCTTGTTCAGCACTGTTGACATTTTAGGCAAGATAATTCTTTGTTGTTGGGGCTGTCGTGAGCACTGTAGGATGCTTAGCTGCATCCCTGGCCTCTCCCTACTCACTGGATGCCAATAACACTGCTCCACCAGCCGTGAAAACCAAAAATGTCCCGTGATAGGGCCAAATGTTCTTTTTTTGGTGGTGGTGGGGAGCTCAGAGCCTATAGTTGCGAACCACTGCTTAGAATTAAATGTAAACTGCTCAAGACATTCTTTCAGTTGGGAGATGCATAGCTTTTTAGAAAGAGCCCGTGCTTTGGAGTAAGGTTGACCTCTTTTCTAAACCTGCCTCTACTATTTACTAGCTCTATGTGAACATGTAACTTGAAGCTTGCTAAGCTTCAGTTTTCCCCTAGTCAAAATAGGGTTTAATAACACTTACCTTAGGTGAAGATTAAATGAAACAATCTATGAAAGACATTAAGCTTGGGTGAGGTCCTCAGTGCCTAGCACAGAGGAAGCACTCAGTAAATACAGCTCTTATTTACTATTTTCCTTTACATAGGACCACTGTGTTGCCTCTACTCACCTACTTTATTGCCTTAGGAAGAAGTCTCAACTATTATGTGTTGAGTCTTTGGCTAGCGATTTCTATAGGTTTCCGTATACAGTGGCATTCTGAGAAGATTGCCAACTGCTGAATTTATAAGTCTCGGGTTGAAATTTTTAGCATGATGACAAGCAGATGAAGAAATAAACCAGTAAACCAAATTCAGTTTAGTGAGCTGGGTTTTAAAGAAAGAGTCCAGTCCAAAAGAGAGGGTGGGTAGAAATAGCCTGTTGGAGCGGAACTGGCAGTCTGGTCCCAGAAGCTGGAGAAGGACCATGAGGAGATGACTTGGAAATTGCCAATGTGGGCAGCACTAGGACACAATCAGAATGGAGCTAGGGGCCACAAGATGGTTGGTTGGCTCTGGTAACTCTTATGTACCTAAGCTTTTCTAGGACTAGTTGCACCACCCTCCCAGAGCAGAGCTAAGGGGCTCTCTCTTTTCTCCATCCTACCTTGGGATATAGGACCTTGGGAAGGAGCCCAGAGTCAGGAGTTAGATGAAGAGATGGGTAAGGGAAAAATGTGCCCCACATCAATAAAACTGGTTTGTAGACGAGGGTTGCTTTTCCTGATTGCTGAGCCTAGATGCTCAGTAAACTGTCCAGAACAAAAACAAGTGTCGGCTTTCCAGTCCTCTCACATAAATTGTGTCATCCAAGTGCCTGGGCTTATCCTCCCCCTCCCCAAAGGCTGTCATGTGTCACACTTATTTGTAAATTAGCATCGCTCACCAAGTTGACAGTGTTCCTTGGAATGGTGCACCATGCTATACATTTAGATAGAACCAGAAAGGCAAGTCACAGCCAGGGAAGAAAACAGGTACCTTAGCTGAGCACATCAAATTCATCAAACAGTGCACTCTCCCAGTCTCCACAGGTTAATACTCTCTCTTAAGATTCATATTTTGTGGACGTGGAGAAAAACAGTACTCTCTTTGTCCTTTCCATCGTGAAAAGCAATTTTCTATATTCTGGATGTCAACATTTTGAGACTAAAAATAGGACATCTCTCTTTTATAGTTAAACTTGCCCCAAATAGTCAAGACACTGAAAGCAATGTCAAATACTATATGTGAGCCTGATTTCTCAGGAGAATCTCTCAGAGATGAATCACGGTATATTTAGAAAAAAAGAAATGATAACTCACTTTCCCATCAGTTTTAGGACTCTTACTTCTTTAACCACCAAATGATAGATAAACAACCTATTTGGGTAAGGCAAAGGTACAGCAGACTGTGAAGAATAAAGAATTTTATCTGTTGGTATCTCTCTGAATACTGACTATGCTTTCTGAAATGCACGTTCACCAGGAATTTAATATTTCCTTGAACAGAATCACCAAAACTATGAAGACATTTGTAGGGAAGAAAAAAATCTTATTTCTATTTAAGACCTGGAAGATCTATTTCCTGAATGCCCATATATCCTTCCGTTTCTCCAAACATTTAAGACATTGGCATAGTGACCTAATGGGTATTTATTTATATACTATAAAATGCAGTTCAGATAGATGTGTATTGTTCCCACTGCATGAGGAAATGCCTGCTACATGTTGTATTTACGAAAAAACTGTACATGTGTATCCTGTGGTGTCATGTTTGCTCCCACGTTCTCTCTCTTTTTTAAAAAAAAATATTTTTTAACGTTTATTCATTTTTGAGGAGAGAGACAGAGCATGAGTGGGGGAGGGGCGGGGAGAGAGGGAGACAGAATCCAAAGCAGGATCCAGGCTCCAAGCTGTCAGCACACAGCCTGACCCGGGGCCTGAACACACGAACCATGAGATCATGACCTGAGCCGAAGTCGGACGCTCAACCGACTGAGCCACGCAGGCACCTCCCACATTCTCTTTTCTATGTATTAAAAGCATACAGGTATTGTGCACAGGTATTATGAGATTTACATCAAGACTGACTTTTGTGCATTCGTTACAGCAAATCAAAAAAACCTTTTATGCTATTGAAATTCTCCTCACTCAGCCTTCTTTTTGTCTCTGCCTATCTATGGATAGATAGATATGCACACATACATTCACTTGTGAGTGCTATATATACATGTGCACATACAGAGCACTCATAGGTGAATAGAAGTGTTAGAACTGATGAGAAAGTGCTCAGATGTTAAGCAAAGGACAGGCTGCCTATTAAGGATGACCGCTCGTTTGGGGCATCTTTTTGAGCATTTGTGACACCTTTGCCTAGCCCAGAGCTTATCTGATCATCACCTAGGGCTGAGGTGACACAAAAGCTCAAACAATCTTGGCAGAAATTCAGAGCAGCTTCCTACACCCTGGGAAGCTGACACCGGCAGTAAATACTGAAATTCAGCAGCAGCAAGTCTGCTTGGAATGGTTTGGAGTGGATTCAGCTCCAAGGAAAGATGTCTTTCCACATTGATTGAAATCCTGTCTCTGAAATTATGGGCTGCCAAAAGAATGTGAAGGAAATGGAATGTTTCCCCACTTGTGCTTCACTTTCTGGGCAAATTCACCTGACCTCGCTGGGAAACCTTTGATTTTTATTGTGAATATTTCAGACTTTTGTAGCATCTTTTCTCCAAAGTGCATATGCTCTGAGAGAACTGTAACCAAGGACAGTTTTAGATGTGAAAATGAAAAGTGGAGAAAGGAAAAGGGAGGGAGGAAAGCAGAGGAGAAAGTGAAAGAGAAGGAGAATAGGTAATTCAGCCATCAGCAAGTTAAAATCTTGGTCATTCAAAGCTTAATTCCTGGATACTACTAAAGCCAGGGACACTGCCGCCACGTAAGGCACTATGATACCACTTCTCTATTGCTCAGATTTCTTTTGCTAATAAAAGATTGCTTATAGGGGCGCCTGGGTGGCGCAGTCGGTTAAGCGTCCGACTTCAGCCAGGTCACGATCTCGCGGTCCGTGGGTTCGAGCCCCGTGTCAGGCTCTGGGCTGATGGCTCGGAGCCTGGAGCCTGTTTCTGATTCTGTGTCTCCCTCTCTCTCTGCTCCTCCCCCGTTCATGCTCTGTCTCTCTCTGTCCCAAAAATAAATAAACGTTGAAAAAAAAAAAAAAAAGATTGCTTATATAGATTATATGTTAATAGACAGAATGACATAAAAATAAGATTGCAAATAATCAGCTGAGCATTTGAGTTTAACCCTTTTTTTAACGTTCACTTATTTTTGAGAGAGAGAGAGAGAGAGAGAGAGAAGGGGAGGGGCAGAGAGACAGAGAGGAAGCCACAGAATCCGAAGCAGGATCCAGGCTCTGAGCTGTCAGCACAGAGCCCAAGGCAGGGCTCGAACCCATGAACCCTGAGATCATGACCTGAGTCGAATTCTGTTGCTTAATCGACTGAGCCACCCAGGCTCAGTTTAAAGTTTAAAGCTATGTTCTCAGAATCCAGAGAAGTGCTCATAATGTAACTGTAGTTGCAAATTTTTACTCTAGAAGAAAAGGAGACCTTCAGCAAACTCAGGGGTTCTCAAACCTTAGCTGCATTAGCAACATCTGAGAGCATGTTCAAGTACAGCCTCACCTCTAGCATTTCTGAGTCAGTAGGTGTGGGGTGAGGCCAGAGAAATTGGATTGCTTAGAAGTTCCCAGACATGTCGATGTTGTTGGTCCTGAGGCCACACTATGAGAAGCCCTGCATTAATCAAAGGCCTGCTAAGTACAGGCTCCATGTTGGGTGTTGAGGGTCCTAATAGAAAGGTGGTTCTTGGTCTCAAGGATGTTCACTTGAGTAACTATGAAACTTTATTAAGAATGCCATAAGAGAGATACAAATACAATGCTTTGAGAGCTCTTAAGGGTGGATTTACTCCCAGGTGGAGGAGAAGGAAGAAGATAATTGTGGGAAATCATGGAGGTCTTGGTGTTCTTTCTGGGCCACAAGAGATGAGGAGAACTTGCAAATTTGGTGAAGGGGGAGATGGGCTTTCTGGATGGAGAAAACAGTGTGAACAAAAGTCATAGAGGTCAAAGGCAACTTGAATTTTGTTCCAAGAAATAATCTAGTCTGGAATGAAGGGTGTATGAAGGAGGGAATAGTACAAAACAGAAATACATAATTCCTTAAATATGGCCATACCTTCTCTTGGCTCTCTGCCCTTACACACACCATTTCTTAGTCCTCCTTTCTTAGGCAAATGCCAATCCTCCTTCAAGATTAGCTTACAACTTTCTTTGACTGATTTCATAATGTTCTTCTGGTTTTCTTTTCAGTCCCCTCTGTAAACTGCAGTTCTTTCCCCCTTGAACCTTAAATTTTGGTATTCTAGGCTCTTCTCTATACCTACACTCTGTGGGGGGGGGGGGGTCTCGCTTCATTTACCATTATGCTGATGATGCTTCAATATGTATTTCCAGCCTCCCAGCTCACATGTCTCACCTCAGCATGATACTTGTATGCCTAGTGTTCACCACTGAGCATTGCTCTGGGAGTTCCTCCATCTCCAAAACTTCAATCATCCTCTATCTCTACCGTTCCTCCTCTGTTCTCTCTGACTTAGTAAATAGACACATCATTCACCTCGCTTTTCAAGTCTGAACCTGGGTTTCATCCTTGATTCTGCCTTCTCTCTTGTGCAGCCCATCAGTTGTTCACATCTTCTTCTCCAACCCCCTGGCCCTAGGTCAGATCTTAAGCATCTCTCACCTGGATTACTGCAACTGTCTCCTAACTGAACCCCTCCAATGGCTTCAGGATAAAATCCAACCCCGTCCCCTTTTATTTTTGAGAGAGAGAGAGAGAAAGAGAAAGAAAGAGAGCAGGGGTGGGGAGGGGCAGAGGGGGAATCCCAAGCAGGCTCCAAACCCATTGCAGAGCTCAATCTCATGAACCGTGAGATCATGACCCAAGCAGACATCAAGAGTTGGGTGCCAGGGGCGCCTGGGTGGCGCAGTCGGTTAAGCGTCCGACTTCAGCCAGGTCACGATCTCGCAGTCCGTGAGTTCGAGCCCCGCGTCAGGCTCTGGGCTGATGGCACAGAGCCTGGAGCCTTTTTCTGATTCTGTGTCTCCCTCTCTCTGCCCCTCCCCCGTTCATGCTGTCTCTCTCTGTCCCAAATAAATAAATAAACGTTGAAAAAAAAATTTTTTTTTTTAAAAAAGAGTTGGATGCTTAACCTACTGAGCCACCAAGGTGCCCCAAATCCAAACCTCTTAACATAGCTTATAGGGGCCTTAATGATATAGATCCTCCTACCTCTCTAGTCTTTCATGTCTCTTTTCTAACCACTTTACCAACTAATGAAGTTGCTTGTAGCTCAACAAAATGCCCTGCTCTTACGTCTCCTCATATATCTTCACATATCTAGAATCTTCTGCCTAGACTTTTTTTCATCTCTCTTTTTGTTTTTCTTTTTTCACCTCTTTCTTTAAAAAAATTTTTTTAATGTTTATTTATTTTTGAAGGAGAGAGAGACAGAATGTGAGTGGGGGAAGGGCAGAGAGAGAGGCAGGCACAGAATGTAAAGCAGGCTCCAGGCTCTGAGCTGTCAGCACAGAGCCCAACTCGGGGCTCGAGCTCACAAACCGAGAGATCACGACCTGAGCCGAAGTCGGACGCTTAACCGACTGAGCCACCCAGGCGTCCCCACCTCTTTCTTTGGCTAACTGATTCATCCTAAGAAATCTCAATTCACTTTCCAAAAAGCAATCCTTGATATCAATAACCCTCTCCCCCATCTCACACCCCAGCTCCTTACAACTCCAATATGGCTAGATGAGAATCCAATATGTCTTTGTAGTGACCTGTAGCTATTATGGCACTGTTGTATTCTAAGCACTAGTTTCTTTGTCTTTCCAATAGTGTGTGTGTGTGTGTGTGTGTTTGCGTGTTAGTTGATTTTAGAATTCACATGCCCTACCCCCAAAACATTATCCCAATCTCTATGAAGGGAAGCATGTCATATGGGAAGGCTTCCCAGGTAATTCTCACCCAATTTGTTCTGTTGAGACAGAGAGCCTCTAGGGGGAGAGATATCCCCAGCACCTGACACAGAACTTGGCACATTATAGGATACCATCACATGTTAGATGATGGGGGGGACACCAGATGTTAGGGAAAGAAGTCTGTTCTTCTTTTAGTAGACAATGAGTAGGCATGTAACGTTTGTGAGTAGGGGCTGAACATAGAGTAATGCATTAAGAAACTGATGTGTGAATTAACTGGAGCAGAGAGGGAAGTACATACGTCATACTGAATCCTGGATGAAAGATTGAAGAGATTACAAAGGATATGGGGCTGCTGGAGTAAAACTACCCAGAATAACATTCAGACACTAGACTGAAGCACACAAAGTCTTTATATGAAGCCCTGATGAAAGGACCTGAAAGGTCATCTCTAGGCTTACCAGGTGGCATAACTGCCCAATGTTCTCTAGCTAGATATCAAACACTTCTGCCGACATGGCTAGGATGGATACAGGGGGTCCAGGTTGGAGTGGATTGAGAGTATGAGTCTGGGGGAACTGTTCCTAGACCCAATTTAGTCTGGAATAGCACTGTCTCCAGGAGGGGACCCATTCTAGAGCAGATTCAATTCCTGACTGATCCCCTTCAGACGGATTCTCACGCATGGTCTCAACCACATTCTAGGCAAGAGTGAATGTACAAACACGCCCTACAGCATTCATTAAGTCAGAATTCTGGAAAAGGTGAAACTGTCTTTCGGGCCTAATTTATTTCTGCCACCTTGTTTTGTTTGATTACAACACGCATTTAGAAGATGCTTGTCCTTCACTTTCCAATCTCCTTTTAGCCTTTGTCAGTAACCTTGCAGGCTCCCCACAGGTGGTTCCATTTGTAATCCATTTGACACAGCAAGACTATCATAATTAATGAAGCTCCCTACAGCACTGCCAGTGACCCAGAATGTAGGACAGGAGAGGCGCTGAAGCAGTGGCAAGAACAGTGGGCTGAGAGCCAGGAGACCTGACCGTGGTCAGAAGCCTGCTGTGGAGCCGCGGCAGAAAGAGGACAGCTCACTTTTCTTTTGTGCATCTCTTTGTCTCCAGTCTTAAACGGGAAGGATGGGAAAGAAAAGGCACTGTCTGAAATGAGGGCATAATCGCTACCCATTAAAATTCTTGCTCTTGGCCACCTTCCTTTATTGGCCACTGAAAATCAATTTAAAACAAACTGTTGTTGAGTCAAGTTTTGATTGTGGTACGAAAGGGGGGAGATACGTTTGAACCTTTAAATGCTGAAATAAACATGGAAGTTTCTGAGTTGAGAACTAGGGTGGAGCCTGGAGAACAGGGGCATGTGAGCGTCTCCCTTGTAGAATCCCCCAGCACCTGCCTGGCAGGATTTTCACATGGTCAGGGTTTGAGGTTGGAAAAAAGGGAAACAGTAGTGGTATCTTTTCCCTTTTCTCTCTCTGCTTCAGACCCACATGTAAATGGAATAAAAAGAGAAAGGAAAGAAAGAGCCAGAAAGAAAACAGATGGCTTTCTATAATGGTTTTCATCCAGTTACAAAGATGTTTTGACAATAAGGTCCTCGAGAAAAGAACTGGGATACATTTTTCCACATTTTACCCCACACCATTTCTTGCATGTATTAACCTAGACCTGTATAATAAACAGATCCGTGCAAAAGAATTCCAGGAAGGTCACGGTAAGCCCCTATGGTCTTTCTTGGTTTATGGAATCAGACAGAGGAATCTGACTGATTTGTTCATTAAAATGGTGCCATATGCATCTGCTAAAAAAATGTTCCCAGAGGGACCCAAGAGACCTGCTCTCCTTCCTTCAGGGTTTCTCAGACCCTCTGATTCAGACTCACAACCCCCTTTCTCTACTCTTCAGCTCATAGTGACATCATGCTGTGAGTACCCATGAAACATGTAAAGAAGAGAGATGTGGCATCACATGCTGAGGGTCCCATTTCTCCCCCAAGTGAAGAGATCTGAAATTACCTGAATTGAAGCCTTCACCTCAATTTTTTTTTAAATTTCAAAATCCTATTGCTTCATTCCCTCCTGAACAGGTCCTTGAATCTCCTATCTTTTTCCTTTTTCTGCTCCACACAGATTTAAAGTTTAAATCCTGAATATCATTTATTTGGACTATGCCCTTTTCACTCATGGTTTTATTCACAGTACCAATCATTTATTATTATTATATATATATATTTTTTTAACATTTATTTATTTTTGGGACAGAGAGAGACAGAGCATGAACGGGGGAGGGGCAGAGAGAGAGGGAGACACAGAATCGGAAACAGGCTCCAGGCTCTGAGCCATCAGCCCAGAGCCCGACGCGGGGCTCGAACTCACGAACCGCGAGATCGTGACCTGAGCTGAAGTCAGATGCTTAACCGACTGAGCCACCCAGGCGCCCTATTATTATTATATTTGAAAAATATATTTAAAATTCTACTTTTTTCTTTTTATAAAAGTAATACAAAGTTATACAAAATATTTATACTTTTTTGATTATAAAAATGTCCTAGGTAAATAAAATGAAATTTCCGTTTTTCCATTAGTGCACATTTCGGAAACTATTGGATGCAATTCATGAAATGTAGAGCAAATATTTTGGATGGTTTGACTTAAAATAGAGGCTACATGGCACACATGAAATTCTTTCTGAGGGCTCTGGTACTCATCCTCCTGGGCTCCTGATTGTGAGGTACAGGGAGAGACCTCCATGCTGCTGACAGGGGGAACTTGCCAGACATATAAAGAAACTGAGAATAGCTTCAGACATGGCTCCAACTCCAAAGTCACAGAGACCGATGTTCTGGACTGCAGGCTCAAGACCAATGCGTGGTAGCAGGGGCTGTTCTATTTGATGAGAATGTGGCATTCTCCTGAGCTAGGCTGGGTGGGCCAGCTGGTAAAGAATACCAATACCAACAACAACAACAACAACAACAATAACAATAAAGCACCCGTCAGCATCTGCTCTCTGAAAGGTCCGTAGCAGACGTTACACAAGCGGTGCTTCATTTAAACCTCAGGACAACCCTCTGAAGTAAGTAATGCTACCGTCTCCTTTTCAGGGCTGAGGAAAATGAAATGGCTGGATGTTAAACAGCTTGTTCCAGGGCACAAAGTTGGTAAGTGGGCAGGGCCAGCATTCAAACCCAAGCATCGCCTTAATCCAAAGTCCCTGGTCCCAACCACCATGCGGATTGCTAGCAACAATCTTCCATGCTGTGGTGGGGGGGGGGGGCCCGCCCCTCTCATCACTACACTGTGTCTGTAGAGGCCACTTTTAGGCAAACAGGCTTGTGAGGTGGAATGCAGAAAGGGCCCACAGCGACCACCTGGCTGAACACAGGCCCATCTATCAGGTGGCCACCTCAAAATAGCCATAGACCCTACCCCACCAATGGGCTACTTCCCACCAGGCACAGTTACCAAAAAAGGGAACATTCCATATGTCTCCATTCCTCCTCGTCTTCCCCCTTTAAAACCAGCCCCCACCCACCGCCTGGTTGCAGACAGCCTCTCCTCTGCTGTTCAGCCTGCGGCTTCCTTGAGGTGTAGGCCATAAACTTCTATCTCCTTTGTTCTGCCTCTGGTGAATCCCTTCATCTCCCAAGCCGCTGGCTTCCACCTGATCATCACCCCACATTTGGGGGCCCCCATCTGATCTGACAGACACCCCATTTAGACACCACAATGTCTGCTTCCAGAAACCACCGCAAGGCCTCTACAACACTACCCCTGTGGCTCAAGCCCGTTCGTCTGATTCTAGGCCCTTCAGGGGGGCCTCCGAGTTAATTGATGCTCCGCACCCCTGCCTCTCATTTCCTTACACCCCGCCTCCCTGCCGTGGAGCTCAGGCCGCGCTACCTGTCGACCTCTTCATCTGGTGTTCCCACTTGAACCTCTCCACCTTCTGCCACCTTCTGCTGCTCCCTGAGCCAGCAGACTCCCAGCTCTGCTGCAAATCCTCTCAAAGGCAAGCAGCACCCTGTCCTCCCTCCGCCCAGGCTTTGATCAGGGGGAACCACAGGAGTTTCTTTCTTACTCTAAAAACCCTTTCCCCACCCTCTGGTTATGTCTCTCCGAAGCTGGTGCTTGCTTCACTTAAGGCCGCTCTGGCCACGTAGGGGAACGTGCTCCTTCAGGTGCTTGGTACGGACCTTCAGACCCTGGGACTGCAAAGTTGGGCACAGATTGAACACACATTTATCGTGTATGCTGGGGGTTTTACTACCAGGTGCCAGGCATCGCTCTGGGTACAGAAGCTACAGTAATAGTTGACAAAAGCATATAGAGGCGGTTCCCTTATGGAAGTTTCACTCTAGTGAAAATACCTTTCCATTTCTGTGTGAAGGTGTATGTTTCCATAGGCTAGCTCTGGAGACAGACTGCCTGGGACCACATCTCAACCATCTATTTACAGTCTGTGACTTTCGCAGAGTTAGCTAACCTCTCTTTGGCCCAGTTTCCTGTAAATTGGGAAGCATTAGTCGTTATTTCCTTCAAAGGCGTTATTAGAATTAAATAAGTTGATACAGTTAATCCATGTAAAGTATTTAGTGGTTGTGATATTGCGATTTATAATAAGAATTATACAGTTGTCTCCCACCTCAGTCCTGGCACAGAGCTCCTAAAAATCCCTGGAATTTCCTAAGTGATGACAGCGTAAAGGGGCCTTTTGTTATGTTAATAAGGTTACTTTCAAAAACTGCCTAAGGATGGGGGCTGGTTGCTAGGAGAATAACTCTGTGATCAGAGGGGTGGAACTTTCAGTCCCCCCCCCAACCTCCGGGGAAGGGAAGGAACTGAAGACATTTCAATCACCAATGGCCAATGATTTATTTAATCAATCATGCCTACATAATGAAGCCTCCATAAAAACCAGCAAGGTTCAGAGGACAGGTTCAGAGGCCTTCCAGGTTGGTGAACAGGTGGAGATCTGAGGACCATGGTGCACCTGGGAAGGGATGGAGTCTCCTTGTCCTTTCCCCACACTCTGTACTTGGCATCTGACATCTGGCTGTTCCTGAGGTATATCCTTTTACAATAAACTGGTGATCTACTGAGTAAAATGTTTCTCTGAATTCTGTGAGCCGCTCTAGCAGATTAACTAAACTCATGGAGGGGCCGTTGGAGCTTCACACCTGTACATCCCAAGTGGTGGGGGAGGGCAGTCATGTGTAGCCCTTAACTTGGGGGATCTGGTGCTGTCTCCCTGTCTTGTCAGAATTCAGATGAATTGCAGAACACCCCGCTGGTGTCTCCTAATTTCTTGGTGGTATGGAAAACCACCCCCACATATTGGATTGGGTGTGGAACCACAGTGGCACAATGTGAGGTCTCAATATATGTTGTTATTACTTCTTTTAGATAAGTGAACATCTATATGGCAGAGAGCTTCCTTTGGAAGTTTCTTAAGTGTCCTCCTATAGGCCATAAACTTCTTAAAGTCAAGGGCCAAGTTTCCAGTTCTTTTGTATTTGCCACTCCTGGTACAGTGCTTTCCACAGCATGGCAATGAATCCATGCTCTTGACTGACAGGGCCAGTAGAGGAGGCCTCTGCTTGAGGGTCAGAGCACAGCTGTGCTCGCCTGAGGGACTCTGTTTTCATTATCTTATCTTCTTGAAGAGAGAGGAATGTATATTCAATGCCTTCTATTGTTTGTGTAAAACAAACTTGTAATTTCTCAAGAAACAAGTCCCAAGGTTATCGTGTTAACAACATCCTCTGCCTCAAAGAAAAATGACAAGAACTTACCTTGATTTTTCAATGGTAAAGGCATAGTTTCCCTGAGTTTGCTTAAAAGGTTTTTCATTTCTCGCATGTCTCTGTAAAAGTGATAAAAAGAAAAAAATAATCAGCTGTAAATTTTTGAAATGCAACCCCAGTCTGTTCTATGAGACAATTGACAGACGAGAGTCTGTGTTTAATTGTACAAGCTCTAGTTTCCAGTGGGCAAATATTGAATTTATTTTGTTTTTATAAGAAAAAATATCTGAGGGGCGCCTGGGTGGCGCAGTCGGTTAAGCATCCGACTTCAGCCAGGTCACGATCTCGCGGTCCGTGGGTTCGAGCCCCGCGTCGGGCTCTGGGCTGATGGCTCAGAGCCTGGAGCCTGTTTCCGATTCTGTGTCTCCCTCTCTCTCTGCCCCTCGCCCGTTCATGCTCTGTCTCTCTCTGTCCCCAAAATAAATAAACGTTGAAAAAAAAATTAAAAAAAAATATCTGAGATTGATGGCTCTGGAAGGAACGAGACTACTCTGGCTAACATTGCCACAGGGCATTCTGCTGTGGGAGCCCTCCTCTTGCCTTCAGTTGGACCAGACTCTTCTCTGATAATGAGGACAGTATTGCCGTTGTATAAGAGGGAGGTCAAGGTCATGCAACTTGAGTAACAGAGGTACTCTGGGCAAAGCTGAGGCTGGGTGATGGTGCTCTCAGGCTTTATGGTCAGGAGGCTATTGTGGCTGTACAGGTTCACTTGCTAGTGTCTCATTATGGTGATTGAAATTCAGTGTAACACAGGTGTTAGGGATTTACAGGGCTCAACATTTATTAAATTGGCTTGGAATGTTGGGAGACTGACAAATTGTAAAACCTTCAGAGAAGCGCTCTTCACAATGGTTTGGGATGGGGGGGGTGGGCGGGGGGGGTGGAGACAGAGAGAGAGAGAGAGAGAGAGAGAGAGAGAGAGAGAGAGGCAGGCAGGGAGAGAGAAGCACCTGGGAATGATGGACCTTCCTCTTGCCCGTAGGTAAGTCACTCCATACCTCCAACACCTCCCCTCCCTCGTCTTAGAGTGAATATGATCCTAAAACCGCCAAACGTGGAGCAGTAAGCCTGCTCAGGGGGCTTGTAGTCTGGGGTAAGGGTAAGGTGGACATTTCAAGTCCTTGGGACCATAGTTCCCCACACGTTCAGGTGGTCATCCACTGGACGTAGTGGTAGATTTCATTTACCAGTGCAAAAATCAGATTCATCTTTTAGTTCATTCCATACTAGGCAAGCAATAGCTGGTACTAAGGATTTAAGGAAGTTTATTTGAGAGTATAATCCTCAAGTTGAGGAAATTCTATCTACTAACTTATTTTTCTTTTGCTCTATGAAGAAAAAGAACCACTATTTAATCTTCGGTATGAAATCCCTCAGTTCTTTTCGTTTTCTTTTTTCTTTTAAGTAGGCTCCACACCCAAAGTGGAGCTTGAACTCACAATTGTGAGATTAAGAGTTACATGCTCTACTGACTGAGCCAATCAGGCACCCCTGCCTCTCAGTTCTTTTCTTGAAACACAACTATTCTCTTGAGTATGGTTGGAGGACCACTAGTCCTAGGGGAGGCCCGAGACCCCATAGTGTCTCTCCTTAAATATTGACTAATATGTAAAAAGGAACTCTTTCTCAGGAATAGCTGATTGGAAAAGGAGAGGAAAGCAGACTTGTGGATCAGGTATAGAAATAACACCTTTAAAAGCATTTAGAATTCTTTCCCATAGGTATGAGGAGATGTTTCTGGGGCAGTGATGCTAATAAGCTGCAAAGGATATTTCTAGAGAGAAAAGGTGAAAGTGGGGGAGGGGAAGAAAGGAAGGCAGGGGCCTACATCCAGAAGTGCAAGGGGCACATTCTGATTTTCCTTAAAATTCTCAAGGGCAGGTGGGATGGGAGGTGGGGAAGCACAGGGTGGGAATGGGCTAGGAATGCAGTATGTGAGACTCAGGCAGAGGCTCCTGGAAAGCACCAATTCTCAGTCTTGCTGCACTGGAGAATCACTTTATGCCAAGACCGCACCCCCCATGGGAGTGGTTTATGGGGACGGGGCTCAGGAATCAATGTGTTTTTTTGTGTGTGTTTTTTTGTTTGTTTGTTTGTTGTTAATGTTTTATTTATTTTTGAGAAAGGGAGAGAGTGGGAGCGAGGGAAGGACAGAGAGAGGGGGGACAGAGGATCTAAAGCAGGCTCTGTGCAGACAGCAGCAAGCCTGATGGCACAGCTTGAATTCACAAACTGTGAGATCATGACCTGAGCAGGAGGCTGCCACTCAACCACCGACTGAGCCATCCAGGGACACTAGGAATCAGTGTTTTTTAAAAAGCCCCCCTGGGGCATCGGGATGGCTCAGTCGGTTAAGCAGCCAACTTTGGCTCAGATCATGATCCCAGTCCGTGGGTTCGAGACCCACATCAGGCTCTCTGTGACAGCTGAGCCTGAAACCTGCTTCAGGTTCTGTGTCTCCTTCTCTCTCTACCCCTCCCCCATTCACACTCTGTCCCTCTATCTTTCTCTCTCTCAAAAATAAATAAACAGTAGAAAAAAATTAAAAAAAAAATAAAAAAGCCCTCCTGGTGATTTTAATATGCCACCCAGGGTGAGATCCACTGATCTCCTAGGGCAGACAGAGGGGGAACCTAGGAAAAGCTGCTCTACCAGTCCAGGTCTCTTGTGCCCACTTGTCTCTGTCATTCCCACTTCTTTTGATCTGAATCTGACTTGAAGACTGAACTTCAAAACCGTGGGCTATACTCTCCTTTTTTTTTTTTTTTTTTTTTTTTTTATTGAGGTAAAATTGACATATAGCATTATTTAAGTTTCAGGTGTACAACATTACAATTTGCCATCTGTATGTGCTGTAAGTAAAGTGATCACTAGGAGTCTAGTTATGATCCGTCACCCTATAATTGACCCCCTTCAACCATTTCGCCTACCTCCTTCTCCCAACCTTCCCCTTGGTAACCACCAATCTGTTCTCTTGTATGGATGAGTTTATTTTTCTTTTCTTTTGTTTTTTTTTAGATTCCACAAATGAGTGGAATTATATGGTACTTGTCTTTCTTTGTGTGACTTACTTTACTTAGCATAATACCTTCAAGGTGAATTCTTGCTGTTGCAAATAGCAAGCTGAATAGTTTTCCATTATAAAACACATACACACACACACACACACACACACACACCCCACATCTTCTTTATCCATTCATCCACTGATGAAAATTTAGTTTGTTTCAATTTCTTGGCTATTATAAATACTGCAGCAATGAACATAGGGGTGCATATATCTTTTTGAATCAGTGTTTTCACATTCTTCGGATAAATACCTAGAAGTGGAATGGCTGGATCATATGTTAGTCCTATTCTTATTTTTTTTGAGAAACCTCTACTGTTTTTTATAGTGGCTGCACCAATTTACATTCCCATCAACTGTGTATGAGAGATCCCTTTTTTCCACATCCTTGCTAACACTTGTTATTTCTTGTCTTTTGGGTGCTAGCTCTTCTAAGTGGTAGGAGGTGATATCTCATTTTAGCTTTGATTTGTATTTCTGATGATTAGTGATGTCGAACATCTTTCTATGTGTCTGTTGGCCAACTCTGTATTCTGTGAAAAAATGTCTATTCAGATCTGACCATTTTTAATTGGACTGTTTCTTTTTTGTTGTTGTATAAGTTCTTTACATATTTTGGATCTTAATCTTTGTTGGATATATGCTTTGCAAAATCTTTCTCCCATTCAGTAGATCACCTTTTTTTTTTTTTTTTAATTTTTTTTTTCAACGTTTATTTATTTTTGAAACAGAGAGAGACAGAGCATGAACGGGGGAGGGGCAGAGAGAGAGGGAGACACAGAATCGGAAACAGGCTCCAGGCTCCAAGCCATCAGCCCAGAGCCTGACGCGGGGCTCGAACTCACGGACCGCGAGATGGTGACCTGACTGAAGTCGGACGCTTAACCGACTGCGCCACCCAGGCGCCCCTCACCTTTTTGTTTTAATGATGGTTTCTTTCACTATGCAAAATATTTTCAGTTTGATGTAATCCCATTTGTTTATTTTTGCTTTTGTTTCTCTTGCTTTTGGAATCCTATACACAAAAAAAATATCACTAAGACTCATGTTCAGGTGTTTTCTTTAGGAATTTTCTTTATGTTTTTCTTTAGGAATTTTATGGTTTCCGATCTTATGTTTTCTTTAGGAATTTTATGGTTTCAGATCTTACATTCAGGTTTTTACTCCATTTTTGAGTTAATTTTTGTGCATCGTATAAGAGAGTGGTCATGTGGCTGTCTATTTTTTCCAGGACCATTTGTTGAAGAGAATGTCCTTTCTCCATCGTATGATCTTGGCTTCCTTGTCATAAATTAATTGTTCATCTATGTGGGGGTTTAATTCTGGGCTCTCCATTCTGTTCTATTGATGTGTGTGTGTGTTTTTATGCTAATATAAGATGGTTTTGATTACTGTAGTTTTGTTGTATAGCTTGAAATCAGGGAGTGTAATACCTTCACCTATTTTTTTTTATCAATAGTAATTTGGCTATTCAACATCTTTTGTGGTGTTATGCAATTTTTAGAATTATTTGTTCTAGTTCTGTGAAAAATTTCACTGGAATTTTGATAAGGATTGCAATGAATCTGTAGATTGCTTTGGATAGTTGTGGACATTCTAACACTATTAATTCTTCCAATCCATAGGCATGGGATACTTTTTTCCATTTATTTGTTGTCTTCATTTGCTCTTATCAGTGTCTTATATTTTTCAGTGTGTAGGTCTTTCACGGGTTTTTGATGCAATTTACATGGAATTATTTTTTTAATTTCTCTTTCTGATAATTTGTGATTAGTGTATATAGCTATCACAGATTTCTGTGTGTTGATTTTGTATTCTGCTACTTTACTGAATTTATTATTATTTTTTGAATTAATTTGTTAATTCTAACAGTGTTTTGTTGGTTTTCATGTCATCTGCACATAGTGACAGTTTTGCTTCTTCATTTAGGATTTGGACACTTTTTATTTCTTTTTCTTGCCTAATTATTGTTTTTAGGATGTTCATTACTATGTTGAATACAAGTGATTGGCCATTCTTGTCTTATTCCTGATCTTAGAGGAAAAGTGGTCAACTGTTCACCACTGACTGTGATGTCAGCCATGGGTTTATCACATATGGCCTTTATTATATTGCAGTATGTTCCCTCTATACCCACTTTGTTGAGTTTTCATAAAATGGTGTTGAATTGTGTCAAATGCTTTTTCTGCAGCTATTGAGATGATCATACAATTTTTATACTTCATTTGTTCATCTGGTGTATCACACTGACTGATTTGTATCCCTGGAATAAATTCCACTTGATCATAGTGTATGGATACAATAATGTACTAATGTCTTTGGTTTGCTAATAATTTGTTGAGAATTTCTGCATCAATGTTCATCAATGACATTGGCCTCTAATTTTCTTTTTTTGTGATGCTTTGTCTGATTTTGGTATCAGGGTTATGCTAGCCTTATAAAATGACTTTGGAAGTGTTTCCACCTCTTAAATTTTTTGGAAGAGTTTGAGAAAGATATGTATTAAATCTTTGAATGTTTCATAGCATTCACCTTGAAGCTGCTTGGTCCTGGACTTTTGTTATGTGGGAGATTTTTGATTACTGATTCAATCTCCTTACTAGTAATTGGTCTCTTTAGATTTTCTATTTCCTCATGATTCAGTCACGGAAGAGTGTATGTTTCTAGGAATTTATCCATTTCTTCTAGATTGTCCAGTTTGCTAGCATATACTTGTTTGGAGTAGTTTTTATGGTCCTTTGCATTTCTGTAATGTCAGCTGTAACTTCTCTTTGATTTCAGATTTTATTTATGGGAGACTTCTCTCTTTTTTCATGATTAGTCTAGCTGAAGGTTTTTCAGTTTTGTTTATCTTTTCAAAGAACCAGCTTTTAGTTTCATTGATCTTCTATTGTCTCCCACCCCCACCCCCTGCCTTAGGTCTCTATTTCATTTCTTTTCACTCTGCATTTATTATTTCCTTCTTTCTACTGAATTTGGGCTTTGCTTTTTTTCTGCCTTTGTAGGTTGTAAAGTTAGGTTGATTATTTAATAGTTTTCTTGCCTATGGAGTTAAGTCTGCTAAAGTCTTCCCTCTTAGACTACTTTTGCTACATCCTACAGATTTTGGTATGTCATAATTCTGTCTTCCTTGGTGTTTCTCTTTTTTTTTTAATTTCTTTATTGACATCTTTGATGGCCCATTGGTTGTTTAGCAGCATGTTGTTTCATCTCCACATTTTTGTGGTTTTTCTAGTTTTCTTTTTGTAATTGATTTCTAGTTTCATACCATTGTAGTCAGAGAAGATACTTGATATGATTTCAGTCTTCCTGAATTTACTGAGACTTGTTTTGTGGCCTAACATGTGATCTGTATTGGAGAATGTCCCATGTACACTTGAAAAGAATGTGTATTCTGTTGCTTTTGGATGGAATGTCTGTATATATCTACTAAGTGCATCTGATCTAATGGATTATTTAAGGCCATTGTTTTCTTATTAATTTTGGCTTTGCATGATCTCTACATTGGTGTAAGTTGGATGTTAAAGTCCTCTACTATTAGTGTATTGCTGTCAATTTCTTCCTTTAGGTCTGTTAATAATTGGTTTTATATATCTTGGTGTTTCTATGTTGGATACATATATATTTAAAAGTGTTATGTCTTTTTGTTGGATTGATCCCTTTAGACTATGTAATGCCCTTATTTGTCTATTATTACAGTCTTTGTTTTAAGTAAACTATACCCTCAGTGTGGGGTTTGAACTCATGATTGCAACATCGAGAATCACATGCTCTATCAACTGAGCCAGCCAGGCATCCCCCTATTATCATAGTCTTTGTTTTAAAGTCTACTTTGTCTGCTATGAATATACCTACACCAGCCTTATTTTCATTTCCATTTGCCTGAAATATCTTTCTCTATCCCTTCACTTTCAGTCTGTGTGTGTCCTTACTTCTGAAGTGAGTCTTTGGTAGACGGCATATAGATGGATCTTATTTTATCCCTTCAGTCACTCTATATTTTGATTGGAGAGTTTAGTCCATTTACATGTAAAGTAACCACTGATAAGTACTTATTACCATTTTGTTAATTGTTTTCTGGCTGTTTTTGTAGTTCCTCTCTGTTCCTTTCTTCTTTCTCTCTTCCCTTGTGGTTTGATGGCTCTTTTTATGTTTTGTTTAGATTCTTTTCTCCTTTTCTGTTGTGTATTTATGGTAAGTTTTTGCTCTATGGCTTACCATAAAGTTCACATACAAGTTCCTATGTGTATAATGGTCTGTTTTGAGTTAATAGCAGCATGACAAAACTTTACATTTTTTCTCTCCCCTTCATTTTATATTTTTGATGTCACATTTTTACATCTTTTTATTTTATGCATCATTTTAATTTTTGTAGTTTTAGTTAACTGTACTATTTTTGTCTTTTCACCTTCATAGTTGGTTTGTCAGTGGTTGATTTACTACTTTTACTACATATTTAACTTTTACAGTAGGATTTTATATTTATTCCCTTGTTATTATTTGTATCATTTCTTTTCAGTTTAGAGAAGTCACTTTAACATTTATTGTGATACTGGGCTAGCGGGGATGAGCTCCTTTATAGCTTTTGCTTATCTGGAAAACTATTCATCGCTCTTTTAATTTTGAATAACTTGCCGAGAATTCTTGGTGATTTTTTTTTTTCCTTTCAGCACTTGAATATGTTATGCCACTCTTCTGACTTGCAAGGTTTCTGTTGAAAAATCTGCTAGCATACTCTCTTGCTGCTTTTAAGATTTTCTCTTATCTTTAACTTTTACCATTTTAGTTATAATGTGTCCTGTGGTTCTCTTTGAGTTCATTTTATTTGGGACTCTCTGTGCTTCTTAAATCTGGATTGTTTCCTCAGATTAAAAAAGTTTCAACTCTTCTTCAAATAAGTTTTATGGCCTTTTTTCTCTCTCTTCTCTTTCTCAAGCCTCTATAATGTGAACATTATTCCACTTAATGTCTCAGAGTTATCTTAAGTTATCTTCATTTTTTAAAAATTCTTTTTTCTTTTTGTTGTTTTGCCCAGGTAACTTCTATTCCTTTGTCTTCTGGCTTGTTGATATGGTTTTTGGCTTCATCTGGCCTGCTGTTGAACTCCTCTTGTGTACTTTTCAGTTCAGTTATTGTATTCTTCAGCTCTGTAACTACTGTATGAAACTTTCTTATATTTTCTGTCTCTTTGTTGAGGATCTCCATGTTCATGCATTCTTCTCCAGCTCAGTGGGCATCTTTACTGACCATTGCTGTAAACACTTTATCAGGTAGGTTGCTTATCTGTTTCATTAATATTTTTTTCTGATGTTTTGTTTTGTTTTGTTTTTTGTTTATTTGTTTGAAACATAATGTTTTGTTGAAACATTTTGTCTTACTCTCTGTGTTGGTTTGTATGTATTAGTCAAATCAACTACACCTTCCAGTCTTGAAGAATGTCCTTGGACAGGAGATGTCATGTGGAGCCCCTCTGACCACCAGAGCTAGGCGCCCAAGTACTGTCCCCTCTATGGGCTGCACACAGCCATCTGCTGTGGCAGGTTTGTATTTGTGGTATCAGGGTGGGTGGAATTGGCACTTGGCCTGGCTATGATGTGTGGTTTTGCTCTGATTGTGGGCATGCTCACCAGGTCTAACAGGTTAGAGGGATAGTTCCACAATGGTGCTTACCAATACTGAACTTAGCAAGGTAGGAAGAGGTCACATATATGGTGGCCACCAATGTCTCTGTCTCTGGATAAAGTCCGAACATTTTCCTGCCTCTCTGGCAGGTACTTTAAGTTGAGTAAGTTGTTTTCCTTTACATATGACCGAGGCACTTTTCAAATTGGTGTTTTTGTGCTGGGTCCCAGAGCGAGTAAATCTGAGTCCTTAAGAGTGGGTTCTCCATTTCTTTCAGTTTTACAGTTATCTTAGATGTAATCCTCATTGGTTTTCAAAGTCTGACATTTAGGGGGCTCATACCTCTCATGTAGGATCTAAGGGCTGGGGTGCCTGGTGTGGAGGACAAACCCCTCACTTCTTAGGGAAAAGTACTGTACTTTTGAGATCCCTCCTGATGGTGGATCATGGCACTTAGGGTGGAGTCTTTTTGGCAAGGCACTGTCTTTGCCTCTCCTACCCTTCTCAATGCTGTCCTGTCTGTCCTTTGTTGTGCATGCTCTGTTCATCCAATTTGCTGTTCTTTTTCAAAGGAATTTATTCTATAAATCATTGTGTATTTGTCAGATCCAGGAGAGGGAGTGAGTTTACATCTTCTTATGCCACCATCTTCAACCCAACTCCACCCTGTCTTATTTTTATTGCCAGCCATAGCCTGCTTTCTTAAAAGCTCAGAAGGCTTAGATATAGCTGCTGTGCTTGGTTTCTGAAAAGGCAAATGTCTTTGCTGATGGATTATGCCCTGATCATGGCCCTCTGGCAGATATTTCTTCCTGAAAATAGAGCAAAGCATTTTCTATTTCATAAATTAAGATAAATCATTCCCTCACCATTTGTCTATAGCTCTATCAGACCGTGCCAAACAGCTTTATTGTTTGAATTGTTAGATTTCCAAGCTTATACAAAATCCAAGTTTTATTAATAGCATATAATTACCACATGCTTCAATTTTCTATAAACACAGAAATTCAGTAATTAGCTTTAGAATTATATTACAATCTGAAAGTAGAACCACAATGGCTATAAATGCCATTGTGTGTTACATTTCTAAAAATAAAAAAAATAAAATGTTCATTATCTTGTCAATGATTCAACTCTACACAAAGCACTCAGTGAAACTGCCCAGTATTCATTCAACTGCTTTGTGCCAGCTCTAGGGACATTAGTAGCAAAGGACATGATATCACTGTGAAGGCCAATAAATAAGGGTCTTGTCCTCCTACCTCACAGAATGGTATTTTAGCATGTATATGAGCCATGGCACTTATTATTATATTATTATTGCTTCCTTTCCCTAAGTGAAACTGAATTACTCTAGAATCTCTTCTTCCCAAGAAGGAAACTCCCTATCTAGCAGTGATCTGGTGCTTGTTAAGGTAAATGCATTAACTCGCTTTGGCCACTAAGGGGCCCTCAGCTGCATTCTGGGAAAGCAAGAGAAGGGAGCACTACGAAAAGCTGTCTGTCAATTGGGCAGAACACTTAGCCGTGGACTGGAACCTAAGGAGGCCATTCCATACACCTGAAATCTAAGAAACTACTGGAGGCATATTTGCATGATTTTGGATTCCTCTCCCTTTAAGCAAATGGAAATTTTAGTACCCAGCCCTGTGGGTGAACTGTGATGGTATATGGATCCAACTTTCTCCCTTCCCATGGGAGCACACTGTTTTCATTTCCATGGAGACACAATGTGTTGGAGTGGGATACAAAGAGCCCTGGGAGCCTATGACTACTGGAAATTCTACCATTCTACTGCAGGGTTTGGACTCCTTACCTTCTGCCAGCTCAGTTTTCTGAAACAAGAATATGAAAGAGAAAATCTCAACTTCTGTAGCCCCTAAGAATATGAACTGGAGGAATACTGGCAGTAACTTCCCACTCACCTTTCAGTGTTCTCAATGTCTGTGGAAACCTGCCAGGAATGTTGCTGAATATCTACAGGGGATGATGAGGAGTCCTCTAGAGCAGGTGTTTCAGTACTGTCCTCAATTTTGCAGTCCAAACTCTTGGTTCCCCCACCAGGCTCCTTTCCTAAAGAGGGGAGAGGGGATGTTGGTAAAGAAAAGGATAAGAACTCAGAAATGCAAGTTCTATAGCCATGATATCATTGCAAAGATTGTCTATGTTTTGAGTCATGGGCTCCATTAACCCTAATAACTTCTGAATATGAAATACTGTACTAATTCATTTATTTCTGAATAATACTGAATATAGGTATCTATCTCTGTTTCTAGCTATACAAATATATGTACGTGTGTGTGTGTGTGTGTGTGTGTGTGTGTGTGTGCATAGCATGTTTCACAACATTCTGGGAAACCCTGAAGATCAAGGTAAAAGTAAGGGCTCCATCTTTGATGGAGTACTGGTGCTCTATAATCCATTCTTAGTGAGATAAATCAGGTCATCTTGAGAGGGGGGTTTCAGCCTGTGAAATCATGATGCTTTTTGGTTCTTTGATTCAGGAGCAACTATAAGGGCCAGGAGTAGGTGACACCCAGCAGGTTGAATGAGAGCTTCTGCCCTTCTCTCTGACTCTGACACTGGCTCTCTTGGATTCATCTCCCTTAAACAAATGTAAATTTGGGGACCCAGCATGTAGAAAATAGTTGTATCTTAGTATATGGGAAATAACTGAGATTGTGGACTTGTCTTCCATTTCGTTGGCTTTCTAGCCTCCTTCACTTTATCCTTCTCTGAGGAAATAGTTCAGCCTCAAGATCCAGCCTTGCTCTGCTGAGACCACAAAGTGCCATAAACTAAAGTTCCATGTACATACTGGGTAGCCATCCACAGCAATGCACTGCCACTCTGCTAAGACTTGTATTTTACCATGACTGATCTCAAGTGAATAAATCAATACTTTCTAGAAACAAATCTTCAAATTGGTTCAGCAATAAATTCATATGAAAATAAATGGGAATTATAGTCTATTGCCCAGATATCATCTGTTAATGTCTTTTATTCTGCTCTGAACATTTGCCATCTGCAAGGGTGTATGTATCCTGGTGTCATGGAAATGGCTTATGAAGCCCGAAAATTGAGTTTTGTGAGTTCATTCATTCACTCATTTATTCATTTATAAATATTTCTTGAGTATCAGCTAAGTATCAGGTACTGGGCTTGATGCTAGATTCTTTTTTACTCTCTCATCCAGTTTTATTTGTATTACGTAGATACAGCTCTAGACTAGTTGGTAAGAATTTATTATATCCCATATTGTTGAATATTCATGAGAGAGCAGCCACACCAGGCTACCTCTTAGCTCAGTTTCCCTAGTCCTGATGTGTGTTTTGCATGGTTAAAAAAAATAAATAAATAAAGCAAACACACTTGTGAATAGGATGGTAAAATCTAATGGGAAGATTTTCCCTTGGGTTCCTGACTGAAGGAGACTAGCCAAAATCTCATCCTTGTAATTTCTAACCTATATGGCAGCAACACAAGGAAAAAGAAACAAACAATTAAGTGGTAATTAACTATACATCATTCATCAACCTAGAGTAGAAATGGACCTCTGAATATTCAGCCAAAGCAAACACACAGTTTACTGATGAGAACTTCTGATCCTTTTGTGTATACTTTATGCACATTGATCCTGGGTGATGGAGTTGCTTTTCCAATTTTATGGTATGCTGGGGGGGAGGTGAAATTTAATCGAGCACGTAATTTAGCATCTTCCGATTTCACAGTTGGAGGGCACTGACCTCTTAAAAGTATTTGCGTTGTGCTTCCTGGGAAAGTGCAACAACTATAGCCCATCTGCTACCCGCCGCTCAGCAGGGTCAGCCTTAGGATACAGTTCTGCAGTGATAGCTAAGCTCTGAGAGAGAAGCAAAAAGAACCAAACCCTAGCTTTTTGCTTTTCAAAACTCTGAAGGATTGGGCCACATATGGCTCCTGGGGTACTCCTGTGGAGTTGAAATGATTTGGGGAAAGCAGTATGCTTTTTGGGCAGTGAAGAGTAGAGAAAGAAGATACATAAGCAGACTTAATTCTCTGCCTATGGGTTTTGCTTGGCTTGGGGCCACAGTAGCCCCTCTCCTGTGGTCAGGACTGTACAGCTCAAAGCTTTCATTCAAATGAGAACAGGGAGGACACGAGGTAGCGTGATGCTCTTTCTTGGACTCCTCTCTCTCTCTTTAAAAACATTTTTAATGTGAAAAAAAAAAACATTTTTAATGTGTATTTATTTTTGAGAGAGAGAGAAAGGGAGAGAGGCACAGAATCTGAAGCAGGCTCCAGGCTCTGAGTTACCAGTACAGAGCCTGACATGGGGCTTGAACTCACAAACCATGAGATCATGACCTGAAGTTGGATGCTTAACTGACTGAGCCACCCAAGTGCCCCTGGAGTCCTCTCTTTACCTCCCTCATGTATATACTTTTTACAGGCAAAGGCATAAAGAGAACCCAATCTACAATCAGTTTTACACTTAACTGCCTGTAATAATTCTACTACTTATATAAGACACACATCATTCTTTGACCTTTTCAAAGTAAAATAACTGTTCATATAACTGAAACACACCTGTGAGCTTGTCATCTCACCAGGTCATCTCCTCCTTTTCCTCATTTTCAGTGACTAGTTCTAACTCTGCTAATGCAGATGAACAAAAATAAAAGCCTTGAACATTGGGCTTGCAGTTGAGTGCTTTCTATCAGCTCACAAAATCTCTGCAGAATTTTGATCATCTTGTATCTTCCCTGGCTGAAACATCTTCAAAGACAGAAGGTATCAGTATGCACTTAAGGGGTTCTCAATTGCAGAATATTTATGGGGTCAAGTTTACTCTGCAAGTAGATATTAATTGCTTTCACTTACTGATAGCACTGACTTCATGTTGGGCATCCCTTTCCAGTACAGTATCTGCTTATTGCCTTTATAGTACTTATCTCTTTCAGAAATTATCTTGCATATGTATTTTTTTTATGTTTATTTTTGAGAGGAGGGAGGAGCAGAGAGAGAGGGAGACATAGAATCTGAAGCAGGCTCCAGGCTCCGAGCTGTCAGCACAGAGCCTGACGTGGGGCTCAAACTCATGAGATGGGAGATCATGACCTGAGCCGAAGTCAGACGCTTAACCGACTGAGCCACCCAGGCGCCCCTTATGTATTTGTTAACTAAATACATTTTTAATAGTACATAAATTTGAATATGTTTTTTCTTGTAACTGTTTCATATCTCTACTGCTGCGTACGTATGGCTCCTGCTTTCTTTGTATACCACATTTCTTGGGTCCCACATCTTCAGCTTTCTTGGATGCAGTTTCCATTTTGTTGCAGCATATCCTTGACTAATTACTTCAGAGAATGTCTGTGGAAAATACATTTTCTTCTCTTTTCTCTTTCTTTGTACTCACACTTAAATTTTAATTGACTAGATATGGAAATCTGTCTTCACAGTAACTTTCTCTCAAAACTTGGATGCTACTGTTTCCTTATCTTACGTCCATATCCAGAATGACTTGTGTGTAGCCTGTTTACAGCTCTCTTAAAACTTCTTAGGGTATTATCTTCACATTTTTTGGTTTATGAAATGGGTCCTAAATACGTGTAGGAATTGCTTCTTTTTATGTTAATCTTTTTTTGGCATTTGATTGGCATTTGTAATTTATTACCTCCTATTTTTTTATTTTGAAAATTTGCAAACCTATGGCAAACCTGTAAAAATATAACGGATACCCAAATATTCCAGTTTCACAAACTGTTAACATTTAGTTATATTTTATTTCTCTCCATCTCTCTATGTGTATGTATATGTGTATAGATTTCATATATACATACTGTATTGATTGTATATAATTTTTATATTTAAAGTCACATATACATATAAATATAACTTTTTATGACCCATTTAAGAGTAAGTTGCAGACATTAATGGCACTTTAACTACTTCAGCATATATCTCCTAAAGAACAGGATCTTTTCCCTACATAACCTCAAAACAATGATTGGGCCAAAAAATTATTTAGCTTGGATTAAATATGATTCAATACAATTTGATACAATACTAATATTTAATATGCAGTCTGTATTCACGTTTCCCCAATTGTTCCAGTAATGTTTTTCTAACCTTTTTTTTTTAAGTTCCATAAACTTAAGAGGAAGTTTCCATAAAAGGATTGTGCACTGCATTTAGTTGTCATTTTTCTTTTAGAACTGCACCCTTGTCTTTTTTTGACTTTCATGTCATTAGCATTTTTCTTAAGTTTTTTAATTTTATTACTTTTATTTTGAGAGAAATCCCCCTCTGTGGGATGGGCACAGAGGGAGAGAGAGAGAATCCCAAGCAGACTCCATGCTGTCAGCATGGAGCCCAATGTGAGGCTTGAACTCATGAACTGAGAATTCATGATCTGAGCTGAAATAAAGAGTCAGACACTCCACCTACTGAGCCACCCAGGCGCCCCCATGTTATTAATGTTTTTGAATGAAGAGGTCAGGCTAGTTGTTTTATAGAAAGTCTTTCCGTTTGGGGGTGCCTGGGTGGCGCAGTCGGTTAAGTGTCCAACTTCAGCCAGGTCACGATCTCGCGGTCCGTGAGTTCGAGCCCCGTGTCAGGCTCTGGGCTGATGGCTCAGAGCCTGGAGCCTGTTTCCGATTCTGTGTCTCCCTCTCTCTCTGCCCCTCCCCCGTTCATGCTCTGTCTCTCTCTGTCTCAAAAATAAATAAACGTTGAAAAAAAAATTAAAAAAAAAGAAAGTCTTTCCGTTTGGATTTTCTTATTGTTTCTGCATGTGTGGATTCAGAGTAAACATTTTTTTGGCGTGGGTATTAGAGAAGTGCTATTGTGACTGGCTTAGTGCAGTGCATTAGAAAGCATATGAGTCAGTTTGTCCCATTATTGTTAGTTAAGTATTATTAGTGGCTTGGTTTCTGTCCAAAGCTTTCATTCCAATGGAAAAAGGGGATCTACCATTATAGATGTACCCTTTTCCCTTAATAGTTGCTAAGTACTCTATGGAGTGATTCATTGAGATGTTACAGCATTTTCAATTTAACTATTTCTTTTAGGTTTGGGAAAAGTTTTTCTCTTTTTCTTGATTATCTCCTTCTCTCTATTCCCTCCATTCTTTCAGAATTCCTATTTCTTATTGGAGTCTCTGGATCCATCCTATATGTTTCTTAACTATCCTCCATATTCCATGTTTATTTTGGGGGCTGAATTCTGGGAGAATACCTTGACTTGATCTTATAGTTCACTATTTTAGGGTCTCAGTATATTCATTATAACAATTGTTAAGAACTGTGAAGGGTCTGAGATTTTATTATACCTGTTGGTGAGCCTGCCACAGTTTCATGGATACTGGAAGAAGCCTGGAGACTTCTGGGTCAGAGACAAAAACAGTTTATTACTCACAGAATAGTAGTGGCCATACTAATAAGCATTCGTGTTGTTTTCTTGAATCCTAATTCCCACAGGGAGACACAAAAAGGGTCAGATCACTACCTGTCCAACAAGGGGCTGTGTGACAAAAGAGGAACCCTGAGCTTAGGAAATGTGCCTTTTTAAAGCATGTCTGCCCTTTGCCCAAGAGGGAAACATTTTCATTATACTGAATAGTCAGGATGCCTTGCTCTGGAAAGCGATGCTATCTCTATTTTCCAAGGCATCTGCTAAGTAAATACCCTTGAAAAGATAGTATAAAACAAAAGTGCAGTCAGTGCCTCCATTGGCAAGATGTATAGAAATTCAAGAAGCTGGAGAGTTGCCTCCCAATACTAAGTAACCCAGCTATTTAGTTTTTATTTGGTTGATAACATTTTTATCTCCAACAAATTTGGCTGCTTCCTTTTTGTTACCGACAGTTATTGTTTTATGGGTATGATAGACTCAAATGTCTCTGAGAATATCAACTACATATATCCTAAATTCTTTGTCTGTTTCCACTTTACAATTTGTTCTTCAAGTATTAGTTGTTTGTTTATTGCAGTTGGCATCCCCTTTTTGGGGTGTTGGGTTTTTTTTTCATTAGAGAGAGGGAGCAAGCGAGTGAGGGCGGAGAGAGAGAGGGAGGAAGGGAGAATCCCATGAGGGGCAGAGAGAGAGAGTGAGACAGAGAGAGAGAGAGAGAAGTGGGGCTCATCCAAAGTGGATTTTTTTTTTTAATTTGTCATTCCTGGATATCTATCCAGATGTATCTTTGAGGATCTCTGTTTGCCTATCGTTCTGATTACAGTGCCCTCCTTCTGATTATTTTGGTGAAGGGACAGGATGTGTGGCTGCAAAATGGGTGCTTAAAGCTTATCTTCTGGGTGCTTCTCATCTCCAGTAACAAGTTACCTGGGCACTTGCCTGTTTTTTGGGCCTCCTGTCTACTCAGAGTTTCCTGTTTAAAACTCCTACTCCAACTATAGATGCTGGAGAGGATGTGGAGAAATGGGAACCCTCTTGTGCTGTTGGTGGGAATGCAAACTGGTATAGCCACTCTGGAAAACAGTGTGGAGGTTCCTCAAAAAATTAAAAACAGACCTACCCTATGACCCAGCAGTAGCACTACTAGGAATTTACCCAAGGGATACAGGAGTGCTGATGCATAGGGGCACTTGTACCCCAATGTTTATAGCAGCACTCTCAACAATAGCTAAATTGTGGAAAGAGCCTAAATGTCCATCAACTGATGAATGGATAAAGAAATTGTGGTTTATATACACAATGGAGTGCTACGTGGCAATGAGAAAGAATGAAATATGGCCTTTTGTAGCAACGTGGATGGAACTGGAGAGGGTTATGCTAAGTGAAATAAGTCACACAGAGAAAGACAGATACCATATATTTTCACTCTTATGTGGATCCTGAGAAACTTAACAGAAACCCATGGGGGAGGGGAAGGGAAAAAAAAAAAAGAG
>NW_024412377.1:108269666-108333200 GCF_014898765.1 Herpailurus yagouaroundi
GGTGATGGGCGTTGAAGAGGGCATCTTTTGGGATGAGCACTGGGTGTTGTATGGAAACCAATTTGACAATAAATTTCATATATTAAAAAATAAAAATAAAAATAAAACTCCTACTCCAGTGAGATATACTGAACAATTTAGCCTGTGAAAAAACACTGGAGTAATGTGTTCACTTTCTTTTTCTTCTACAGCTGTCTTTATGGAGGCTCAGAGTTATTTCACACTCTACTCTGCTTTGCTGCCCAGTCCGGACAATCACACCAGATGTCCTCCTGGGGCGAGCAGTGATGGTCTCATTGCTCAGTGTGGGGCAGCCCAGTTTTTTCTGAATGCCATTTCAAACATTAATTTCCCTGACAATAGTCCCAGAAACCCTTCCTGTGATTTGCATTTGTTGATTCCAAGTTCAAAGTATTTCTGGAATTGATTTTATTTTTGCAGTAATTTTCTCCTGCTTGAATTTCTTTTGTTTCTTTTTGAGTATCTTATCAGCTGTGGTTTCCTCTGTTCATTTATATCTACCAATCCAATCTCAATAACTTTGGAGCTTTGAGAAATTCTTCCAAATTTCTGGTTTGTTGAAGACGTCCTTCCTTGTTTTTCAGGGGCATAGAAGACTGTTCTTTGTTTGCCAACCTCTGTTTCCTTTTCCTCTTACAAGTGGGGGTGGGGGCGGGGGTGGCATGTGGGAGAGCTATGGCCAGTGGATTGTAAGTAGGAGTGATGTATTCCTCTTCCAAATTTGCTCTGAAAAATCCTCCCATGTGATTCTCCTTGCTGTCTTTTCTCCTCCTGACCATTGGATGGACGTGGAGAGTGGAAGGAGCAAAACTGCTCACCCTCTCAGCTCTTGCATTGGACTCTGTCATGGATAATGAATTCTAACTGTTTTAATCCATCAAGATTTGGTGTTGTTTCATGAAGCAGTACTCTATCCTGACAAATATAAGAACTAATATGAATTTATTTATTTTTTCATGATATCTTTTTTCTGTTATTTCTTTTTTTTTTTTCAACATTTATTTATTTTTGGGACAGAGAGAGACAGAGCATGAATGGGGGAGGGGCAGAGAGAGAGAGAGACACAGAATCGGAAACAGCCTCCAGGCTCCGAGCCATCAGCCCAGAGCCTGACGCGGGGCTCGAACTCACGGACCGCGAGATCGTGACCTGGCTGAAGTCGGACGCTCAACCGACTGCGCCACCCAGGCGCCCCCTTTTTCTGTTATTTCAATGGAGTTTCCGAAGGAGGGAAAATATATGTATGAGTTCAGTCTAACATGTCTGGACAAGATTTTCCACCAATTATACTCCCTCTCTTTTGACAATAAATGCAAAATGAAAGCAGTACATTCATCCATTCACTAGTTATTCATGGAAATTTTGCTCTAGGCACTATGCTAAATTCTGGGGATACAATGGTGAATACACTCAAGGTGATCAAGTCTAGAGAGGACAACAGACAGGAAAACAGGCAACTACCTACCCCTCAGTGTAAAAGGTGCTAAAATCCGTGCCATGGAAACGCCTGGGGATGTAGGCACAGGGAAAGCTTCCTATAGGAAGTCCCATCTAAATTATGACCCAGAAAGTAGGCCAGATGAAAGGGATGGGCGTGGGATGGGGGAGGATGGGTAATAAGTTCCAAGCGAAAGGAGGAACTGCAAAGAACGTGCAAGTTCAAGTACCTACAGATAGTTCAAGATGCCTGGAGAGCGGCAGGACAAGGTATGGGGGCAGGTGAGGTGAGGACTGTTAGTGAAAGATGAAGCTGGAAAATTAGGTTCAGTTCATAGATGTTCTTAGGACCACATTAATGAGTCAGCAGAGTTCTGGTCTACACACCTGGACAGTGGCTAGTTTGAATTCCTTATCCCTAGCTTCCCTGTTTGACCAGATGTCCTTAGATTGGAGTACCAGTTCTTTAACATCAGGTGGGCTCTCAGGAAAGGGGTCAACCAGCTTACAAATGGTAACTTCAAGTCAACGTTTTACTGTACCCAAGAGAGTGAGTATGCATTCAAAATCATTTCTGATTATGAAATGAAAAACTCTGTCCCCTGAAAAATCAATTTCAGGCCTCAGTGAACAAATATTTGCTCAGGGAGGGGATAGATGTAGGGGAGAGAGTCCATAGAGTACCTTGAAATCACACTAAGCTGGCTTCATCACTGTTAAGAACTAGACATCAGAAAGTTGGCTACATTCCTCAGGGCCTTGCAAAGCTTTTTGCCTTCAGCTCCCTTGGGGTTTCCATGTATTTTTAGTTTGTTTATGGATAATATAACAGGCGTGTTTGAGGAAAAGTTAAGAGAAACCACCCATGAAGCACATACCAGTTTGGAAAGTTGGTTATTCTTATATTCGTGAGAAATGGTCAGTTGTTTAGGAGAAATAAAAACACATCTGATTCTGGGGCAGCCTCAAGAGTTCCAGAGAGTACCCTCCACCTCAGAAATCCTAGGCACGGGCCCTGGTGCTGGGGTCCTTCATTTCCAGTGCGAGCTTCTTTATCACACTCGACTTGACTTTCCTTCTCCTGATTTCTTATTTTTCCTACCCTCTTTCTTCTCTATCCATGCTTTCCTCTACTGCTTTTCCCTTTCTCCCTCCCATTCCTTCTTGCTTTCCTGCCAGTGACATTGGGAAGCACTGCTATAGACAGTGTCTCTTTGGAGGCCCCTGGTGTCTAGCAATGTCCATTTCATCCATTTGCGTACATTTCCCTAGGAATCAAAACCAATCTTCTCTGAGCTAATATGACACCACTGCACTCTCATCTCCTTGATGATTGGGGCAAATTGCCTGTGTTCTTGGTACTCCCGACACGTTGTCTGCTCTGCACAGACAAGGCTTTCACAAAAGTTTTCATCCTGACTGGGAGCAAAACGAACACGGTTTGCATGAGATGCATGTATGGAACCTTATCTAGGTAGTTGTTCTCGCTCTCAAGTGTTTCCATAACCGGTAGGTGCTTTTTACCTCTCTGCACTATGAAAAAAAAAACAAACAAACTGAGGAAATGTAGGCTGCTTGTGAAGTAATCCAACTTTACTCTCGAGTTTCTAAAAAGCATGTAGTTTGAGAAGAGGTAAGTTATTTTAATTCAGTTAGCTGTTTACCTATATTAGAAAGTAGTTTCAAAGGCTTTTCTACGCTGTGGTAAGAAGATATTCACGGTGCCATAAGACACATAGTGGAAAATAAAAATGATAACATAAACAGAGCTCTAGTCTTATCCATACACTGGAAAATAAACATTTGCCAATTTGGGAGAGATACAGAAATATCCTCCTTTCCCCACAGTCCTCTGTGCTCCTTATGGTACTGTAGTCCTGTCACTGCCCCCACAGTAGCAGCCATCTTGGCAGCTGCACGTAGCTATGTGAGGAAGCAGAGGCCCAAGGGTCCCCCCAGCAGCACTGGAGAAGAGCAGATAAAGAGATGCATTTGAAGAAGGTCCCTATGCAGTTTTTACTGCTTCATTTCTGGCCCCTAAAGTAGAGCAGAACAATATATAAGGTATATTTACTGTATAATTAATTAATTCCAATTTTCCCACAGGAGTATGATGGCTGAATTATCCTTCCTTTGGATCACACAAATGCTACATTTTATTTAATTTTAATTTAATTTTACTAAATATATTCATTTCTTTGTCAGAATTCTTCCCACCCAAAGTAAAATATTTTATAAATAGATCATTATGATAAATAGATCTATAATAAATAGATATATAAATAGATCATTAAATGATCTATGGAGTTAAGTTTGCTTCCCATCTTAAAAGTAACTCTCCAAATTAATGTTATTTTGGTAGGAAATTAAATACAAAATAGATTTTAGCCATTAAATATGGTATTTTGAAATATGTACACTAATCTTTAAAAAGTCAGGTCTCTGCATAAAATTCAGCCAATCATACTAGTACTTTTTATTTCTCCATTTGGTATGTTCTCTTGCCCTTCTCCAATGGAGCTTAGTGGGAAAGGGTCTGGTGTGCTGGAACAATCAGGAACTTTGCAGTGGGCTTAATGTGCTATGGGACCTTGGGCAAGTTATCTCTTTCAGCTTCGGGTTCTTCATCTGTCCAATGGAGGAAATAACAGTGAGGAAAAAACCAGATAGTATGTATAAATAAGCTGCTAGTAGAAAGTACACAGTAAGTGGAAGCTATTGTTACTGCTATCATCCTAGTCCTCAACTGACTCAACTTTGGTACAAGGTGATGAATATGTTGTCCTACTCACTGTTTGGCATATGAAGACAGGGAGAGAGAGAGAGAGAGAGAGAGTAATAGACGGTGCTAGATAACCCTTGTAATAGATTCCAGAAGGTGGTTATAATTATACTCTGCAAACAGTGCAAATTCATTCTAGTCTTGGATTCTTTGCATCAGACACCAATGTTTGTGAGGTTGTTTCCATCTTGTCATTCAAATCTTAGATTAAATGCTGTCTCCTCACAGAGCTCTAACCTTCCTTTCTAGGGTAGCCACCCAGTTACTTTCTATTATATCATCTATTCTATTTTAATTACTGACATTGCTTATTAGTATCGGGGATTTTTGGAACATTTGAATTTTTTTCTTTTTTCTTCTTTCCTCTCCTGTCCTCTTTTCTTTTCTTTTTTCTTTTTTCCCCATATTTTTCTGCTCTAGAGTATATACTTGACAGTAAAAGGTGTGTCTTCAGCCTTGATCCCTGAAGTCCCCTAGCACCTGTTCTAGGTGCTATCATATCCTTAGATATGATAGGTGTTCAATAAATATTTGTTCAAAGAATGAACGCATGTTTCCACTCAGAATTTGAATCATAGTCTAAGATCTATTCTGCTTCATTTCTTCTAACCTGCTGTTCTATTTTAGTATCAATTGCTTCATTACATTGGAAAATAAAGTCTTGTGGCTGTATTCTATTTCTGTTTTTATGTTGCTTGTTTCTTTTATTGGTGTGGATCATTTCCTTTACATTTTTTTTTAACGTTTATTTATTTTTTGGGGGGCAGAGAGAGACAGAGCACGAACGGGGGAGGGGCAGAGAGAGAGGGAGACACAGAATCGGAAACAGGCTCCAGGCTCTGAGCCATCAGCCCAGAGCCCGACGCGGGGCTCGAACTCACGGACCGCGAGATCGTGACCTGGCTGAAGTCGGACGCTTAACCGACTGCGCCACCCAGGCGCCCCTCCTTTACATTTCTTAATAGGAGGGTTGAATATATTGGAGTCTTTACTGCTCATATTCTATTCTTTGTCTTGAGTTCATTCTGTATTTTGCTGGATGGCAGGCAGTTCATTAATTTCTCATAATAGCATCTTGAGCTCTCAGCTCCCACTAGATTTTGAATTAAGATTTTTTTCAACTTTCAACATTTCTCTCTCCTTTCCCTTTGTGATTACATTATACCCTCAGAGGACTTGGGGACAATTTGGCTGTAAGCTGTGGCCCAGAGGTAGAGCAGAGTCAGAGGGGACCACTGCCCCCTCACTGTCAGAGCCAGGTGAGGCAAAAACACAGATGGAAAGAGCAAGTTCACATGTGAAGGGGAGCTGCGCTGGAATGTTCTATTGTCTCTGCTCCTTTCAATAGCACTGTTGCCCAAATTGATTGAATGGGGAGAGAATGTGAGAGAGAGGAAAACCATGGTCAAAAGAGTAGGATCATTCAATTCCCTTAGAAACCTGGCCCCACTTACTGCCAACAGAGCAAATGAGACCTACAGTCTCATTTCATCTGGTGGCAGGAAACAGGCACTGATGGTCAGTGCGATACATGGACTCAGCTATGGGAAAAGATTTCCTACTAACTAAGTGTGAAGAAGAGAGAGCAACTATTTTGCAGTATAAACAAAGAAATTACATTTGTCAAGCAATGGTCCAGTCTACAACTTTAAGTGTTAGAATATGAAACTACAAAATGACTAAAATTATTCCCATCTGTCATCTTCTTGAAATAAACAATTCTCCAAACCACAAGCTACATGGTACAACCCAATGCCTTCATTAAATCTGGATTTTACCTCACATTACTGTAATTGACTTTAATTTTGTTGGCCGTGAAAAAAGAAAATCATTTCATTACTGTTTTTCTTCTTATTCTTCTCCTCCTTCTCCTCCTCCATCTCTAACTCTTCCTCCTTCTCCTTCTTCTTTTTGGCAGTAGCATGATCTCGTAAATTTTAAAAGACTTCCAAGTAGATTGTACCAGGGAGATGTATGAGACAGCAAAAATTCAGAAGCATGGTGCATGGAAAAAGCATGAAGATCCACAGAAGATTATGTTAAGGACTAAGGATACTTAGAATTTGCTTAATTGGGAGAAGAAGACAATCTTCAGCACTAAATCCAAGCTCCCTACAGGAGCTTTAAAATGATTTGAGCCTTATTTTTCCCAGAAGGAAACCATACTCTTTGCTCCTGCCATAACTTTGTGCACTCTTTTTCTCCAAAGAGTAAGCTTATGACTCCTCAATACAATAGCAAAACTAAACATGATACAGAGTACTTTCTGAACTTCTGGTGGTAGCCAGGGGGTAACTAGAAATAAAAATAAGTTAAAAGTACATGTAACTGTGAAACAATCTAGCTTCAATATCTAATCTCAACAACAACAACAACAACAAATTGACCAAAGACCCTCCTATAGAGCCAAACTTGATTCAGTTACAATTCCTTCCTTTTCTCTGATGGAAAAGAAATAGTGAAGAAGAGGGGGAATGGCCAACCAGTAACACTCATGCAGAGGGATAAGAAATTAGCTAACTTAAAAGTTATCCAAACACCAACTTTTACCACACATTAGAAGAAACATACCAGAAAGAAATTCTAAGTAGAAAGATATTTGAAGTGTCACAGACTAGAATGGGAGTCACTATTCCCAAGATTCCAAGGACTACTGATTTCCTGGATAAAGGGACTTAGTGAGATTTTCTAGACAGGCCACTTCCCTAGCCCAAGGCCACACCGGAGATACTACTGCCTTTGGATAAAGAATACGTTATCTGGCATCTTCAATCTTGGTAGACAGATTGGGGAAAGGGGACTTAGTCACATTGGCAGAGCCTTCTTCCCCATCCCTTCCCCATTTCTTGTTCTCATGCAGTAAGGCCGCTTAGGCTTGCTGACTCCCCTCTGTCTACTTTTATGAGAAGGGGCTGTACGTTTCCAGGACAAGATGCATGTTACATCTCTTAATTTGCCCAACTCTTACTTGAGTAAGAGTACTCCTGTGCTGTCGTCTGTGGACATACTTCTTCCTTTTGTTTTTTTTTTTTTTAATTTTTATTTTCAACGTTTATTTATTTTTGGGACAGAGAGAGACAGAGCATGAACAGGGGAGGGGCAGAGAGAGAGGGAGACACAGAATCAGAAACAGGCTCCAGGCTCTGAGCCATCAGCCCAGAGCCCGACGCGGGGCTCGAACTCACGGACCGCGAGATCGTGACCTGGCTGAAGTCGGACGCTTAACCGACTGCGCCACCCAGGCGCCCCATTCCTTTTGTTTTTAAGATTTTACTTTTAAGTAATCCCAACACCCAATTTGGGGCTTGAATTTTCAACCCCAAGATTGAGAGCTGCATGCTCTATGGGCTGAGTCAATGAGGCTCCCCTAGACATATTTCTTCCAGTCATTTCTGGCAGTCCATGGTCACTAGAGTCAAGTATTTCTATTCTCTTTCGTCATGGCCTTCCAGATTGTTGGCAGCACATTTCATATATTTATTGTTTACTAGCTGGAGGCTCTTGGACACAGGTTACTCTCCAGTTTCCAATGATACCAAAGAAAGAAAGAAGAAAAACTAATGACATGAACTGACATTTTCTATGCCATTCTGATGGTGGGAATATAAATTAGTGAACAGAAAGAAGCCAGGAGTCGAAAGCAATCATTATAGGGTTAATCTCCTAGGTGTAATGAGGAAATTAATGGAGAGAATAAAGAAATAGAGAAGAAGTGTAATACAAATATAGGGCTAGAAAAATTAGGAATTATTTCTTTAATGGAACCATCCCTTTTCTAAGAGCTAGTATTTTATTTGGCAGTCCAGAAATTTTCAGGATATTTGTCAAGTATGTATTTTCATACATGTTTTCTAGTGCTTTATTTTCTCTGGTTTAATGATATTTTCCTTGGTGCCTACTTCTAGTTACTTATTTCCATTTTCCACGTAGTTTTTCAAGTTTATTAATTATTTTTTTTAAGGTTTACTTATTTTTGAGAGATAGAGTGAGCACATGCACAGGCAGGGAGGTGAGGGGTGATAGGGTGGGGTGAGAGTGGTGGGGGGGGAGGGGCAGAGAGAGGGGAACAGAGGATCTGAAGGGGGCTCAGTGTTGGCAGCAGTGAGCCTGATGCGGAGCTCCAACTCACCAACCTGAGATCATGACCCGAGTCAAAGTCAGACAGTTAACTTGACTGAGCCACTCAGGTGCCCCAGGTTTTTTTTTTTTTTTTTTTTTTTTTTAACTTTAAATAAGATAGTTTTCTTTACTCCTAGTTTAAAGATTTCTCACTAAGAAAATCTCTTTGTCTTCATTGCCTTACCTCTACTGGTGCTTAGACAGAGGTAACAGTACGTGAGACAATTAGCTCTTGGACGTGTTTCCTGGAAACACAGGAGGCTTGCCAGGGGTAGAAGGATGGTTTACTGATTCCAGACGGTGATTACAGAAGGTTACAGAAGGTTACAAATAGATTCAGTTGGAGAAATGTCTTGATGAATTGTTCTTTTAATTTTCTTCAAGCAGGAAGAAAGTAAATTTTGGGGAGCTTTCGATACCATAGATCTGGGTTGGGGCCCAAGAATCTGCGTTTCTAACGAGTGATGCTGGTACTCCTAGTGTGGAGACTACACTTTGAAAACCACAGCTTGATTTCAATGGTCGTGTCAAGGGCTTGCGGAGACAGCACGAGCCATCACACACAGCCCTTGCTCATCAGAGGTACCTACTGCTTTCGTGTTTGGTTTTCATCAGCGTGGATGATAAAGAAGAAAGCATAGAACAAAGTTGAAAGCATATGCTTAGGTGGATAGAGAATGGCAAGGTAAGGATCTGGAAGGTTTAGTTTTTGCTCATATAGTGGGGTGATTTCCTTTTGTTTCAAAGGGTAGAGTGACACCTTCCGATCTTCACGGTGTTTCGGAATCACCTGGGAGGCCCCCAGAGATTCTGATGCAGTAGGTCTGGGGTAGGATCCATGAGCCTGCAACGTTAGTCGGCATCCTGGATAATTTTGAACCAGTTTGTCTAAGGATTTACACTTTAAATAATAATGATTTTAGAGGCATAAAATAGATGTCCAAGTGGAGTCTTAATCCCATATGTGGGAGAAATCAAAGACCCTATCAGGCAGATTCTTTTTAGTGTTGTACATGGAAGGCTAGGTGTGAGAGCAGGGGGTTATTATTTTTAGAATAAGAAGCAGGGAAGGGAGCAGGTCAGAGACTGACAATGAAGACAGGAGGTACTGAAGACCAAATGAGCTGATCAGCTAAGAGGCCATGTGTTTTTACTTGTGTGCTCAAGACAATACAGTGTTTCCAAATACAATAAGGAAACAACCTGGATGAGGGAGTCCCTTTTACTTTTAAACAGAGAGCTAGCTGAGAAGAGCCTTTCTTTCAAAAGCCAGTTGTGAAAAGACAGAGTAGGAGTGGATGGCAGGAGACCAGGTGACACACAGGTGTTAGGACGAGAGTGGGGTTGGAGGTCCCTGAGTGTTAAGGGCATGTCATCAACCAGGGAGATTGCAGTGGCAACACGCTCATGACATAAAATACTGCAAGAGTAGCCAATGCAGAGCCCAGAAAAAAGCTACCCATACCTGTTCTGTTCAACCACGTTTAAAAAGAATGAAAATGCTACTCTGCATGTGAGTTCATGTAAGATGCATGCATGCGCACGCATGAGTGCACACACGTGTGTGTGCATGCGTGCGTGTGTGTGTGTGTGTGTGTGTGTGTGTGAAAGAGACAGCATGAGCGAGTGAGCGAGTAGACAGGATGAGTGAAGACACTGGGCCAGTGACAACTTGTTTGAATGTCATCAGTGTGTGTGAGTGATCAGTTTTCTGATCAGGTATCAGGAGCGTCTAGGAGCTAATCTCTCCAAACATGTTCAGTTGCATGAATAACAGAAGTAGTGAAGGAAATTGTTGAAAGGTCAGCTTTTAGAAGGAGAAAGGAGGGAAAAAAAGTAATATTCATGTTTCAAAAAAATGTTCTCCCTTCTCTGGAGCATGTAGAATGATCCTATTTTTAGTTCTGCCCTGTGCATATATAGCACGTATGCAAGATTTGATTTTTACAAGGACTTTGTTATGCCATTTAGTTCCCCCCAAACTGCACGCTCGTTTGATGTCAAGTCTCTATGTGAACTGCAAGGTCCTTCTTTTTCCTTCTTTACTTGAACCCTATCTTCACAGCCCAGCTCAAGCCCCTTATCCTTCTTATAAAATTTTCCCTGAAATTACAGGGTTTACTCTCTCTGAATTTAAATCACAGACAAGAATTGCCTTCTTCACATCATCCTGTTCTTTTGAGCTCAAGCATAAAGTGTTTGCCTTTAGGAGATTTCCAATAAATTATTTGTTCACTGAATGAGTAAAGAAAATATAGCTGGAATCCTCCTAATTAGAAACTAATAGAAACTTTTGATTTCCTCCCCAGGAATGGGCCTTGATTGCCGAATCAATCTGTATAAAACCATTCCTCTGGCCACAGTGATTGGTTCAGTTATAGACCCATGGTCCAATCTGACCCAATCAGAAAGAAGCTCAGGACATTTTCTAGTCTATAGTGGGGGAAAAGTCTCTTTATGGATCCTTTAGTATGCAGGTGTGATGACTGGACCCATTGGAATCAGTTCGTTGATGTCAGGGAAAGCAGTGTGAGGGTAAAGCCAACCCCCAGGAGAAGGCAGAGAGGATCATTCAGAATGTGAGTCAAAAGTCTAATCAAACCACGCTCAAGTCATGGGCACCTCTGGAAGTTTCAGGTCTTTTAGCCAATATATTCCTTTATGATTTAAGTCCAGGAATGAGATTTTTCTGTTACTCATCTGCCTCCCTATTGTTGGTTGAGTTCCCCCTATTTTTAAATCTTTGAGACACAATATGTAATTTGTCTTCTTGCAGCCAAATTCATTTAGGGAAATAGCAGCAGTCTTGGATGGCATTTACCCCTAGTAAGATTGTTATATATTTTTACTCCCCACGCTGATTGTAACCAAAGTCATGTTCACAAGTGGTAAAATGATACATTTGAGAACAGTTTCTACCACAATTTCTGTTGAAGATGATCAGTGTTCTTATGCACTTAGTATTGGTCTAGAGTTCTTTCATTAATTTATATCAAACATTCCCTGAACATTTACATCCATTCTAATTGTGTGTAGATAGCCATGGGGTGCATTTAGGGCTTTGGGAAAGATTAGCTTTTGTTTAACATTCCACAGTGTTTATGGCAGTACACTAAATTCAGATACCTTTTCGATGAAACTGAAGAGACCCCAGCAGACATATGGATTTGAGCATCTCTGTTGTGTACATTTCTAAGCAACACTGCAGCTGGATATAAAGCCGACAGATTTCTGGATGGATCTCACCATCTTCCGGGCTGTAACAGAATGAAGGAGAAAAGCTGTGAGCATTTCTCAAGATTTCACTCATCAGCCATTTGTCTCAGCTCGGGGGGGCGGGGGGCAGGGATGCTCAATAAAGATTCCTTAAAGCCTTGAGTCTAAAATATAGGACTTCCTGCTTTCAAAGCAATGACCAATGTCACAGTTCTTACATAAGCGTCTTTCTGACTAACAGCTCTTAATTTTTTTTCCCCTTCAGCAGCAGATTTCTGCTGGGAGCTTAAAATCATAAATGTTTTAAGTAATTGAAAATATCAGACATTTTTGATTTAACTGTTGAAACAGATTTCCAAAATATATTTAAATCATAAGACTCTTCTAGCCTGCAAGAAGAGATTAAAAACTCTTATTTTTAGAGAAACTAATGGAGAGCTAGTCAATTGCCCATGATGAGAGCTCTTTAATATTAAGGCTCTAGAATAATATGATTAGAGAGCCGAGATATCAGTTATTTTTATCAAGGTCTTTTGTCTCAGTCTGAAGAATATTCCTTTGTTGTTTGCTATGGTTAATTTACAAAAGGCCAACTGATTTTAGTGAAAACAGAAACATTGTATGAAAAGGAAAAGTAATACAATTCAAATATATGCTTAACAATCTAAAGCTAAATAATTACTGAACTTATGCTGTAAAATTTATTCTAAAGTCCTTGAACCTTCCTCTTTGCCTATGATAAAATGTATAAATGGGAATATGATAAAACATGGAGGGATCACTTTTATTTTTTTATTTAGGGAACAGTTCATTGTCAGAAAAACCCTTTATATGCTGTTACAATTGCATGTGTTGAATAAAGCAATTTAAATAAAAGGGATAAAGTTTAGAGATACATTAGAAATAGAAGGAGCCTAGACATGAGCTCTGTCACATGTCCTAAAGTGTCACCTTCTATCCCTGTTCATTTAAAACGCAGTGAAATCTGATTAAATAGTGCAGCATTTGGATTTGATTCCTTTATAAAGTGGTCACTGGCAAAATGTTAGGGGCAATTATCAGAAAAAGAATGATGGCTTGATTTTTTATTTAAGTTCTGGACTCACAGTAAAAAGAGTTTGTATTTACACAGCACTTGACAAGGATAATCAGTTTTAATTTTCAGTACTTATTTAGTAGATGAACCAGCGTTTATCTAACTATATGGCTTATGTAACATGGGGAAATGCACCAGGGTTTTGCCTCAGTAGTACTGAGGCCGGCAAAGTTATTCTGTCTTTCCTACGCCACAGCCAAGTGCCTCAGAAGAGCTCACATGCAAAATTTGGCGTTCTCCAGAAAATAAAGGACTATGCTGGTTTCTCATTTGGGTCTCATGGGTCTAGCCCCAGGCCAACACTGGAAACAAGTGTATCTTTTGTGAAAGTCCCAGATTTTCTTCCGGAGCTTTCACCCTTCAGCTGCCCCGCGCTACCTGGGGTTCTTCCCCACTACCCCTCTCCCTGCCCCCAACCACACGTTATATCATCTGCAGCCTTTCAAACTGTCTCTGTGTTCCATCCCTTCATGGTTCTATTAGATTCTGGAGGAATAATGGGCATTAATGGTTCATATAGTAAAAAACTATTCTGGTGTATTACCCTAAGATGTTGATTTTGACAGAAAAATCTGAAGGTAGTGTCTTATCCCTGAGGCAGCCTAGAGGAAAAACATGTGAAGGCAGGCAGGTCTTTTCTGCGCTCCTTCATCATCCCAAAATAGCTGCCTGTTTTCACCTGTGTATAGCGTTGGCCCTCGTGTCACATTCGCAGATTAAAACAAAAGGAACTTATAATAAATCTGTAGTATTTATTGCACATTTGATGTGTGGGACAATTAGTCACTGTAACATCATTTCAAGCCATGGAATATCCTTATTTTCAGAAGTACAAAACGGGTGCCTAGTACTTAGTTCCAAAAATACGCAAACTCATATATAGGTGACATTTGATGTAACTTAAACAAAGGATTATCATATTAACATATCTTAACCAGTATGTTTTAATGTTTTTTAAATGTTTTATTATTAATTTTTGAGAGAGAGGCAGAGCATAAGCGGGGAGGGACAGAGACAGAGGGTAGACACAGAATCTGAAGCAGCTCCAGGCTCGGAGCTGTCAGCCCAGAGCCCAATGTGGGGCTCAAACTCACGAACCGGGAGATCATGACCTGAGCCGAAGTGGGACACTTAACCAACTGAGCCGCCCAGACGCCCCAAGAACCAGTATGTTTTATTATCTTACAGGTAGATGGTGAGCAATAAAGTAGTCTATTTAGTGCTCCTGAAAAAGGCAAGTCAGGACAGAGATTAAAATGCCTAATTCATAATGTTTCTGCAGATGCCATCTCCCTAAAGCCTCCCAACGGGGATTCTCAAAACTGTGGAACCATTTTGCCCATCCTAGATGGTGCAGGGAAGAACTGAATGAGTGCCACCAGAAATATAATGTGCCTAACAATGATTAATTGATGCTAAGGTTGCACTATAAATTTTCTGGTTCAAAAATTCATACATATACTTGCAGAGTATCCTTTAATATCTTGGAAAATTATAGTCAAAGAAAGAAAGGAACTAGTTAAAGAGAAGTGGAAAAGTTACTATATTGTTTATGTTGGTGTTTAATGAGATGCCTTGACCAGTTCCATTAGCTTCAGGATTTGTACAATTTGTTCTTCCTGCTTCAGGGCTCTAAGCTGCATTACTGCTGCTGATTATTAAAAGTTCATTAAAGACAAAATGTCAAATGAGTTATAATATGTCTAATGTTATAAGCAGTGGACTGAAATACATTTTGATAAGCATTAAGATCATGTAGGTGGGAGCGCCTGGGTGGCTCAGTCGGTTAAGCGTCCGACTTCGGCTCAGGTCATGATCTCATGGCTTGTGAGTTCGAGCCCCGCATCGGGCTCTGTGCTGACAGCTCAGAGCCTAGAGCCTCTTCAGATTCTGTGTCTTTCTCTCTCTCTCTGCCCCTCCCCTGCTCACACTCTGTCTCTGTCTCTCAAAAATAAACATTAAAAAAAAAAAAGATCATGTAGGTTATTTTCATAATAAATGAACAATGAAGCTATAACAGAAAATGCAGGAAAAGCCAAGAAAACAGCAATGTGAAAGCTTGACACTTTCTAAGGATAAATTAGAAGACCGAAGGAATAATTTACATTAAGACAGAATTAGGCCTATGACTTTTCCTCCAGCAACTGGAAGCAACTTAATGTGGAAGTAACTTTACCACGTATTATTACTTAAGCTTAGTCTACATGGATTCACTCTTATTAATATCAAGTTTAAGTCTAAGAGAGTCACCTTTGTGGTGGTGCCTATTTAATTTAGCCAAAGACATTTTACAGGTTTGTGACTAGGCTGTGCTTATTTATTTATTTTTCTATTGAGCATAAATCAAGAGCCAACCTGATAATTTTGATTAATAGAAAGTCCTAGTTTTAATGGGCGAACATCCTAAAAATTAACTTCAATGATAGTGACTTGGAGCTCCAATTGAGGTTAAATAATGAATCTTTCCATCAACTCCTGAAGGATGAGAATCAAGATTTAATGTCATAATCATATGACTTAAGAATCCTGAACTGGTATAGTAATAGGGGGATTTAGATACAGATTTTGCCTGAGATGTCCCTTGATAATGGAAGTGTGGATATACTTTGTGAATATTCTTATTTGATAACTAAAAAAGTAATATGATACACACCCACCTGAGTGGCTAAAATTAAAAAAGCCTGAAAATGCCGAACGTTGCTGATCATGTGAAGCAACAGGGACTCTCCAGACATTGTTGATGTGAGTTAAAACAGTACAATTGCTTCAAAAAGAGTTAAAGAAATTTCTTATGAAACTAAACATATACCTACTTGTGACCTGGCAATCCATTTCTAGGTATTTAACAAAAGAAATGAAAACATATTCACAAAAAGATCTCTATAAGACTGTTCATAGTAGTTTTATTTAGGATACCTAAAAACTGCAAATAACCCATGTGTCTGTCAAGAGGACAGTGAATAAAGAAACTAGTTATATTCTTACAGTAGAGTGATGCTCAACAATTCAAAGGAGTAAACTCTTGATACACAAAGCAACATGAATGAATCACAAACACATGACCACGTTTATATGAAGTTCTAGAAGAGATAAAACTAACTGTTAGTGATAAATAGTAGAATAATGGTGAGGAGGGGATTTGGGAAGGAGCATGCAGAGAAGGAGCTTTCTGGGGCGAGGGTAATATTCCATATCTAGACAGAGGTTTGAGTTACATGGGTGTATACATTTGGCAAAACTTACTGAATGGTACGCTTAATATCTGTATAGTTGATTATATGCAAGTTTTACTTAAAAAATAAGAGCCATCAGCAATTATTGATAATTAATGATATGCATGCCAAATTATTTAGGTATAAAATTTACTGATATCTGCAGCTTCAGAAAAATAATATGGATTGCTGGTTGGCTAGAGGGATGGACAGACAGACAAAGCAAGTATACTAGAATGTTAATTGTAGAATCTAGGTGATGGGCATTTACTTGGTGTCCAAGGATTTATGGTTCCCCAAATAATTACATGGTCTAAATTGAACAAATCAACTGAGAAGCTTAACGACTAGTAAGGTCAAGTTCAGGAGTGAACGCACTAGGGATTTTAGTTATGAAATGCTCTGGCCCTGCATCGGTCTGCTCTTATATCGAGGTTGCCAGACTTTTGGTGTTCTATGCAACTGCTAAGAGCTTTTTAAAAACCAGCAAAATGTTTGTTGTTTTGAAAGTTTGTCCCTCATGTAATGGTTTACATACTTAGTTGAAGGCAGCAAGACATTAAAAAAGGAGAATGGGTCTAGAGTCCGAAAACTCAGCTCTAAATATAGACATTGCTGCTTAGAACAGTAATCCCTGGAAAATCATGTTAACTTCTCTGAGACTCAGTTTCCTCTGCTGTGAAACAGGGATAACAACTATTGGTGATTGAAGTAGTATCTCAAGGTTGTTGCAAGGATCAAATGAGATCATGTGTGGGAAACCCAGTAAAAACGGTGAAGGATTGTTAGAAGTTGGCTGCAATCCATCTTAACACATCAAAGTTGTGTTTACTTAGCTTTATGCTTGAGTGTGGCCTTCAGTTTTAAAAATTATCTGCTCTTCTGCGACATTGTTTATTTGCTTAGAGTTCCCCAGTATGGGTTTTGGTTAAATAAACACGCCATTAGGCTGAGAAAAAGAGGTGTGACCCCATTGACAGCCCCCCCTCAGCATTTCACGGACTTGGGTGAGGCAGAACACTTGGGGTCTGTCAGCTCCCGGAGACAGAAACCAGAACTTCTCCTGCAGCAGATACAGCAAAGTTTCTCCTTTCAGAATCAATTCTGTTGTCGGCTATTAGGCGAAATGGCAAGACAAGACTCAGGAAGCCAAAGGGCATGTAGGAAGGGAATGATATCCTCTCTTTATTTTTCAAAGCAAATAGCTAGGGAGGAAGAGGATTCACCGACTTGACCCAAGGATAGTGAGCTCCAAACGTCTGTCAGTAACCACCCGCCTCCCCCTTTCCCCCAGTGATTTCCTCTCAGATGGATGCCACTCACGACAGTATACCCCAGTTCTGTGTCAAATGCAGGGACAGCTTCAGAGTCCTGCCTTCATATATTTTCCGTGAAGGAGAGGTCTCAAGGTGGCTTCATAGTTTAAGTAACCAATGGATAATTACAGGGCAGAGAAGGAAAATATGTGTGTGTGTGTGTGTGTGTGTGTGTGTGTGTGTGTGTGTGTGTGTATGTGTCTCAGTTATGCTAGGTTTCAAATTCTTTTTATCATTTTTTAATGGTTATTATTAACTATTTTTGAGACAGAGAGACAGAGTGTGAACAGGGGAGGGGCAAAGACAGAGGGAGACAGAATACAAAGTAGGCTCCAGGCTCTGAGCTGTCAGCACAGAGCCGGATACGGGGATCAAACTCACAAACTGTGGAGGTCATGACCTGAGCTGAAGTTGGGCAACCCAGGGGGCTCCATACATTTCAAATTCTTAAAAAAATTTGTTTTAAATGTTTTTATTTATCTCTGAAGGAGAGAGCGACAGTGCATGAGCAGGGGAAGAGCAGAGAGAGAGGGAGACACAGAATCCAAAGCAGGCTCCAGGCTCTGAGCTGTCAGCACAGAGCCCGACGTGGGGCTCCAACTCACAAACCATGAAGTTGGATGCTTAACCTATTTAGCCACGCAGGTGCCCCATGACTACACTGTTTTATACCAAAACAAGTGCTGCAATTAAAAGAGCAGCTCAGTTAATCAGGAGAACAGAAACCAGACATTTTTTCAAGGTATCTATATATATAATAGTTGACTCTCCCTATAGTCTCCATTTTTCTCATAATCTTTCTTTAGTGAGTTTTCATGAAACTTGTGTTTTTGGTGGCAACCTCTTCTATGTTCTTCATAGAGAGTCATGACAAGTTTGGTTCCTCCAGGAACCTCTGAAGAAGTAATTGCAGTAACTCCCCTCACTTGCCAGCAAGTCCTTGCATGGGAACATAGAGTTCCGTGACTTCCTCGAGGGTCCCTGAACAAGAGCTGGGATCAGACTCTGCCCTGAAGCCTTTCAGGTTCAGTCAGAAATGAAACCTGACTTTAACAAAGGGGTGAAACTGGGAACACACCTGAATTACCTGTGGGTGGCTTCTTCAGGTGCCTTTATGCAAAGCATCGGGGCCCAGAGGGGCCAGCACCTTTCATGATCTAGGGCCACATTCTGGTCTTCATCTCCCTGTGGCTTTTGGTTTGCCCTCTGGCAGGACCTTTGACATTTCCCCATGCAGCAGAAGGGAGCTTGGATAAATAATGGGTAGCATTACTGGGGTATCTTATTCACTTTTTTCCCATTTAAAGAGTAAAAAACCATATTTAAACATTTAAACAATATCCATCAGCTTCCTGACATGATACTGATACTGAAGACTAAAAATATTACTCTTGAATTATAAACAATCTTTTATTTATTTTAAATGTTACTGTTTAAGGCATTACTGGGGAGGTTGGGAAGAGGTGATGACTTTTGTGGCAATTCTGAAGGGACTTTGTGGGCATTTCTCCGGACATGAGAGGATGAAGGAGTTAATGGGGTGCACATTATGATTTCCTTTGCTTGATACTTGAGACTTATGTTTATTGATACAGGGAAAGCTAATATTTATAAAGCAATATTTCTTCACTCTCCAAAATGAAGTATCTTTCTTATTCTGTCTTGGTCTGCTTCCCCACCCTTTCTCCTTTCTGGCTTGAGAATCTCTTGGAATTTCCTTTTTTTTTTTTTTTTTTTCTGATTCTCTCAATGTTTTTCTCTTTATGGTCTCTGGTTGGGAGACATGGGGTCTGCAAATAGCTCTTCAGGTCCTGGTCTACTGGATCTTGTGATTCTTTTTTTGTTTTTTAAGTTTTCGAGAGAGAGTGAGAGAGAAAGAACGGGGGAGGGGCAGAGAGAGAGGGAGGGAGAGAGAGAAACTTAAGCAGGCTCCATGTCCAACTTGGAGCCCAAAGCAGGGCTAGATCTCATGACCCTGAGATCATGACTTGAGCCAAAATCAAGAGTCAGATGCTTAACCGATTGAGCCACCCAAGTGCCGTCTTGTCATTCTTACAGCTAGCAGAGAGAAGTCTGTTAGAGTCTGAGTCCTGGATTCCTGAATCTCTGCTGGGATGGCAATCAGCACCACGGACATTATTACAACATAGCCCTATCCCACCGACTATAGCCAGGATCTGTTTATTTGTAAATATATATGCATATATATGTGTATATATTTATATTTAAATAAGTGTATTACGTTTTTACATTGCATTTGGAAAATATTTTCTGCATTGAAAATCAAGATTTTTATGGTCTAATGTTTATTGTTTTTATCTGATACCAATGATCTTCAAAGGTCAATTATCATGTGTTACACTAGAAAGAATTCAGCTCATTAATTTTCATTATATTCAAAGTCTGAGTCATTAATTGCAGCTTGCAGTTAACTCCTGCTTTTATCTGCTGGAGTTTTAGGGCTCAGCATATTAAACTCTTGGTTTATCTAAATGGTATTTAGCCCTTCATTCTTAATCATGTCATTAATTTATGTGATGTCATATTTCTCTTTAGCTAAAGCCATAGGCTTCATCGATATTGCCAAAATAATAACGCAGTTTTAAAACAACCTCCAATATGAGCTGACCAAATTTAACTCCTTCAGTTTATCCAAAAGAGAGTTTTTGATTTTAAAAAAAGGCCTCATCTAATTTATCTGTAACAGCACAAGATGGTGATCAATACTTGAATAATGAATGATGACATATCAGTTGTATAGTTATAGGGTAACGATCAAATCCATTGTGGTTGTCAGTGCCAATGGTTTCCTCTGACATGTGAGGAGCTGTTTATCTAGGGCGAGGGTCTGAAGGGTGACAGAAGGCCATGAGAGTCCAATATGGTCTGCATGAGGCCTGAATTATTTTTTTTAGCCTCATAAAAGGATTAAGCCAGAAAGGCTATTTGGAGAGGGTTGAGGCAGAGGGTAGAGAGTTGGCATTTCTGCATCTATTTATCATATTAATAACAACAGCATTCTGCTGTGTGCTAGCACTTTGGGTTAGCCCTCTAGTTCATTCCCTCATTTACAGGAAGGATTTTGAGAAACGTTGGGATTATTATAATTTTTTTTTTTTTTTTAGCATTTTGCAGTTTACTTTTTCAGCTTCAGACTCCTACCCAACACTAGAGGTTCTTTAAATATTATGTTTAAGAGGATTCTGTGGGGTTATTCTGTGTTTCTATTGGCATGCAATGATAATTTATGGGCTTTTTTTTGCATAGCTCTCAAAAGAAGACACTTCATGTCAATATGGCATTGTGCATTTCTAGACGGGTGTAATAGCTACTTTGTCCAAAAACAGGCGAAAGCTTTATGCAAACAGAAGAGACCAGTATCAGTATAAATGGAAAATATCATATCCCACCGTTTTTCCAAAATTGTCAAAGTTTATGTTATTTATCTCTGTAACTTCCAACACTGAACAGATTGTCTGATATCTAGCAGGTTCTCAATTAAACAGTTCCCCAAAGTGGCTTTGAACAATAGTGCCTCTATGATGTAAGGAGTCAGAAGGCTGGGGTAATGGTGTTGGTTCAGCCTTTGTCATTAGAGATCCGTTTCCGAAGAGTTTCTTTTCTTGTAGCCCTTGTTTTTTTTCTTTAAGCTCTTCTATAAAAGTAACACATGCTAGCAGACATTTTATGCAGATAAGAAAAAAGAGGAAAAGAGAACTCAAACCAATGCCAGAGTTATCCATTATTATCATTTTGGTCTATTTCCTTCCAGACTGATACCCTCAGGAGCAAGAAGTTTATCCATTATTGCTGGTTCTCAAGCCCGTAGCATAGTGCCTGGTTCGTTGAGGGCTCTCAGTTCATGTTTTTTGAAATGAATCAAACTGAACATTTAAGGCTGACCCAATGTATGAGTCCATGTGACAGATCTAGTGGTCTCAGAGGGGCAAGGCTAGTAACCTTGGAGTATTCAAGCAAAGCAGTGGTAATGTGAGCACAGGAGGAAGGGATCCACTTTGCTTCAGTAATTCACATTTTCTCAAAGAAGGAAAAAAGATGAACTAAAGGCCCCTTCCCATCTTCCACATGAGGCCATAAGTGGGTTGGGGTTTATATCTTGATTTCATTACTTATAACTGTGTGAACTTGGGCAGTCTCAAATTCTTACTGCCTGAAATACTGAATTAGTAAGTAAGACCTACTTCATACATTATTGAAAATATTGAAGTCAAGTCATATATGGGAATTATGTGATTGTAACAAGCCCAAATGAATGGGCAAAGAAGTGTTCCCGGGAAGCAATTCTGCACATTGTGCCCAGACATCCTCACACCTTTGTCACAGGCTTTCTTCTTACTTAACTATTAGTTCAAATAATATTTGTTGATTTCCCATTATTCACAAAGGGTGATTCTGGGGGAAAAAGAGGAAAGTACTGTGTTACTTTTTCTGGAGTCCTTTTTTTCAGAGTTCATAGAAAGTTGCATTATTATCCTAGGGTGTTTTTATTTGATGATAACATGCTGTAAAGTCTCCTCAGAGACAAATTAATTTTTCCAAACAGTGATAGAAAACTTGTACCCTTTTATTCCTTCCTTGACGTGGTATCATTTTACTGCCATCTAGTTTTCAACTAAATGGCTCCAGCGTGGAGATCTACATATAATTTCCCCCTTCCTTCTTAATGATGAAGTATAATGTTCCATTAGGTGAGACCGAATGAAAAGAACTCTGCCCCTCTGCCAGTAGTTGTAGCTCAAGAACAAAAATAACTCTTGCAGACAGACAGACATATGGGCGGGAGGAGAGAGTGGTTAGCAAATGTTTAGGTCAGTCTCTTCAATAACGGCATTGCTTTTGATTTTCAGAAAAGCATAGATTATGTAAGATCATTGGCCTTAGCTAGGGAAAAAAGAGTGCGTGAACTTCACTCAGAAAGGGCTTGAGGGCAGGAATACGCTTTGTGAATTTTTGGCATTTGGTTCAGCATTAGCGACGTATGACTTAACTGACCTTTCCTGGGAGTTTACCATGTGTCAGATACCATGCTGAGCAGCTACATCTCACTTAATTCTCACAGTAAGTTTATGAAGTACTTACTACCCTTATCTTTGATTTACAGAGTAAAGGAAATGAGGCTTAACAGAGGCCATGGGACTTCCTCGAGGTCACACCGATAGTAAGGACGGTGGTAAGACTCAAACCTGTATTTTTGCTTTTAAGCTGCTATGTAATTTTACTAGAACACAGTGCTCAGGAACCGAACTGTATGTATATGTTTGTTCATTCACCTCATGCACAGTTACGGAGAGTACACTTTATGCAAACACTATGCTAGGAATGAAATAATCATTTTTTTCTTTTCCTTTGTTGAGCTCCTAAATTACTGTGGCTTGAAAGTCCGCCGTACTCCTAGTTCCTCCAGTTTTTCCATTTATAACAAGTGCACACTGGTATTCTCTGGGGAGCTCAGGAATACATAAGACAAAGGGAGCATAAGTGTGCAACACAGGGGGCACACCAGGCTCGTGCAAGCTGGTATTTGTGGGGGAGTGAGGAAAACTGCCAACAAGAACAGAGTGCCCCCCAGGCCCCAGCGACTCCTCCATCTAAGCAGAGTAATGGGAGTGGGAAAAGGGCATGGCGAGGACTGGGCATAGATTCCTCTTTCTAGCTCTTTGTGCTTTTTCTGCATGCACATTGGATGTGGGAAGGCACCACTGATGCTGTTCATGGGCCATCATTATTCTCTGTGTTGTTCAAAGAGAGGCAAAAAGAATCCAGGATGCAACAGAGAGGTCTCTTTTTTATCACTTTACTGGGAATGTGAGAGTTCTCTGTACAACAGGAGAAATGAATGCTATAAATTATTTGCAAAGCATTTTAGAACAAAGGAGATAAATATATGAACACGAATGCATGACATGATTGCTGGCTAATAGCTCAGCTGGAGTTAAAGCATAAGCGTTTTTGAATGTTATACAAGTGGTCTTCAAACTTTGTGTATCATGCATCTGTATCAGTAACAAAATTAAACATGAACTCCTAGTTAGAACACAACATGCATGTGTTGATAAATTATACATAAACAATAACGCATATTAGGTATATACAGTGCACAAAAGTTGACATTAGAAATGGAGACTATGAAGTATAAAGTTACAATATTTCCTTTCACATTATCTGCACATGTCACTTTGACATCCACAGGCTTTAGTAGGAGGCTCTCAAATTTTAATGAGCATTGGAATCACCTGAAAGTCTTGTTAAACCACAGAACCCTGGGCTCTGTCCCTCGAGTTTCCAGTTCAGTGGGTCTGGTCTGGGGTCTGGTATTTCGATTTCTAATAAGTTCCCAGCTGATTCAGGAACGACACTTTGTGAAGCAATGGGGTAGCTTGTTACAGCCATACCCTTTAGGGAAGGCATCCAGCATCCAAGAAAAGAAATAATAATGCCAGCATTCTAGTGGTAAGGCTGATATTTAAAGCAGGTGACCCTACGGAGCATCCCCAAATCATTTGCACAGCTGCAAATCTGACTCTGTTATGCAAAAGGGTAGCTTCAGGAAAAGTCCCAGTACATTCCAGGCACTTGGAAAGAAAAATGATTTTAGATAGCATCCAGGATACATGTTAGGGAAATCTTAGCAAGTAGGTCCAAATATGCACACCTTAGCTCAAACTTCAGCAGATGGAAGACCATGGGAGGTTCTAGGACCACAGTGATATGGCATCCCGCAGCACGAGCGCCCCTGGGAAGTCAAGCATTGCTTGGCAATTCTTCTGAGAGGCCTCCTGAAGGGTGTGCATTCAAGTTGCAAATCCTATTTCGTTGGCGCTCCAGGTTTTACTGGGCAAGGTTTTATCCTAATTTTAAAAACATCTTGTTTTATCAATTTTACTTCGTTGTGGCCTTCTTTCATTTCCTGTCCTATAACTCATGTCACAACACCCTTAGAATGAACTGACACCTTACTGCAAATCAAAGGAAAAGCAGCAACACCCACGTTACAAATTTGTACATGAGTTAACAAAGAGCCCCGCAAAGTGGGTCCACTGGAAAGTGGCACTGTTCCAGGCGAGGGCAAGGGCAAGGGCAAGGGCAAGAACAATAAACTGAGAGGCTCTCTGACTCCTGTTCTGAACAAGTCACTTACAGGGGTGCTCATTTCGAAGCAAGTGGGAAAGAGAGAGAATGCACAAAGGCATATTCTAGCCCACGCTACTAAAATTCCAGACATCCATAACAGATACCCGGTATGCCCACAGCTAACAAAAATCACTTGGAGGATGTGAGGCTGCAACATCGTCTAGAGACTGCAGTCTCAATGAGCAGGTATAAAGACGGCTCCTGTCTGTCTTTGTTAAAGGTAAAAATCCTTGTTCTCTTCGGACCTGCTGTAAAGAGCACCTGTACCGGGGGTGGGAAACGTCGTTCAGCAGAGTGTAAACAGGGAAATTGGGAAAGATGATCTAGGCAGGAAATGAAAGAATAATAGAAAAGAGCCTGGTTGACAGTAGAACAGAGGGAAAGGACCAATAGGGGACAAATCTGCGTGGGTACGTGTGGGAACTTAATTGCGTTTCACTCGTGGAAGGTTCCACGTGCTGGATGCCAAAACTGCCATGAAACGTGCTAGGGAATACAGCCTGTTTTTCCCAAGGATTGAAGTTGGGCAGGAATTAATTTCTGTTCGGTTTTTACACTATCATTTCTCTTTGTCTTGTTTCTGTTTTTGTTTCTAAACACTGCAGTTTCACTTCTTTAAAGAATGCCATTTCTTTTCCAAGTTGACTACTTGGACTACTGTGTGCTTAAGTTAACTTCCAAAACATGAATATGTGAGGTCTCCAAACAGTATACACAAATTCATTTCCTTCTACTTGAGTTATGGAAGGCAGTTTCCTTTGCAATTTAAACATGTAGTCTAATTAAAGATACAAATCTTGAAATGTTGTTTTTCTCTCTCCGCTATGTCCTTGCTTTTATACACACGCGCATACATTCACACAGACACAGACAGGCACACACACACACACAAACACAATTTTTTTTTGTTAGGTCAAGCACACAGTGTTCTACCAGAAAGGAATAATGTCAAATAAAAATAATAGCAGGGATAAAGAAAAATAATCACTCTGTCTACGTGGAGCTAAGAGGAAGACTTAGAAAACAAAGAATAAAAGCGTGTTCTTTTTTTTTTTTTAACTTATCACTGTATCATAAACATTTTCCCATTTTAAATAATTTCAACGTGGTAATGTGGAGGAAAAAAATAGCAACTCACGGAAGAGGAAATATGAAAGGCTAATAAATACGTGAAAAAATACTTGACCTAATTAGTAATCAGGAAAATGCAAATTTTTTAAATCAGCGAGATACATTATTTCATTCCATTAGATTAGAAAAAGAGGTCTGAAAATGCCAAGTGTTTAAGAGGACATTGGGTAACGTATCAATGCAAAGATCAACCGATAAAAGCAATGGAGAACAACTTGAAATGTCAAGTACTATGAGAGCTGTGCATCTTTAAGATCTACCACTCCTGTGTCTATCCTCCAGACTCCAGTTCAATAGCATTTCCTGTGCTAATGGAAACATTCTGTGCTGAAAGGTATGATAGCTCCTAGTTTCATGTGGCTATTGAGCGCTTGAAATCGGCTACTGTGACTAAGGAACTGTGGTTTTTATTTTAATTATGTAAGTTTAAATTTCTGTGTCTCTAGAAATATATACATAGGCCAATTTTAACATAGAATTACCAGAACAGGCTGTATTCATTTTTTTGACATTTTGCTAATTTATAGTGCGTACAATTCTATATTTCCATGTGTTTCTTTCAACCACGAGCAGAGTTGACTATTTTCCCTCATGTTTGCTTCTGCCAACTGTCCGTCCATACCCATTGCCTATTTTCAGCTAAAGTCTCTGCTCTAAATCCCAGGTAATATTTATCTTTTTTCTTCTGGTGCTGCTTCCTAGCAATTTTATACACTCCTTGATTTCTTTTAGTTTGTATCCTCTAAAACTTCAGAACAATTTTTTCCCATTGTATTTTTTTTTTCAACGTTTATTTATTTTTGGGACAGAGAGAGACAGAGCATGAACGGGGGAGGGGCAGAGAGAGAGGGAGACACAGAATCGGAAACAGGCTCCAGGCTCTGAGCCATCAGCCCAGAGCCTGACGCGGGGCTCGAACTCCCTGACCGCGAGATCGTGACCTGGCTGAAGTCGGACGCTTAACTGACTGCGCCACCCAGGCGCCCCCTCCCATTGTATTTTTCAAAATGCATGAAAATATGTCTTCATTTTTACTTCCGGCTTTTTGTTTGAAGGTTAAAACAATTTTAGGTGAGACCAACGGGTGCAACTAGATAAAAACCAAACTACTATTAAAACAAAAGAAACATGCAAACACTGCACTGCATTGAGTAGCACAGACAAATATGTTTGTAAAATACAAATTGCTCATTCAGGTCATAAGGGAACAGTCCACTGAGAGGAGGTGTAGCAAGATTTATCGCCCATTTACTGAGTGCCTCTTTTATTTTTAATGATTATATGTTTTTCCTTTCTGAAATTTTTTTGAATTCTTCTCCAGGCATGCTTGGTCTTTTTACATACTCTATTTGTTCTCATGTTTTCAAGTCTTCTGTGTCTTTGATAATTTAAGACACCCTTCCTCTAAGTCATTATCAGGCAATGCTTTTTAGAAAAAAATTTTTTAATGTTTATTTATTTTTGAGACAGGGAGAGACAGAGTGTGAGCATGGGAAGGGCAGAGAGAGAGGGAGACACAGAATCTGAAGCAGGCTCCAGGCTCTGAGTGATTAGCACAGAGCCTGATGCGGGCCTTGAACTCATGAACCGCTAGATCACGACCTGAGCCAAAGTCAGACACTTACCTGACTGAGCCACCCAGGCGCCTCAGGCAATGCTGTTAACTAAGGCTCTTGGAGAATTCGATCCTACTATTTTCCATGTCTCTTGCACCTTTGCAAGATTCTTTCCTTGTGTGTTTCACAATTTAAGCGTGTGACCTCATATTCAGCAGGACTTTCTCTGTAGATATCTGAGATGTGTTGCTTTTGAGCTACAATGGCAGGGTAAAGCATGGTTATAATTTCTTAGAAGGCCAAATCAAGCAAGTGATCTCTTTGTGCTGGTTGTACACTTCCCCTGGATTCCCTTTTCACTAAACATGTAGCCCTTTGAAATTCTTGGTTTGTAGCAGAAGCTCAACCAGAAAACCAGTGGATGGTTTGAGGAGTATTTCTTTACATATTCCTTATTACAAAGGTATGAGGAGCAAATGGGAGTCACAGCAACTTGAAGCTGGTCACATGGTGCTGTCACCACTGAGGAACGAGGGCAGAGAGATGTTCCTGGGACCCAAGGGGAGAGAGTTGTATATGTCGGACACTCATGGGACATAACCACTTCAAAGGGATTGCACAGGGAGGGAAACAGGAAAATAAATATGCTGACCTCACTCTTCTCCTTCCTTCCCAACGCCTTCCTTGTTGGCTAAGCCCAGCTGGATGCCAGAGGAGAAGGGAGCCCAGTGATACAAGGTGGAGGTGGGTGAAAAGTCGATCTGGAGGGGCAAGGAACAGACAGCCAGCACATGACTTCATGGGAGTATCTCACCTCTAATTCCTGTCCCCACATGGCCTTCCGACTGGAAGCTCACCAGTAATGGAGCCAGCAAATTCCTTCAGGGAAGCCATTGGATCAGTCCATGCTGCCTACCACTTGGCTTTTTATTCCCTCTTCAGTAAAAAATTTTTAAAAATATTTATTTATTTGAGAGAGAGAGAGACAGAGAGAGAGAGAGAGAGAGAAAGGGAAATGGAGTGCCAGAGGGGGAGGGGGCAGAAAGAGAGGAAGACACAGAATCTGAAGCAGGCTCCAGGCTTTGAGCTGTCAGCACAGAGCCCAACGCAGGGCTCAAACCCACAAACTGTGAGATCATGACCGGAGCTGAAGTCGGACACTTAACCGATGAGCCACCCAGGTGCCCCTATTCCCCCTTCATGTTTGACTTTAGGGACTTCTCTTTCCTACAAGATGAGTTACACATTTAAAAGGGTGTTTGCTTGTTGTAGCTTACACAACTTAGTTGTCTTGTATGCCCTTAGAGTTTTCTAACCAAGTGTATGGCCAGAAGTGAAACACACAAATTATCCTGCCCAATCTGACACAGACTCTCTGATGTAGATATCCTTGTTATTTTAAAGATGGAGAAAGATGAGGATGGGTTACTTTCACATGGATCACAGAACTATTAAGCTGGGACTTGAATACTGCTTCCAAAGTCCAGGCTTTTAATACTGACTACACTAAACACTGAATGCAGGCATGCTGTGTGCCTGCTGTTTTGTGGGGGGGAATAAAGTAAAGAAGGAAGGAAGGAAGGAAGGAAGGAAGGAAGGAAGGAAGGAAGGAAGGGAGGGAGGGAGGGAGGAAGGAAGGAAGGAAGGAAGGAAGGAAGGAAGGAAGGAAGGAAGGAAACAGTAACAAATTCAAGCAATATTAGGTCATCTGTGAGATTAACAATGAAGCTCCAAAAAGAAAAGAAAAGATAAATAGGCTAAAACACAAAAACACCAGAAATTCCTTAATAAAAGGACTGGCATTAAAGTATTACAGATTGCAGGTGTGAATGTGATATGGTTTATTCCACAGAAACTATCATTAAGAGAGGAAAAAAGTTAAGTCTTGATCATTTATTTTCCTTTGGATCATACAAGACCATGAAATAAAAAATTCTGATTTCAGATTATCTGAGCATTTACAACTGTACCATGACCATGTTGTTTTAAAACAGAATCAAAAGCCTCCGAGTAAATGAAATGGTTCATGCACATCAATGAAAGAAGAAAGCAACATTTAAAAGTCCAGAAAACCCTCAATTTGAATTCAGAAGCAGGTGTTAGGAGTCGATGTGGAGCACAAAGAACAAATTCTATTTCCAGATTATGTCAAATCAGTTCAAATAATTTCTTCCCATGTAGAAGAAATTAAAAGTGAATATATGTTAGGTATATTGGGTCATTTTTATTCTAAAACTTTTGTTTTACAAAAACAAAAAATTCTGCTTTGTTGAGAAATTAGCAAAGACAAAGGAGGAAAAAAAAGGATATGCAGTAATACATACTCTCCTTGAAAGGCTAAATAATCAAGAAAATGTCAGAGGTAGCAAATATAGCCTAAAAATTGGATGATTTTGGAAAGATGTTCAGATAATATTACTGACTTTGAAAGAAATAATCACAATTAATAGAAAAAAGGGAGTTAAAAAAAGAAAAAAATAGGAATTTTTCTTAATGTGTACATTTTAACATATCATTTTGGAAACTTTTTTATTGGGTAAATGTATCTGGATTGCTTACATTAGACCACACTATCAACATTTTTTGATCACCGTAAAGCACATTTTATTGAATGTTGGGGTAATTTGTTTTAGAATATACCTTGAAAGTAAGGAAAGTGAATTTTGTAAATAAGAGATAAAGGGATGCTTTAATTTTTCAAAACTATTTGAAAAAAGGTTCATACCCAGATTCTAATTAACGAGGAAGGGTCAAGTTTGTAAGGTATCAAACATGGAGTTGGGTACTGTTTGGGGTTCACTGATAAGCTTAATCTAAGGATGTCAGGTTAGCAAATACATTTCTAAAAGAAAGTACATTTGAACTAGATGATACCTAATTGGAATACTAGAAAAACTGTCTTAAAACTTAAAAAGTAAAAGATCTTAATGTGTTTTTTTTTTCATGTTTATGTATTTATTTTGAGAGAGAGAGAGAAAGAGCACAAGCAGGAGAGGGGCAGAGAGAGAGCAGGAGAGAGAGAATCCCAAGCAGGCTCTGCACTGTCAGGGTGGAGCCCAAAGTGGGGCTCAATCCCACAAACTGAGAGATCATGACCTGAGCTGGAATGAAGAGTTGGATGCTCAACTGACTGAGCCACCCAGGCACCCCCAAAGTGAAAGATTTTAGGTTAACAGTAAACAACAGTATACTAACATGTAATGGGCTAATTAATTCAATATTAATAACTGCTTAACATAATGAGAAGAAATCAAGATGCAATATTTCAACAAAGTACAGAAGAAGCATACTGTATTATAATGACTTAAAAAGATCAGGAGTTGCATGAAAAAATCCCTTTGTTCTTATTAGCCAAGTGCTGATCTGAAATACTTTTTCTGAATACTTGATGTCTAAAAATGAATTGAAGCACATTCTATGGTTCTGATATAGCCTGACTTCCATAAAAATCCTTGAGACACAGTGTGTTTCTGTAGAGAGTAATCTTTTTCTATTTTAATACTGTGTTGGCAGAAGGGGGCACATTCTTGAATGAGGGTGACACATAAATAGAAAGCCCAATACAGAGACTAGGTGGTAACGACTGGGGTTTCAACAAAATAAAATATCAGCTCAGTGAGCACTCAACTTGGGAAATTGCTGCTATGATTTTATTCTGGTGTAATGGCTTTAGAAAATACTATTTTATAGGTTTAGGCCATTTCATTTCATAAAAAAAATTTTTTTTAGTGTTTATTCATTTATTTTTGAGAGAGAGAGTGCGAGTGGGGGAGGGATAGATAGGGATACAGGATATGAAGCAGGCTCCAGGCTCCGAGCTGTCAGCAGAGAGCGTGACACGCGGCTCGAACCCACAGACCACAAGATCATGACCTGACCCAAAGTCAGATACTCAACCAGCTGAGATACTCAACCAACCAGGTGCACCTAGTTTATTTCATTTCTAATATATCTAAAAATGCATTTGCTTTACAAAATGAGGAATGTTCTATATTATGGACTAGATGTATGTGTCCCCTCAAAATTGATATGTTGAAGCCCCAACACCCAGTGTGATGGTATTTGAAGATATGGCTTTGGGAGGTTAGTCAAATTAGATGAGGTCCTGAGGGCAGTGCCTTCCTTGGTCTACATTTGTGCCCTGAATTGAAAAGCCAGCAGAGAGCCTATTGTCTCTTCCTCTCTGCCATGTAAGGACACAGTGAGAAGGGAGCCATTTATTAGCCAGGAAAAGGGCCCTCACCAGAACCCAACCATTGTGGGATTTTGATCTTGGACTTCCACCCTCCAGAGCTGTGAGAATCAATTTCTTGTCTCAGAACCCTTCTATGACACCTTTTTATGGCAGCCACAGCAGACTAAGAGTTCTGTTAAAAAGGGAGGGTTGGGGGCGCCTGGGTGGCTCAGTCGGTTGGGCGGCCGACTTCGGCTCAGGTCATGATCTCGCAGTCTGTGAGTTCGAGCCCCGTGTCAGGCTCTGTGCTGACAGCTCAGAGCCTGAGGCCTGTTTCAGATTCTGTGTCTCCCTCTGTCTGACCGTCCCCTGTTCATGCTCTGTCTCTCTCTGTCTCAAAAATAAATAAATGTTGAAAAAAAAAATTAAAAAAAAAAAGGGAGGGCTGCGTTTTTTCAAAAATGTGTAAAAGATTAAAAAAAAGTTCTATAGAAATAGCCCAGATTAATAGAAGCTAAAGAGTCATAACATGGGGTACCTGGGTGGCTCAGTTGGTGAGCATCCTGCTCTTGATTTTGGCTCAGGGTATGATCTCATGGTTGTGAGATCGAGCCCCGTATCAGGCTCTGCACTGACAGTGGAGCCTTCTTGGGACGGTCTCTTTCCCTCTCTCTCTGCCCCTGATCCCCTCAAAATAAATAAATAAACATTTAAAAAATAGTCATAACACCTAAGTGCAATACCTGACCTAAATTAAAGGCTGTACTGAAAATTTCAGGCAAAAGTGCTATAAACAACAGTTACTAAGGTCAACTGACAAATACGGAATATGGATAGATTACATGATTATTATTTCCATGTACATTTGTGGTGTTGATATCTGTACTATGGTTATGGAATACACTATCCCTATTCTTAGGAAATTTCCACTTAATTATTTAGGTGTCAAGAGCCATGATGGATTCAACTTATCCTTGAATGATTTAGAAAAATAATCATATATTTAATTATATATATGGCAAGTGATAAAGCAAATAGGGTTAAGATATTTGTAATAAGTGAATAAAATATTTACAGTAGGTAGGTAGGTATTTGCACAAGCTTTATTTCTGTACCCTTTTTGTAAGTCTGAAATTATTTCTAAAGAAAAAATTTAGTAAAAATTATTTTATTTATGAAATTCACTTCAAAAGCAGAATTTAGGTTTGATTTGGGGTGGTATTCAGTAAATAGTATCAATCCCTGATGACAACAAATCAGGCACGATTGGCTTTGTTAGCATGATGTACCTCACTGCTGCATGATGTACCTCACCAGTCCTGAGGGTCTGTGGAAAAGCCTGGAGCCCTGGTACCCCACTCACCACCACTCCCCTCCGACTGAGGGAAAAGAGTCATTTCATTTCTGTGATCTTCTCTTTGCTTAATTATAAAAGGAAGAGATCAGATTTATTTCAAGTGCCTTCGTAGGGTTTAGTATAGATAACATGTGGGAAAGTACTTCATATTTCCTGATAGATTTAAGTCGGACAGAAATACAGCAGAGGCTACAATCAGGTTGGTCCTGAGCACTTTTCTGTGTGGCACAAGGAAGTAGGAAAAAAAAATCTCAAAAGACTAGCAAAGCTCCAAATGGACTGCTTTCTTTTGAAGGTAACATCCCTCCCCCCCTTAATAGGGAATGAATACATGCTCATAGAATATTTGGAAAGTAATTTTAGAATAAAGAAGACAAAAAAGTTACCTATAATCCCACATAGTAATAATTGACGTTCGTTGTATTTTTCAGGTGTTTTCTTAAGTAAATATATAATGTGTAAACCTCGCAAGTTTAGAATGAGTGAGATCATGTCATAAATAATATTTTGTAACCCGCTTTTAGAATAATGGTACATCGTGAACTTCTCCATGTTAGTACACCTACAGAATTCCACTGTATGGAAAACTTATATTCTTAAGTCCTTGCAAAATGCACAGCTATTTCCTTAGGATAAATTACTACAACTGAGATTTCCCCTGCAAGGGTAGGAATATTTTTAAGAAGTTTTATTGAGGTATAATTGACAAAAACTGTTTTTATTTAAGGTGTACAATGTGATGTTTTGATATATGTATACATTTAGGAAATGACGACCACAATCAATTCAAGCTAGTTTACATATCCATCACCTTGCATAGTTACCATTTGTGTGTGTGTGTGTGTGTGTGTGTGTGTGTGTGTGTGTGTGTGTGATGGGAAGATCTACTCTCTTAGCAAATTTCAAGTATATAAAACAGTATTAATGGTAGTCACCATGCTGTACATTTGTTCTTCTGAACTCATTCATCCTGCATAAATGAAACGTCATACCCTTTGACCCATCTCCCCGTTTCCCTTACCTCAACCCCTGGCAACCACCATTCTATTCTCTCCTTTTATGAATTTGACTTTTTTAGCTTCCAAATGTAAATGAGATCATGCAGTATTTGTCTTTCTGTGTGTGGCTTATTTTACTTAGCATAATGTTCTCTAGATTCACCCATGTCATTGCACATGACAAGATTTTCTTCATGTTAATGTTGGATAATATTCCATTTTGTATGTATACCATATTTTCTTTATCCATTCACCCATCCAAGGACACTCAGGTTGTTTCCACATCTCAGCTATTAGGAGTAATGCTGCAATGAATGGAGCGCAGATGTTTCTTTGAGATACCAGTATCTCAAAGTCCCCCCCCATAAGGGGGACTGCTGGATCATATGGTAGCTCTGTTTTTTAGTTTTTTGAAGAATCTCCATACTATTTTCCATAATGAAGCACAAATTTACATTCCCACTAACAATGCAGAGGGTTTTCCTTCTCCACATCCTCATCAGCACTTGTTACCTTTTGTCTTTTTGGATCTTTTATTTTATTAAATTTTTTTTTCAAAGTTTACATGTTTACATCTTATTGAGAGAGAGACACAGCGAGGGCGGGGGCCGCCCCGGAGGAGTAGAGCGAGAGAGAGACACAGAATCCAAAGCAGGGTCCAGGGTCTGAGCTGTCAGCACAGAGCCCAACGCGGGGCTTGAACCCAGGAACAGTGAGATCATGACCTGAGCGGAAGTCAGACACTTAACCAACCAAGCCACCCAGGTGCCCCTTGTCTTTTTGTTACTAGGCATCCTAACAGGTGTGAGATAATACCTTATTGTGGCTTGGGTTTGCATTTCCCTGATGACTAACATTTCTTTTTTATTTAAAAAAATTTTTTTTAACGTTTATTTATTATTGAGAGACAGAGGGAGAGTCCCTGATGACTAACATTTCTTAAAAGAGGACCTACACACGACCAATAGGTACTTGAAAGGGAGGAATAAATTTAAGGCTTTTGATAAATGTTGCTAAGTAGTCGCCCATCAAGCTTAAACTAATTTATGTCCTGTACCAGCCATTTCTGACAATATATGTATTTCCCAATTTTTTTCAATCTTTGGCTCTAATTTGCATTTCTTTGCTTACTTCAAACTAGGAAAAATTTCCATAACCTTTCTGATCATTTTATTTCTTCTTTAATGATTTGGGATTTCATGTCCTCAGTTTTTTTCTTTTCTTTTTTTTTTTCCCTCAAGTGTTTTTGTTGTACTAATTTGTAAAAGTAAATTATTAACTTATTTCTAAAACACTTGTTGAAATATTTTTCATAGTATGTTTGTCCTTCAATTGCTAAACAGCTACAGAAATTAATTGATAAATACATTAATTATGTAATTATTTAATACAGAAAACATATTTTTAAAAATAATTTTTTAATGTTTATTTATTTTTGAGAGAGAGAGAGTGCGAGTGGGGGAGGAGCAGAGAAAGAAGGAGACACAGAATCTGAAGCAGGCTCCAGGCTCCGAGCTGTCAGCACAGAGCCCGACGCAGGGCTCAAACTCATGAACCATGAGATCATGACCTGAACCAAAGTCAGGCGCTTAACTGACTGAGCCACCCAGGCGCCCCAGAGTATTCAAATTTTCAAATGTTCTCAAAAGTCCCTAAAATCTTTTTCAATTTTTCTAAACCAAAAGTCAGTGAAAGCTCATACAAGGTGTTAGGTCTCCTTTGTCTCTTCTTACTCTAGAACAGTCTCTTACCTTTTTCCCCCAAGACATTAGCTTTTTTGGAAGAGATTGGGTCAGCTGTCCAGTAAGATATTTCACATTCTGAATTTATCTGTTTCTATGTGGTTATTTCACTTGCATATAGAAATGTAAAATTTTCACATAGCAAATGTATACAACATTTTATTGATGGTCACTGGCTTGGGTTCATTTTTAGAAAGGCCTTTCCCAACCTTAATTATGTAAATGTGTATCTCTATTATTTTCCGATACTTTTATCCCTTCAGTTTTAAACCCAAATCTGTATTCCATCTTATTATGGCAAATGTGTGAACAGATTTTATAGTAGATTTACCATGGTACATGTAAGAAAGAAATGATTAGGTGATGGTGTTGACAACCAATTTTGTGTGTCATATTAACACAAATAAATGTTTTTTTTAATGCAACAAGAAATTGTGAGGATAACTCGATTGCAGTGTCATATATTTACTTTGTCAAGTTTCAGATATTCAGATATCAAACAAAAACTGCATGAAAGAGAGAGAAAGATTGGGAGTCAAATACAAAATAATCAGTATTTAATTGTAAGTGGGCAGTTATTCTATTTCATTATTTTCCCTCCAAAGACTTGCTAGTGTCTTTCAAAACTGTAGTTTATAATTCTGATCATAGTGAATGATGATTTCGAATATAGTTCATTGAAATAAAAATGAGAAGAGGAAACAGAACCATCATCTCCAAACTTACCGCTTATACAGAATGCAAATTGCAATGGATATATCAGTGAAGAATTTCCATCACCATTTAAGTGACTCGATTCTTACTAGTACATTTAGATGATAATACTTCCTATATCTTCATAATTTGCAGTGAGGCTCTTTCTGACAGGATTGTCCTAATCATTATATTAAATTTAGCTCACTTTATTTATTTATTTTTTAAATTTAGCTCACTTTAAAGGAGAATTAAATTATCTCTTTATCATGAAACATCTTGAATTATATTTACCTGTTTTTAATATTGGATTTGGCTTACTGAAGGGTAATAGCCAATGATGGAAAGTGCTTTTTAAGGTAGAAAGCTTTGAAATTTCTATGTGTGCCAACACTGAGAAGCTGTGGTCTATTATCTCAGAAAACCTGATTTTCAAAATGTCTGCTTACCGGAAAGCTAAAATGAAAAAGAGAAATAATATCAAGCTTTGGTGAGAAGAATTTCTACACATTGATTTGGGGAGGGTAATAGGTATTGTCCCTTTACAAAAACTGTGGCTACAAAAACTCACGCTAAACATGTACCTATCCTATGATCCATTTTACTCCTAGGCATTTACCCAAGAGAATCAAAAGCCTATATTCACCTCTATATCTGTCAGTATTTGCCTTATGTACTTAGATGCTCCAGTGTTGGGCACATAGATATTTATAATTGTTATATCTTCTTGGTGGATTGATCTCTTTGTCATTATGTATTGCTCTTCTTTTTCTTCTGTTACAGTCTTTGTTTTAAAGTCTATTTTGTGTGATAAGTATTGCTAACCTGGCTTTTTTGTTTTAACTTCCATTTACATGGAGTATCTTTTCCCATTCCTACACTTTCAGTCTGTGTGTGTCTTTTGGTCTGAAGTGGGTCTCTTTTCGGCAGCATATAGAAAACATCAATAAAACAGGAAGCTGGTTCTTTGAAAAGATAAAAAAAAATTGAGAAACTTTTAGCTAGGCTCATCAAGAAAGAGGACTTAAATCAGAAGCAAAAAAGGAGAAGTAACAATTGACACTATAGAAATACAAAGGATTATGAGAGACTACTACAAAAATTGTATGCCCACAAATTGGACAACCTAGAAGAAATGGATAAAGTCCTAGGAAAATACAGTTTGCCAAATCTGAATCGTGAAGAAATAGAAAATATGAATGTACCAATTACTAGTAATGAAATTCATTTGGTAACCAAAAAACTCCTAAGGAAGCAAAACCCAGGAGCAGATGTATTCACAGGTGAATCCTACAAAACATTAAATGAAGAGTTAATACCTGTTTTCCTCTATTAAAAAAAATAGAAGAGGATAGAAAGCTTCCAAATATATTCTATGAGGCCAGCATTACCCTGATGTCCAAACCAGACAAAGCCACCACAAAAAAGAAAACTACAGGCCAGTATTCCTGATGAACATAGAGGCAGAAATTCTTAAGATATTAGCAAACTGCATTCAACAGCACATTTAAAAGATCATTCACCACGATCAAGTGGGATTTATTCTGGAGATGCAAGAATATTTCAGTGTCTGCAAACCAATATATACATAATACATGATATATCACATTAACAAAATGAAGGATAAAAATCATATGGTCATCTCAAAAGATGCAGAGAAGCCATGTGACAAAATTCAACATCCATTCATGATAAAATTTCTAAACAAAGTGGGTTTAGAGGGAACATATCTCATCATAATCAAGGCCAGATGTAACAAGCCTACAGCTAATATCATAGTTAATGGTGACCAATTAAGAGCTTTTCCCCTAAGATCAGAAATAAGACCATGATGTCCACTCTCCCTACTTTTATTCAACATTAGTAGTGGAAATCCTAGCCATAGCATTCAGACAATAAAAAAAATAAAAGGAATCCAAATTGGTAGGGAAGAAATTAAACTGTCACTATTTGCAGGTAACACGATGCTATAAATAGGAAATTGTAAGACTCTACCAAGAAACTATTGGAAGTAATAAATGAATTCAGTGAAGTTTCAGGGTATAAAGTTAATATAAAAAAAATCAATTGCATTTCCATACACTAATAATGAAGTAGCAGAAAGAGAAATCAAGAAAACAATTCCTTTTACAATTGCCAAGAATAAACCTACTCAAGGAGGTGAAAGATCTGTACTCTAAAAACTATAAAGCAATGATGAAAGAAATTGAAGATGACACAAAGAAAAGGAAAGACATTCCATGCTCATGGATTGGAAGAATTAATATTGTTAAAATACCCATACTATCCAAAGCAATCTGTGCATTTAATGCAGTCACTATCAAAATACCAATACTATTGTTCACAGGATTAGAATAAATAATGCTAAAATTTTTATGGAAACACAGAAGACCCCAAATAACCAAAGCAATCTTGAGAAAGAAGTACAAAGCTGTAGGTATCACAACCCTAGATTTCAAAGTACACTACAAAGCTACAGAAATCAAAACCGTATGGTACTGGCTCAGAAATAGACACATAGATCAATAGAACAGAATAGAAAGTCCAGAAATAAACCCATGCTTATATGGTCTATTATTCTAGGACAAAAGTGGCAAGAATATACAATGGGGAAAAGACAATCTTTTTGATAAACGGTTTTAAGAAAACTGGACAGTTACATGGAAAATAATGGAATTGGATCACTTGCTCACACCATACACAAAAATAAGCTCAAAACGGATTAAAGATCTAAATGTGAGACTTGAAGTTATAGAAATTCTAGTAGAAAACATAAGTAGTAATCTCTGACATTGGCCTTAGCAATATTTTTCCAAATATGCCTCCTAAGGCAAGGGAAACAAAAGTGAAAACAAACTATTGGGATACAGCAAAAGCAAAAAGCTTTTGCACAGCCAAGGAAACCATCACCAAGATGAAACAGCAACCTACTGAATGGGAGAAGATATTTGCAAAGGATATATCTGATATGGGGTTAATATCCAAAATATAAAAAGAACATATACAACTCAACAGTAATTAATCAAATAATCCAATTAAAAATGTGCATAGAAACTGAGTATACCTTTTTGCAGAGGAGACATACAGATGGCCAACAGACACATGAAAGGATGCGCAACATCACTAGTCATCAGGGAAATGCAAATCAAAACCACAAAGAGATATCATCTCACACTTTTCAGAATGGCTATTATCAAAAAAGACAAGAAATAACAAGTGTTGGCGAGGATGTGGAGAAAAAGAAACCCTTGTGCACTGTTGGTGGGAATGCAAACTGGTGCAGCCACTGTGGAAAACAGTATGGAATTCCTCAAAAAGTTAAAAATAGACATCATATAATATAGTGATTCCACCATTGAATATTTCCCCGAAAAAACCTGTAAACATGAATTCAAAAAGATATATGCACCCCTACATTTATTGCAGCATTAGTTACAATAGCCAAGATATGGAAGCAACCTGTGTCCTTCTGGATAAAGAAGATCTGGTATACATCATAGATATGTGTGTGTGTGTGTGTGTGTGTGTGTGTGTGTGTGTGTGTGTAACTTAGCCATAAAAATAATGAGATCTTGCCATTTGTGACAACATGGATGGGGCTAGAGGACATTATGCTAGTGAAATAAGTCAGAGAAAGACAAATACCATATGATTTCACTTATTATGTGGAATTTAAAAGACAAGACAAATGGGCAGACAAAGCAGAAACTGACTCATAAAGAGAGAACAAACTGGTGGTTCCCAAAGGTGAGGGGATGGGCAGAATGGGTGAAGCTGAGTGCGAGATCCAGGCTTCCATTTATGGAATCAGTAAGATCAGGGGATGAAAGCTACAGCATAGGGAATATAGTCATTGGTATTGTAATGGCATTGTACAGTGACAGATGGTGGCTGTACTTCTGGTGAGCACTGCATAACATAGAGATTGGTCAGATCACCATGTTGTGCACCTGAAACTAATGGAATGTATATCAACTATATACTTCAATTAAAAAATCAGAGGAAGAGAATTAGCTGTACATGTGGTTTAGGAAATAATGCATACGTATTAGGTTTATCAACTTTTAAAATTCAGAAATCCATAAGAAATGTTAAAGCAGAAGGAAAAAAGAGCTTTGTAATTAATTGCTTGGGACAGTTATGTCTAGAACTATGATTTCTCTCCTCTTTTCTACTCTTCCCACGGATGCCTTCAGGCGTTTCACACTAAGTGAAGTTTATCATGTGATTCTTCATGCACCAGGCTTTGAACGGTGTATTAGAAAGCTTAGATATCAGTTTGACAAACCAGACAGAGATATTCTTCCTATGATCATTTCTTTTATGGGTCCTCCATAAAATTCAAGAGTCTAACACTTAAATCATATTTCGGTGAAGGAATTCCCATCATAATCTAGAGGAAATGGTTTGCAATGTAACTTTTTTTGGGATCTGACCTAATCCAGGGATAGAAGTTAGAGAAACTCATGGCTAACATATTTCTGGGATATTTCTCTTGAATATAAATGATTTTAGCTAAGCTTCTAGTGAGAAATAAACTCAGAAAATCCAAAGTGTACATCCCCACAGGTACAGTAAAACTTACCCAATGAGTGGCAATTGAGTGGTTAATAGGTTTCCTATAACTCTGTATCTTAAACTGTTATTTTAAGCTGACACATAATTGCATATTCCCCCACCAGTCTTCTGGTGAAAGGCTAGGACCTTCTCTTTAACTGTGGAGTTCTCCATCTGGCAAAAACCACACTCGCAATATGGCATCTCCAATTCCCCGTTTCAGTTTCTCTAAAGTGCATCAGAACTTAAAGACACTTGTGATGTCTAGACTCTTCCTAGAATTTAATGATTATTGTTCATAGCCTTTTATAGTTATCTTGTCCATACCTAATCTGATAATAAGTTTTTTCTTATCCGCTCACTGTTACGGTCACTTTGTGAAGTTATTCAACGACTTAGTTTTTATACTAACAGCTCTCTTTTTTGCCCCTCCTATCCCATCATATTACCCAATCAAAATGACAGCATAAACATAAACAAGTTTTGAAACCAATATAACCTGACTCTTGATAAGCATACAATTTGATTGGTGGGGCAGAAGTCCAAGGCAAGTACTAGAAGATGCTTGCTAACGTGAGCGTTAATCAGTAGGTTTGACAGAGCGAATGGGGAGCTTCCCTTAATCCAGTGACTCAAGCAAGTGAGAGTCAATTAAAGTAATACTTATAGTCTGGACATGTAGACATTCTGTGCTTATTGACAGACTACACGCATACTTTATGTACATTGTTTTGAAAAGTAAAGTGTGTGGTATGAATCCCTTGCCTTGATGAGAAATGCCCCCCCTCTGCACAAAGATGAGTTACAGGAATAAGTGCAAGTAGGATTAAGATTTTCATCCTACTAGTTACTACTATTGCTGCTGCTGCTGCCGCCACCTCTGCCATGACCAGTGCACGTATTTGGTTTCTTTTATTGTGAGTGTCCATGGCAAGCCACACTGGAAGGAACACAATCACCCCGGTGATAACACATTCTCTTTTGCATCACGCTGTCCCTGATGCACACTGGATACCTCACATGGTTTCTCTCAGAGTTTTCTATATTCCTAATCTCTTCACTATGACCACCACCCCTTACTCCTAACTGAGGTTTGCCCATGGAAATCGGAACCGTCTTCCTTTTACTGCTCTGGCTACAAGCTTCTCTGTCTTCAAACTTGGCCCTCCTCCAAGATTATGGACCACTCTTTTTCTCTTCCTTTATGTCTACTGAAGACATTACCTTTCCAAAGAGACTGGTGGACTCCAGCTTGGAAAGCCTTGCTATGCAGAGCAAGACTATGTTGACTTTGAAAGTTATAAACTATCGTTTTTTTTTTCTTTTTTGCAACATAGAGACTTAAATTGGCACCAATAATAGTAATTTATGTCAGTCATGACTGTACCCCCAGGGCTTGTCTGCATGGACACCCCAGACAACTAAGTCTCTTTGAATCTTTTTTTTTTTTTTGATGTGTGTTATGTGCATTTTGATTTCCAGAGTTTCTTTTCCAGAAGGCTAGATTTTTGCTTTAAAAAAAAAAAAAACTGATGGGGCACCTGGGTGGCTCAGTCGGTTAAGCGTCTGACTTCATTCAGCTCAGTTCATGATCTCGCAGTTCATGAGTTCAAGCCCCGCGTCAGGTTCTGTGCTGACAGTTGAGAGCCTGGAGCCTGCTTCGGATTCTGTGTCTCCTTCTCTCTCTGCCCATCCCCCGCTTGCACTCTGTCTCTCTCTGTCTCTCAAAAATAAATAAAACCTTCAAAAAAATTTAAAAAAAAAAAAACGATACTAAGCTGTTCCACTGACAGTAACTGTCGACACAAATGCAACTACTTCTTGAGGCCACGACCTAAAAGGTGCCACAGGACCATTTAATCTCCATAAAGGAGGATATGCAGCTTCCTATCTGCTGTGGAAAGAAGGTGAAAACCTACCTCACCTAAAAGCCATATGAATTTATTTAAGTTTGTTTTTTTTCAATATATGAAATTTATTGTCAAATTGGTTTCCATACAACACCCACTGCTCATCCCAGAAGGTGCCCTCCTCAATACCCATCACCCACCCTCCCCTCCCTCCCACCCCCCATCAACCCTCAGTTTGTTCTCAGTGTTTAAGATTATTTAAGTTTTAAGTGAAAAGGAATAGGAATGTGAAGAAGTCTTATTTCAGGAGATTTAGGGTTGAAGCTAGATTAGCCTTTTCTGTCATTTAATAAGCAACTTTCATAGACAGCTTTTTTAAGCTGACCATATATCTTGCTCTTTGATTATGATGGTTAACTGGAGAGGTGTAGGTAGCATTTTTCCAGAAGGAAAATGCCTGGGGTAAGTAAGAGTAGAATCAATCCTCCCCCAAACATTCATCCATGTTTCTTGCAGCCATTATTCCAACCAGGGGATCCACTGCATATATAGCATGCCAACTGGGGGTGGGCAACTAATGCACCCACTTTTGTCCTGACAAGAGAAGTGTGCACATTTGTCATGTGTCTTTCTACTCAGTGCTGTAACTCAGGACCTGGGTAATAAGCATGTGCTTCCAGGCACCACAAGACTTGTAGGTACACACGTGAGTGGCCACTACCACCACCTTCTCACCCACCATAGTTTCTTCACCCCTCCCGCCTGCACTTCCGTCCCCATTGCCTCCCTGGCTGCTCATGTCAAAGTCACTTATTAGACATTTCTGATCTTTCTGTAGCCTTTGGCACAATGATCATACTCTCCCTCTTGAGATGCTTTTGCTTTTGGCTTTCAGGGTCCCATTACGCTAAATTCCAGGCCCCTCCTCAGCCTCCTTCACTGGATCTTTCTTTTCTTCCCAAAAGGTGAAGAGTAAGTCAGTGCTCAGTATTTAGCTCTCTTCTGTTTTCTGTCTCCATTGTCTCCGTAAGCAAACTCATCCAGTCCCAAAGTTTTAAATACCACTTCCATGTCAGTGACCTTCAGATTTAGATGTATAGCCCTGACCTTTCCTCTGAACTCTAGACTTGTCCTAATGGACACTGGCTTCTGACGGATATTAATGAATGTCAGAAGGAATCTCAAAGTTATTATGTCCAAAGAAAGCCTTTGATTTTTGTCCTCTCATCTCCCAAATGTTCCTCACCGAGACCTCCCTGTTTCATGACATGGCACTAACATCCAGTCAGTTGCTCAGGCCAAAAGTGGAGCACTCATTTTGGAGTTTTCCCTTTTCCTCATCCCTCCCCACCCCACCCCCTCCACCCTTCAATCCATCTGGAAGTCCTTCTGGCCTAATCTCTGAAACAATACAATAAGCCACTATCACCGAAGCAACTGATTTCTCTCTTGCCCTCCATAATCATTCCCCACACATTTAAAAGACACAAATCTCTTCCTCGAGTGGCTTCTTACTGCATTTTGAATCACATCCACTCTTCCCTGTGACTTAACAAGCCCGGGGAGCTTCTAACTCCCTTCTTGACCTTGTCTTGTCCTTCTCTCCCACCCTGTCCCCACACTCCAGTCTGTCAGAATCTGGAACTCGCCAAGTTTGTTCCTGCCTCAGGGTCTTGGCACTCAACCCTCCTTCTGCCTGGAATGTTCTGCCCCCGATCTTCACATGGCTGGTTCTTTACCATTCAGGTTTCATCTCAAATGTCACTCCCTCAGAGAGGACTTACCTGGCCACCTAAATCAGCTGCTGTTTCCCTGTTCCTGGAGGTGACCCACTTACTGTCACGTTATATTTTTATATTATATTTGTCCATATACCACTTATGTAATAATCTTATTTGTTTTCTTATTTATTGTATGTGTCCTCTAGCAGATATCAATTCCTTAAGGGTGTATCACGTCTGCTTTATTTCGGGGTTACTCTCGGCACCTGGTAAACAGTAGGTGCTCCATTAATCTTTGTTGTAAGAGTAATGTACCTCAGACATGAGGGGAAAAAAAGTTGGAGTAACCACTGCCCTTTACTTGTAACACAGTTTTACTTCAATGTGTATAATTATAAAAAGACACAAGGCTTTGGAAGGGTATGAAATTGTTCTTAAAACCAGGTTCTTCAAATCTAGGCACTTAAGTTACTCTAGGGAAGAAAAAATATCAGGTGATGATATTTATGTTGAATTCCTCACCTTGACACTTTTGAGGGCAGTGATTCTCAACTTTGGTTGATCTTTGGAATCACCTGAGTAGCTTGGGCCCCCCTCCAAGGGTGCTGATGTAATTGATGTGGATTGTGGCCTGGGCATGAGGGGTTGTAAAAGTTTTCTGGGTAATTCCATATTAATCCAAAGTTGAGAACACCTGTCTTAGAAGATATTTTTGGATCTCAAGAAATACACTTCTGCAAAGCCCATCAAATCGGGAAAGTAGAGCCATTTGTCCTAGAACCTAGTATTAGGGGCTTTCACAGTTTTTTATTCATTAATACAACCAGGGTTGGCCTGAAAATGCCTGCCTTATTGTGGCTGAGTTTTGGTATCACCAACCACATCAATCCCTCTAAAGCTGAAAAGGCAACACCAAAGCTAAGACGTTTCAGGAGCAATGATAAGAGAATTGAATGCAGGTGGAGAATGAGGTTTCACTCCGGAGGAAAGAAACCAAGGGGCTACCTGCCTTCTCACTGGAGAAACTGGGATGGGTCTCACCTGAGCCATATTAAGATATAGACGAATTCTCAAGGATGGCACCCAGGGGATGCTTGGGCAGGGGAAGAGATTAATTTGTAACAGCGGCTCCCTATTAGCGTTGCCATGGGAAATGATGGCCAAGAGTGGCAATCCACATTCCCACCCGTGTGTGTATGGGATGAAGTTGTGAGGAAAGAGCAATACCAAGTGGGGGTAATCTGGTAACATCGGTGATGCATGCTGGAGCGTGGGCTGACTCAGCAGCGAAAGCAGGAAAAGCCCCCTGCTCCCCAAATGCACCAGAGAAAAATGGCCGTGCCAGGGATTGCCAGGAGCGTGCGGAGCGCTGGACTCCCTGAAGAATGCGGAGAGCCACTAAAGGTAAAAGTAGTCCCTCATGGACTGAAGAATTTAGAGAAACTTTGTTTTATTATTTATAGAGGTATTTGAGCAGCTGATGCTTTTACTTTCTCTGTGAAGTGGGAGACTAGATCATCATCATCTTAATGTTTTTAAGTGGAAATGGCCTTCCAAATACCTAGAAAAGCAAACATAGATGCTCTAACAGTCAACTTACAGAAATAAAAGGTTATTATTTTGACACTTGAAAACGTATTTACACAATTTCTCCTAAGAGTAAATGCTCTTTTATAAAGCCCATTCTGCCTCTCTGTGTTTTGCAGATTAAGCGTCATTGTTCTAGGGACATCTTTCTGTTGGGGTTTATGAAAACAGACATTGAGTTGATACAACCCAGGTACAGCTTCAGGAAAGAAAGGATATTACAACGAATTGTGGTGCTGCTTGCCCTGTTTCGAAAAAGGGTTAGACAATGGTAACATGAAGTCCTTGTTCAGCTCTTCCCGTGTATGTCTCTAGCTCTGTTTTTATCGCTTAAATTAGCCTGACTGTAAGCATAAACCTGTCTTTGGTGAGCTCCTTCCTTTTTATTTTTCTGAAAGACAGCATGCTGAACAGATTTAGGGAACAAAATCTTTCAAGACCTAAGACTCTCTCTAAAAATAGCACTTAGCAATAAGGAATTTTTATTTTTTAGTTGAGTATGTATGCACATAGCCAAAAGGAGAAAATCTGGCAGGTGGGAAGCCAGAGCATACGGCAGGAGGTGAATTTCCAAGATGATACATTTTAATAAGGTCTAAACATTTTAGTCTCTCTGTTACTCCTGTAGCAGATTACCTAAATCTCCCATGTGGTTTGAAAACGCAGATTATCACTAATTCTTGCATCGCAATTTACACAAACTCAAATTCGTACCTACAGAGACAGGCCCACCACACCGATGCACGAGCAAGATGTTTTTCCAGAATCTGTGACTGTTGATCTTTGTATTCCTAGTACCAGGTGCTGAAAACCTCAATGCCTGTTACGCAGAGAAGTACATAATAAATGTAGGCTGAACGAATGAATGAACAAGCAGTGTGTTCGCAGATTCTGGCTCACAGAGATGTAACCTGTTGTATGGGGCTACTTTTTTCACGGACCAGAGCTGGGTTGTTGGAAAGCTAAGGAGAGTGAAACCCCACAGACCTCCCAACACACTCCCTAGGGACAGTTTTGTTTTCTAACTGTGCAGCTTGACTAATGTCACCAGTGGCTCTGAGTTATTAACCACAGATTTTTTTTTTTTACAAGGGAAAAAAAATGAGTAAGAATGAATACTCTTTTTATAGTAGCTTCTAATTTTCCTTAGAAACTTCTCTTAATGTTTTTCTAATGTTGCAGGAAAATAGAAAAACATAATCTTTTAAATCAATGTTGTCTTGCAGGAGATAGTTGTCATTTCTTTGACCGTCCCAACATCCGACCCTTCCTTCTGTTGGGAGATTCTCGATTACCTGTGGTGTTGAGGGGTACCAATGTCCTGCTTCCCAATGTGGAAGCCGAAAGGAAGAGGGCCTCTCTCTCTGCACCTGTAGCCAGGGTACTGCACCTGACACAATGGGCATTCTGACCAAGGCTTTGAAGCTGTGGTATGTGACCTAAGAGGAAGGGATGGTTAGGACTTTATCTGGGGCAGGAGCGTCCATCATTGGCATTGGCTAGAGCAACATCTTGGCCAGCCGGTTTCTGTTATGTAATCTGTGCAGTCTCCTTGGTTTGTGTCCCTTTTTGATTGTGTGATTTCCCACCCCCCTCCCCAAACTCCATAACCTCCCAATAAATCCTCCTCCTCAAGGTATTTGGAAGAAGCTGTTCTTTCTTGCAAAAAATCCTAATTGATATATCTCCTCAATTACTGATCAGTGACAGAGCTAAGCCTATTCCTGGCAGTTAGAAAGAAAATGAAGGGAAAAGCAAAAAGTTAGAAATTGTCTAATAAATTTGAGTCTTAGTTAGCCATACTTGCATTCTTGTAGTCATGGCATAGTGGAAAGTCCAGTGGCCTTTGAATTGAGAGGTCATGAGTAGTTTGAGTACTGACTCTATTTATTGATTATGTGACCTTGGACAAGACACTTGATCTGTATCAGCCTCCATTTCCTCAACGGTAGCACAAGAATAAAAATATCACACAGGTATATTCTAAGGACAAGATGAGATTATTTTTATCATGAAAGCACTTTTAAAACTTAAAGCTATTTTCATCATTCCAGGCCAACAAAAATTTTTTTTTCTATATAATTTGATTTTGTACATAATTCACATCTGTTACATATTTCCTAGTTTCTTTTTTGGAGATAGCCTGGGCCTTCAAATTTTAGTTTAAAAAGTACCTTATATCATTACTTCAGATGTAAGCAGTGAAGCTTAAACTATATTACAAAGATGAGTAGATGACTTCCTTGTGTCTCAGGTCAAAAGCTAAGTTTCCATTTGACACAACTTAGCTCATTCCTCAACAGACAGACAGACAGACCCATGTAGAGCAGAGCTCAGACCAGGGGGTATTTATTTGCCTATTGATTACCAGATCCTTCAAAGCTACCATCTGAACTTTGGCGTCTACCTAAAATGAGTGATTGAAACATGTTTTCTCATTTTATTGATACCATCTAATTCAGAATTAAAATCCTGCCCATGGACGCTCTTATGTGGATGTCAATGAGAGTTTTCTGGTTATGTGACACAGCTAAAGGGCCTCAAAGCTGAGACAGAGATGTCGAGAAATGGAGGCGGCATCTTGTTGTCACAGCATGAATTACAGTCTGAAATCTGATCATTGGACTTGGATGATGTATCCCACATTATTTCTGGGCAGTTGATGTACCTTTTCCAGCACAGGGCAGGGAGAAATGGGGAACGCGGAGAGGGCCCCAAGTGGGGGCTGCTCGCATTGCCACACCCTGGGAACTTCCCCCTGAGGAAAGAAGAAGGGAGACACCTGGGGGCCATTTGCTCAGATGGATCCTTTGTCTAGGGTAGAGGTTCTCAAACTTAGTCAAGCATCAGAAATCACCTGAAGACAATACATTCTGGAGCCCAGGGCATGCCCCCCAACAGGTAAATCAGAACCCCTGAGGATAAGCCCCTGGTACTTGTATTTTTTGAAGCTCCCCAGGTGACCAATAGTATCACAAGTTTGGGAACCACTGGTCTATGTTGTTCTCATGCTCGATTTATTCCGGTAAAGCTTGTTAATTGAAACCATCAATGTCAAAGTTCCTTTTTCCCTGTTCCTCTACCAAGTCCTGGTCCTCTTGAACCCTGAGCCTGACAACAAAAGTCATTAGGCATTCATTATATTATATGCATATACCGTGTTTTGAAAACATTTAGAAAGGCCCGATCACTTTTATAACACAAAAACACTTGCCTTACACCCAAAGTCATTTTGTAGTGTAATAACCTTTATCAGTGGCTCATCATTTCTCTTAGGCATTCTTTCTGAAATGAAATATTCTATTCTTGGTGTTAAACCACGGAGGGATTATTCTTGAGCACTTGAAATAATAATCTTTTTTTTTAGTACTGAAATGATGAAAAAAAAAGTACATTTTTCTAATCAAAACATAATCTTCCAAACTATTTTTATCATTCTCATTCCAAACTGTTAGAGCTATATAACTTGTACAATTCTTTCTCTGGATTACAGTGAAAATCTTAGTAATACTGACAGGTGTTTTTGGTTAAGGAATGCTGGACTAAGTTGTAATAATAATAATAGCTGGCATGTATTGAATGCTTATTGTGTGTTCAGTGTTTTGCTAAGTGCTTTACCTACATCACATGAGTTAATTCTCAGAGCAGCCCAGGAATGTTGGTGCTATTATTTTCCTTACTTTTTTAGGGATAGAAACAGACCTGAAGGAGATGGGGTTGCTCTAAGGTCACACATGTGATAAGTAGTTAAGTTATTCCCTTCACAGAAACATGTGTGAATGAATGGGAATGTTGAGTAGTTGTGTGGCTAAAGGTGTGCTCAGTCCTTGGACTGATGGTTTCATTTTATCTTCATAACCACCAACACACCAGGCAAAAAATATGACAGAATGTTCTAGAAAAGAAAAACAGATCAAAAGCCTTCTCTCCTGGCTCTCCAGCCTCCTGCCTTTTTCACTCCTGCTTCCTCTCTAATTATTCTCTCCAAGGAAATGGGGGCAGCCCCGCCAGGGCCCAGAACAAATACTGTAGGAGAAATGTTTCCTCTCATTTTTTCCTTCTGGATCTTTAGTTCCAAATAAAGAAGATGAACAAATTTAAGGCTAGTACCTTTCTTTTTTTGTAATTTTAGAGACAGAATGCGAGTGTGTGCAGGGGAGAGGGACAGAGGGAGAGAATCTTAAGCAGACCCCACACTCAGCACATAGCCTGACATGGGGCTTGGTCCCATGACCTTGGGATCATGACCTGAGCAAAAATCACGAGTCAGACACTAAAATGACTGAGCCACCCAGGCACCCCAAGGCTAGTACCGTTCTTTTTTTAATTTTTAAAAATGTTTTATTTATTTTTGAGAGAGAGAGAGAGAGAGAGCGCAGGTGGGGGAGGGGCAGAGAGAGAGGGAGACACAGAATCCGAAGCAGGCTCCAGGTTCTGAGCTGTCAGCACAGAGCCCGATGTGGGGCTCGAACTTATAAACCGCGAGATTGTGACCTGAGCTGAAATCCGATGCTCAACCTGAGCCACCCAGGTGCCCCAAGGCTAGTACCTTTTTATAAGTAACTTAGAAGACAAGTAAAACATCAGAGTTTTGCATTTCCCTACCTAATAACTATAAAAGCTCAAACTCTACCTATATAAATAAATTATTTTTGATATTTTCCTGCTTGCATTCAAGACTGATACTCATGGCTTGACATGTGTGTGTAGATTTTGCCCCTAAACATCTAATACAAAATATTTAGAAAATAGAGATATGTAAGGAAGACATTTATCTAAAAAGGAATACTTGTAAAGATTTTGGTGTATATCCTTGGAATTAGATCTACTTATATAATTTTCATTTTGTTTGAAAAACGGGGTCATTATGCAAAACTGTTTTATAATATGATTTTTTTTCACTAAATGTCATTTTAAATGTTTGCACAGTATTTTAGCACCTGGGCCTATTATTTAATCAATCCTTTATTGGATACTTAGATCATTCCTCCTTTTTTTGCTGTCACAAGCCATGCTGTAATGTACACACACATTTGTGCAGCTTCAAGGAAGTGTAGGCATGGTAAGTACAGCCCACAGTAGTCAAGGGGATTGATCAAAGTAACCCAGCTGAAAGCATGGTGATAACTCTAAATAGGGTCTGATAATCAGTCCGGTTCTCCTTCCTCTCAATTTCTCAGTGGTTCTTAAACCCTGCTGTAGGCTTGTAAAATACTTGTAGAGTTTTTTATAAATATCGTGTCCAGGCCTCATCCCCAGACATTCTGATTTAATTGATCTGGGGTGGAGCCCCGGTAAGAGCATCTTAAAAAATTCCTCCGGGTACTAGGATGTGCAGCAGGGTTAGGATCACTGCTTAGGCCATGAGGCTTCTGGAAGCAAGAGCGCACAGAAACATCCTACAATTACTCTTTCTTGAGCACACCAGCACCAGAGTATATTACTCGGGTGACTTCTTAGTTAATTTTCATGGGGTCTTTGTCTTGGAAGTGGAAAGAGGAATGTGTGTTTTTGCAATGATGCAGGTTTTAGAGAGCTTTGAATGTCTGCTTCAGAGCTGGTACAGCGGAAGGGCAGGAGGGCAGCGAGGGGCTGCAGCTTGAGGGCAACTACCATTTGCGCCCACAGCTACAAAGCCTGTTAGCATTAGCCCTGACATCTCCATAGCTTCTAGCCCCTACCTGCTGGGTGACAGCCAGCCTCCCCTCAGGCGTCTCCAAGAACCCTGGGGTGATTTCTGTAAAATATCGGTAGGTGTCTAAACAATGCCTTTAGTTGCTCACGGCCACAGTCAGCTAAACAGATCCTCTGTAGCCTCAGGCTACAACTGTCCCACAGAGGTGCCAAGAGGACTAGAACTGTCCGTCACTGCCATTGCCCCTTCCTGGCTACAGTAAAGCTGGGAGTTGATTGTATACCCTGAGGCTGAGCCAAGTGGAGCTTACCCACCACTCCTCCAGGGCAGAGACTGCAAGTTAGAAGACTGCCTGCTATGTCTAACATTTATTTGAAGAAGCATTTGGGAGCAAAGTTAATTGGACTGCAAAGCTCTAGCATTTAGCGATTCAGCTTTCAGTGCAAAACCACAGATTCCATCCCAGGGCCTGGGCTGGAAAGAGTTTAGGGGCCCTGCTATCCCCAGAAGACCACTCTGCGAGTAATTACACCTGTAAGATGCCTGCTTCCTTGGGGTGGATTTGCTCCTGAGGACTCGCTGCTGGCCCTCCAATGACCGGGGTTTTCCAGCTCTGCATAACTTACCAGAACACATCATGAAGGTAAATGAGGGATCATAAATAGAGGGAATGTGTGTCCATTTACAAGAGATAGAGGAATCCATGTGACCTCAGCTCCTGTTATCCAGAAATTACTTTAAGACAAATAAGGACTTGATGGGAGGGTGGTACCTATGGGACAGTGGCCAGGGCTTGCAGCTGGAAGTCCCGAGACCTGGTTTCCTGTTCCAACTCTGTCACTCCTATGCTGTGTGGCCAGAGGCAGGCCACCTCACCTCTCAGAGCTCTTCAGTTTGCATGTATGTAGAATAGAATCATCCACAGCTCCAAGAGGTAGAAAGGGTTAACGGACATCGTATTTGGAGAAGCACTTTGTATCCTGCACAGCACTAGAAATCCATAGTGACAGTGGATTGTACTTCATCAGTAAAGGGAAAGTGCACCTCTCGGGGGCCTTTAAGGCTGAAAGCAGTCAAGGGATTGTACTCAGCACCTACTTCAGCTCTAAAGTTGTGGGCCCAAAGAATCCTGTGATGGCAGGGGATGGGAAGGGTCTTTATGAACTCACCTAGGAAGGAATATGAGCCTCAGTAGCTCTTCCAGTTATTCCCTTGACCTTTTTAGGCTACCAAACTGGGCTAGAGATGTCCTCATGTCGTGAACGCCTTTCCTTATCTCTTTTGTACTTTCTGCCCCCATCCCCACATCCATCACCAGTGTTTGCATCTGCGGATATGCGCGGGGGCACGTGTTGTATGTATCCGTGGGGGAGAGAGGAAGTAGATTTGAGTAGGAAATAGACCCAAAGGGGAGGAAGAGGACTGCGGTGGGTTGCATGGTGTCTGCTTACCACATGGGTGTGAGAATAAATTTAGACCTCTGTGATGAGCTGGAGGAGAAGCAGAAGCATTAATAGATACCCCAGAGCTGATGGACAGAGTTTCTTCAGCCCCAGATGATCAGGTATGGCACAGAGTTGGCGAGGAGGCCATTTCCCCACCTCAGTGTGGAACCCAGCACCCCTCTGCCACTCTGTGGACTGGGAGTTCTCAGAGCACCTCCACACAGGCCCTCAGCCGGGTTCCTCACGGTGCTCAGAGGCTTTGGGGGCAGAGGGAGCGGGGTTGAAAGAGCGTGGTGCCTGTGATGACAGACTGATGAGTGGGCTCATGTGTGCTATCCCTTTGGGGAGTAGTAAAATAATAACCAATAGTAACATTTTTAAGGCACTTTGAAAGCTCAGAAATGGAGGACCTTACTAACCTTAGGCCCCCAGAAGGTATTATGGTATCAGCAATATAACACTGATGTTTGAAATGCTGATGTCGAATCATAGATACAGATGCTGTGTCTATAACTAGAACAAACCATCAAGAAAAAATTAAGTTACTATGGAAGCCCTGGATCTTAGAGTTTTCGTGAACTTACAGGTTAGTCATTTGACCCAGCTTTTCTCCAGATGCCTAAGTTTCTTCTCCAAACTTCTGTCCCTCTCAGGGTGCCACCTATGCCTTTCTAGCCCCCACCCCCGCCCCTCCACCTTATCCTTAGTTCACCTATATACCGATAGTCCCTGGCACATGATGGTCTGATTTAGGAGTTTTCAACCTCGCGATGGTCAGAAAGCAAGACACATTCAGTAGAAACTACTTTCAGTTTCGAATTTTGACCTTTTCCCAGACGAGCAATGTGTAGAATGATCCTCTCTTGTGATGCCCATACCAACAGCGAGCCGATGCTCCCAGTCAGCCACGCGAGCTCCGGGGTAAAAGCCCTTATGCTGGCGACCGCTCTGTTTCTCACTGTCAGTATGGTATCCAGTGTCGGAGGAGTCCATGTCATTTACCGAATGCAACACTTTATTATAAAACGAGCTTCATGTTAGATGATTTTGCCCAACTGTAGGCTAAGAACAACTGTTCTGAGCACCCTTAAGGCCAGGCTAAACTATGATATTCAGTAGATTAGGTGTACTAAATGCATTGTCCACCTAGAATATTTTCAACCTACGGTGGGTTTATCAGCACGTAACCCCATCGTGGGCTGAGAAAATCTGTGGGTGATCGAGGGAAGGAGTGTGGGTAAGCAGGGAGAAGACCAAGAGAAGAATGGATAGTCTACTGGGCTACATTAAATCTTGAATCTTAGGAAAGGGACATGTTGAATATTGAAAGGTTTGATGTAGGTTCCACAATTGTAAGCAGAAATTAGTCCTGGAAGGAACACTTTCTGCTGGGAATTCAGAAACAGCTATTGAGAAATGGTTACGACTGGGGCAAATGGACATTTGTCAGTACTTGGTATACAGTATCTTCTTTCAGTGAAATACTATCTGCTGCCAGATCATATAAAAAACGAGAAACCAGGGTGATCCTTGCCCCACCCCCGCTTAGGATTTTTAGTTAAAAAAAATACCCTCTACTCAGCATTCATGTGGCCCTCAGACTGTGTTACATATCTGACAGGCTATTTGTCTTGATCTTAATCATAATAAGATCAATGGCTCCCGTTTGATATGAGAAAGTAATGTGTCAGCTGTATGATAATTTAAATAATTGTCATCTTATCAAAGGAGAAAGGGTCTTTCAAGCAATTTGACTTGAGGGCAAATGTACAGATACTCTATTTTCTCTCCTTAGGTTCAATTCCACAAATGTTTTACATGTTCCTAATGCTAATTAAGTGTTTTGGGCCTTAATTACCTAATCCAAGGCTAAAATACTTTTCTATATTTGGTTACTTTTATAACGAGGTGACAGGTAATAACAAATTTTAGCATCGACATTGTGCCATTCCGAAAGCAACAAAGAAATTAAGAAGGTAATACAGGTCACAGTTACTAAAGCCAAACGCAAACGGTAAGACATCCTTGTATTTCTCTTATTGTTCACATCCAACAGCCTGCAAATATTCTGAGCTGGAAGCAGGCGATAAGTAACAGAGATAGACACTGATAGCTGAGGGCCACTTGTAGTCAGCAGAATCTTTCTGTTGGCCAATATTTTAAAATTGATATTTGACACATAAACATGAATTCCTGGAGCTTCTTAAGAAACAAACAGGTTGCAAGTATGGCACATTTGGCCCACTCTTGCACAGGGAACCGGCAGTCAGTGAAGCCTGTTTCAGACATGCAGGCCCATGCTCTCTTTCTCACACTGCCTTCTGGGCCTGTGATGGACTTGAGTTTGGAAAGCTTGAATGTCCTCTGACCCCTAACCCTGGGATCGCATAGTTGCCTTTATTTTCTCTTCACTTCATTCCTTTATCTCTTGTCAATACGAACTCTTGAATTGGCATGGTTCCCAAAGAACAAATTTCTTCTAACTCACTTTCTCTCCGGCTACATCGTTGTCCTTTCCTACATCTTTCCCCTCATGGCCCACAGAGTTTCCTTGCCTGAAGTTGGAGAATGCCCTGAGAATACTGAAGCGTGAAGCAAGACTGTCCCAGAATGAACCGTGATGACATTTCTTTTGCAAAGATTATACCTAAATAGGTACCTGAACTCCCTTCACATTGTCATGTCAGAGCTACAGTGGTGCCCTGTATAATAACCTAATACTGAAATTTAGAGAAGAATTTAAAGGCACTCTAGTCTGAACAGACTTGGTAACTTGAAACATATTTCATCCTCAGAAAACAAAAGATTGAATCTATGAATATAAAAACAGTTGATAAGGCTTGTTTTTATGGAGAGAACATTTGCCGAGTGATTTTGCATTATGGTACATGGTGTGGCCTAAAATAATCTGAGCAGTTTCCTCATTATTCAGTGATGGTACAGTACTAAAACAGATGCAGCCATTTGAGCTCAAAATTCGGAGAGTAAGAAAACATGACTTATGGTGAAAAATGTTCATGGGAGTCACCCAGTCGGGAAGATCCAGCAGTCTCCTTCAGAACCTACTGTTGACCACGTAGTTCCTCCCTGGTGAGGGGTGAATAATGTTCTGATGCCTGACCATATGCTGACTGGTAGGGGCTTCCTCAAGTATCTCCACTTACTGCCCGTACAGAAGGCTTCCCAAATGTCCACAGGTGATCTCCCCACAGCTACACTCTGAGAATTAGGAGTTGTGGGGCTTTTAGCCATCTGCTATGATCAAGGGAACTGGCTCAGTGTGATGGTTAATTTGATGTTTTAACTTGTCTGAGCCATAGAATACCCAGATATTTGGTTGCGTATTATTTCTCTGTGTGTCTGTGAGGGTCATTCTGGAAGACATTAGTGTTGGAATTGGTAGAGTAAAGCAGATGGCCCTCCTAATGTGGGTAGCCATCCCCCAATCCATTGAGGGCCTGAAAAGAATGAGAGGGTTAAGAAAGTTTGAATTCTCTATTCCTGGCTACTGAGTTGGGACATCAATCTCTTCTCCACATCAGTTCTCCACTTTATACGTGCGTGCGCACGCACACACACACACACACACACACACACACACCCCATGTATCCTATTGGTTCTCTTTCTCTGAAAAACCCTAACATACCCAGTTTAGAAGCTTGCTGCCACTCACCTCTCAGGCTATTTCTGTGTTCCATGGAGGGGACAGCTGTACTTACCCAGACTACACATTCCCAAATCCTATCCACAGAAAGGGTCTGATCCTTTATAGTTAGTTGTCTTACCTAGCTCATTTGGGGGTGGAAAATTCTGTAGTGGTCCTCAAAGGGAAGGTCTTTGTACACCAGCCAGTATTTTGGGATAAGGATTATTATGAAATCAAAATGAATAGATTTTTATGGAAGTTAAGAAAGTGCCAGTAAGAACAGTAGTCTTTAGATTAAGATTTATCCTTGACTTTCCCATTACTCATTTCTTACCCCACTGCTGCTTTTGGACTAGAGTAAGGACAGACAGGAGTGGAACAACTGAAAAAAATCCTTTTGAACAAAAATAATGACACAAACCCCAAAATGTTTGAGATGTATAATTCAAGAAACTACACACCTGCAACAATGTTAGGAACTCTATTTCTGCCTAATAAATTTCCATCTCAGAAACATGTATCAGAAATGTTTTGGTGCAGGCGAGGGGGAGTGGTTTATTCTTTAATTCTAAGATAGATAAGAATTTCAAGAGTGACACAGTGATAGGAATGATAGCAAAAGATGAAAAATCAGAAATGATCTGTTTATGGATCACGAATATCTGCAAAAGATAAAAAAAAATCGGCATCACCCAATTCCTCAGTTCAGGGAATAGATGGCAAGAATGGAAATAGAAATTCCAAGTCAAATTGAAATGCTTCAAAAGTAGACCCACTAAGAGAATAAAACAGTCCAATCAGAGTCTGAAGCTCTAAGAAGCCATCATTCTGGCTAAAAACTGGCATTCTGACAAGGGGGAGCAAGGTGGATAATGACTCCGGTGATTTAAACTCCCTTTGCTAGGGAGACTGGAGCTCTTGTGCATTCACTGATAAGGGATTTGGGTATTTTAAGAAGTGGTGTTTTGAGATTGGTCTATAATCTCTTCCCATTCTTGTTTCTTTTGAGTTCTTCCCTTCCTTTTTTTTTTTTTTATTAAAAAAAAGGTTTTTTTTAACGTTTATTTACTTTTGAGACCCAGAGAGACAGAGGATGAATGGGGGAGGGGCAGAGAGAGAGGGAGACACAGAATCTGAAACAGGCTCCAGGCTCTGAGCTGTCAACACAGAGCCCGACCGGGGCTCGAACTCACGAGCCGTGAGATCATGACCTGAGCCCAAGTCGGACGCTTAACCTACTGAGCCACCCAGGCGCCCCGCTTTTTTTTTTTTAATGTCTATTTATTTTTGAGAGAGAAACATAGACAGAGGCAGAGAGAGCACGAGCAGGGGAGGGGCAGAAAGAGAGGGAGACACAGAATCCAAAGCAGGCTCCAGGCTTTGAGCTGTCCACACAGAGTCCAATATGGAGCTCAAACTCACGAAACCATGAGATCATGACCTGAGCTGAAGTCAGACGCTTAACCCACTGAGCCTCCCAGGCCGCCCCTTCCCATCTTTTTATCCAGTGTCACTGTTACTCTCTTGCATGTACCTGTCACCACAGTGGGAAGTTGGCTCTCCTTTGAGCCCTGGCACATTTGGTACCATTTCTCACTTCCATTTCTCTTGAACCCCTTGCATGCACTGATGTTTTGGAGTGGAGCTATGTGGCCAATGTCACTGTGGTAATGGGGTGTCCCACTCCTACTCAAATGTCCTCTGCTGGGAAAGAAGCAGGTTGGTTCTTGAAACCCAGAATTCAGCCTACCCAACCTGGGAAAAAGTCTGATTCTACGTCCTCATTTTTATGACTCGTGTGGACAAACAGACAGGAAAGAAGGTGTCCAAGGATGGAGCGATCTGAGTACACATAGCATGGAGGAGGAAAGTCTGAAAAAGTCGGGGCTCATGGAGAAGTGCTGAGGCCTCCAGAATGCAGAGCCCAAATCCATTCACATTCCACTGGAAGCTTCAGAGAGACCATCATTGTGTTATTTTTCTTGCTTGCATGTTTTCCTCTTCTCACTAGCTGAGGAAACCCTAAAAGCCTTCAAATCAGCTGTGTGCCAGCTGAAGAGGTCCTTGTCCTGAAGTGTGTCCAGGGGAGGAGAGAGACTTTGAGTGGAAATAATATCTGGTGGCAGTGAAAGGGAAGGAAAGCAAGTAGGCCAATTCTGGGACTGCTCCAAGAAAGAAGGGGGCTGTCTGGGGAACCACCTGGCATAGTGTCAAGAATAAAGATTCTGCTACCAGAGAGACCAGTGTTCAAACCCCAGCCCCACCAATTAACCAAATGTCTCAACTTTCTCAACCTAAATTTACTGCAAAATGAAAATTTTAAAAATATCTGGTATTCTTCGGGCTCCTGGGTGGCTCAGTCAGTTAAGGGTCTGACTTCAGCTCGGGTCATGATCTCAGAGTTGGTGAGTTCGAACCTCGCCTCCAGCTCTGCGCTGACAGATCAGAGCCTGGAGCCTGCTTCGGATTCTGTGTCTCCCTCTCTCTTTGCCCCTCCCCCCCCCCCTTTCCCCCCCCCCCCCCCCCTCTCTCTCTCTCTCTGTCTCTCTCTGTCTCTCTTTGTCTCTCTCTCTCTCTCTCTCTCAGAATTAAACATTAAAAAAAAATCTGGTATTCTGGGTGCTCCAGAAAGCCTCCAGGTGTACCTTATCTAGATTCAGAAGGGAGCTATGAAGCCTCGGTTGGTCTGGATGAATCCACTATCATGGAAGCATAAAGGAAAAGTCCAAAGAATCCCAAAGACTATAGTCCTGGTGGGACCACTGCCAAGGTAATCTCGCCTCCCACCTTTCTACACATTGGCTCTATGATTAGGCCCCTGTGGCCTAATTTCTGTGACTTTTAGGTAAATGGATTTCTTAGCCAAAATATCAGGCTTTAAAACTTGTCACTGGGGGTACCTGGGTGGCTCAGTTCATGAACTCATGGTTTGTGAGTTCAAGCCCCGTTCAAGCTCGCTACTGTCAGCAAAGAGCCTGCTTCAGATCCTCTGTTGCCCTCTCTCTGCTTCCCCCCAGCTCACGCGCGCTCTCTCAAAAATAAATAAACATTGAGAAACATCTCACTGGGTTCTAAGTTAATATTCAGATGAACTCATGTACTCATGAAGTGATATGTGCAAAGGGTACAGCACATTGACATTGCTATTTCTATTGTCCCTCGGTTCAAGACAGGAGCATTTACTCATTTACTCATTACTTGTTCTTCAAAGTTTGGTCAAAGTGCTACCATCCCTTTATGAAGTCTTGTTTCTTGGGTACTCCCACTCAAGCAGAGCTAATAGCTGTGTCCTTTCTGCCTCTCCTGTATCATCTGCATATTTCTATCACAGCATCGATGACCCTGTTCTGCAATAATTTGTTTACATGTCTGTCTCTACACAGATGCTAGCGCATAAGTTCCACAAGGGCAGAGGCTGTGTTTTATTTATTTTGACATTTCCAGAACCTAGCATAGTGCCTGCTTCAAGTCGGTAGTTCAGAGTTCAATGAACACCCCAATAAGAAAATGGGCAGAAAAGAGTGGGTAGATGTTCAGGGATCTCCTCCTACTTCTTTTTCCCCACTGTAGCTCTTTCCCCACATCTCATGTCCAAGCTCCCTACCCTTCCCCAGTCTTGCTAAAGATCCTGTCCTGGGCCTCAGGAAGCATCACTTTGGCTTACAGATTGGGAAACTTTTGTCCTCACTGGACAGTTAGTATGGCGAGAGATGTATGCAAATGAAATCATGAAACTTGTGGTTGAGAGATCCACATGACATGATCTTGGACAAAATTATGTTCATAGAAGTTGCTGTATGAGGCTTCTGAAAGGGATGCACTTAATTGTCCCATGTGTTTGCCTTTTCTTCCCTCCTGGGAACATAGACACAGCTTCTAGAGCTAAGCAGGATTCTTGGCACCTTGAGGAAAAGGCCTGAAGTATTCCAGCACATCTCATATCTCATATCTGATATCTTTGGATCATGAACCAATGCTTCCTATCCCCTACCCCTGAGTTTTTAATTATGAGAGAAAATAAACTCTTCTCTGTTTAAGTCACTGAAATCTGGTCTATGTTACTTGCAGCTGAAGACAATTCCAAACTGATAATCTAGTTTTCTTTTTTTCCCCTCAGACATGACAACATCACTTTTTCTTTGGACCTTTCCACTTGCTCTTGCCTCTGGCTAAAGTGCTTTTCTCACAGATCATCACGTGACTGGCCGCTTCTCAAGATCAGATACCAAGTTAACATGTCACATTCCAGAGGGACCTTTCTGAAAACCCTATCTGAAAATAACTCCCTACCTTGCATCCATCATTCTTTAATTGTATCACTCTATTTCCTTCATTGCATTTGTCAATCTCTCAGTTGTACTTTCTTCTTCCTGTTTTGTTTTTTCTCAATACATTCAGGCTGCTATAACAAAACACCATTAACTGGGTGGCTTACAACAACAGAAATGTATTGCTCATTGGTCTGGAGGGTGGGCTGTCTAAGACCAAGGTGCCAGCATTGTCATGTTTGGGCTCTCTTCCTGGTTCCTAGCTGGTGCTTTCTCACTGTGTCCTCACATGGTAGAAGGGGCTAGGGATCTTTCTGGAGCCCCTTTTATAAAGGCACTAATCCCATTCATGAAGGCTTCAACCTCATAACTGAAGCTGCACCCAAAGGCCCTACCTACTGGTACTATAACTTTGGACATTCAGATTTCAACGTAGGAGTGGTGCAGAGTCACAAACATTCAGACCCACAGCATTTCTTGATCATCCTTACCATGAAGGCGGGAACCTTCTTTATTTTGTTCAGAACTGCTGTATCTCCAGCACCTAGAAAAGCACGTGGCATATGGTGGATGCTCTATAAATAGTTGTCCAGAAAGGGAGGATACTTCCAGAGTTACAAATGAATATATTTCCCCAAAGAATATGCCATCATATGTTGCATAGGTTTATAATTTTGGAAGTTATGGGTTAAATGCATTTTATGACCTAACTGCTGTATAACATGGTTTATATGACATGATTTTCAAGTTCAATTTTTCTTAATGACTTTATTATAATCTAGATCATAGGTCATTTTACAGATTATCCCTATATCCAGAAAATGCTGCCTCTCTACCTTTTATTCTTAATAGTTCATCAGATTTTAACTCCTTGATGAAATTCTTTCTTTGATTTATTAAAGGAAATTGTTCCAAAAAGAGCATCACTGAATCTCAGGTAGATGTATTCTAAATAATTTCTTTTTTAATTATTTATTTATTTATTTATTTATTTATTTTGAAAGAATAAGAGAGAGCAAGTGAGACCATGACCTGAGGCGAAGTTGGGTGCTTAATCGACTGAGCCACCCAGGTTTTCTTGAGTGCCATTGCCTACACTCCTTGTAGACTCTGTCTCATTTCACTTCCTGTCTTGTGGAAACTGTACTCAAACTATACTCCTGTCTTATGAAAACTATACTCAAACGTACCTTGCTTAACTTCCTGCTTTCCCAAGAGGTTCCCGCACCTCTTATCTTTTCCATGGGTCTATTTAAAAGTGGCCAAATCTTGTTAATCCCTTTGGGACTCTTCTGTCTGTTGTGGATTTCTGTGTGAGGAGCATGTAGGCTGTAATGAGACTGCACGTAAGACCTCGACAGTCAGGAGGCTAAATAATTTTTTTTTAATGGTTAAAAGGTAGGCTTTTATAGAGAGAACCCATAGATGTGGACTAATAGGAGAGGACCATCCTTTACACACTGTTAGGGAATAAGAAGTAGATCAGTTTGAGTAAGTAAAGAGTCAGATAGTAAAAGAAGAGTCCAGGAATACAGGTTGGGTGCTATGACTGAGATGGTTGGTTGTTGGCCATTATCCATCCTCCTCCTTTCCCTTCTAGTTAAGGTGTCAGAGAAGAATACACTTCCTAGTCTCCTCTGCAGTTAGGTATGACTACGTGATGCAGTTCTAGAAGTTTTGTTTGGGTTTACTCAGAAAGAGCTGACCCCTCTGGGAAGCATAGCCTTTCCCCCGTTCATCCTCTATTCTGGACCGATGGCTGGAGCTCCTGTCATAATCTTGCATCATCAAGTCAGGTTGAGGGTGGAAGCCATATGCTAAGAATGGGCAACAGAACAGTGATTCCATGTTCTAAATTCCATTCTAGGGCTCCTTTTCTGTGTGAGAATAAACCCTGGTATCTTCAAACAACTACTTCTTTGAATTTTTTGTTAAATGTAGCCAAACGTAAGCCATTTTGATACATATGCTCACTTGGGGAGCTTTAAAAAATATCCGAATGCCCAGGCTGCATCCCAGATAGTTTAAATCAAAAACTCTAGGGATGAAATTCAAGCACCAGCAATTTTTTAAAGCTTCCCAGGTGATTCCAGTGTGCAGGCCAAGTTGAGAATCACTGCTTCAGGCCGACAGGCCTCGTATTTGGCATGTTCAAGAATCTCTTGGGAGATGGGGTGGTGCTTGTTAAAAATTTGAATTTCCACGTCTTGCTCCTCAGACATTTTGGTTCTTTGGGCCTGAAGGCAAACCAGATGATTCTGAGACTGGGAATCCAGAGATCACATTTGAAGAAACACTGCTTTAGGAAATGGGTATTGGCTTGAAGTTTTAAATCAAAGAAGTGGCAAGATCAGAGGAAAATTATAGGCAGATTAGCCTAGAACCAGTGAGTAAATTGCAAAGAAGAGGTGAGAGACTGATAGTGAGGGGACCAACTGAGAGATAGTGTTGTGATTGATGGCCTGGGGGTACCAACTGTGAACTAAGAGGGTAACCTCAGAAATGGGGAGGAAGAGAGAGAGAGAGAATTGGTGCTGAAAATAAGGGTGAGGGGGGCTTATTATGAACTGACTTAATTGGGGACTGAAGAATACACTAGGGGTTTGACTTCTGGGTTAGTATGTATTTGACCCTTTTGCTCAAACTCCATTAAATCCATATAGACGAGGAGTTTACTTCTAGCTGCACATACTGATTTTTGTTAACCGGAATCAGCTCTTTTGTTTAAAGGCTCAGACACTTTATGCTAACAAGAGTCTACTTCACAAATTTTAGTATTTGTTTATATATAAATACACGTATACATATAGACCAGCAATATA